>NC_044002.1:24279899-24624899 GCF_902150065.1 Myripristis murdjan | reverse complement strand
TTACAAATCACTGCAAAGTTTCTTTCTGCTGTGCACAGCCAGCAAAGCAGAAATACACCCCAAAATATCTTTAACAACAACAACAACTGCACAGCTCATGTTACCAGTCATTGTGTAACTGTAGTAAATATCACTGCCTCATTACAGAAGGAGGTGCAGATTAATGTTTGGATGGTCGAGTAAAAATAAAGACACAGATTCCAGGTTCTGCACAAGACCTGAACTTTCACCGTCCTGATCTAAAATCTGAGCAGTAAACGCAGCCGGAGGAGCCTGGCCGGCCTGAGGTAAAGCATTCCAGTGGGAAATATGAAGCCATCACATCAGGCGACTGGACATCTTTCAGTTCATTATTATAACTTATACCATGGTCTGGGTGAATACTCGATTCTGATTGGCTGCGGGGTGTCCGTTAAAATGTGTTATAGGACACCTGTAAAAAAAAAAAAAAAAAAAAAAGTTCCGGTCAAATAGCCTGATTGGTCTAAATTATTGCGCTGGCTCAAACGCCAGTTGGTAACCTTGGCAACAGAAACTCAGAACATACGTTAACATACGTTATTTTATAGTTTATTTATCACAACGGGTCTGTCGCGGATTTACACGAACCACAGCCTCCGGAGCACGGCTGTGGGTCGACTCTCAGACGCCGGGCTGGAGACACGCCAGATCATGTCTGTGACGGGGCATCGCTGTGAAAGCAGCCTGCAGGCTTATTGGGCTCCGTCAGGCCAGGAGAGACGAGAATGGAGCAACATTTTGTCCCAACCAGCAGTGGTCAGGGTCCACAAACGTTAAATCTCCGTACTTCAAATGCCACTATGATGGACATGCCAGTATCTCTATCAAATTTCACGATCAACGGCAACGTTGCATTTAATTTTAGATAGTTCGTCTTGATACATATTTAATGATCAGAGTGAATGGTGGATAATATTTCTTGCAATAAAAACGATTTAGGAAACTATCTGTGGACTTTGATTCTTTGAAACAAAATTTCGCATCCGGTAAGAGGTGCACTTGCCCTCTGAAATGATACTTTTTATCACGTAACATAACGTTAAGCAATCATCTCACTTCCCTCCACTGATTAGGCCTAATATAACAGCTGAGGCGACCGAGCTGCCGACCGAGCTGCAGGTTCTGTGGCCAGAACCTGCAGAGCCGGTTACCTTCCTCCGCTTCGCTTCGGACGGTTCACGCCTCCGCGTCGTCCATTAATTTATGATAATGGACACCTCGTCGGGCATTATCCCTTACATATTGACGGCCTTGTTTGTTTGTCCAGCACTTTGTGGATAATACGGTGAGCAGGTTCACGCTCTCCAGAGGACAAACTCTTAATTTTTTGAGCTGATGACTTTTCCTCGAGCCGAAATGTCAACATCACACAAAAGATTTCAGACAAATTAGTGGATCAAAACATTTGGTGAATGCCTTCATATTCCCCAAAGGAAAATTCTGCTTCATTGTAGTGAACCCATGACCTTTCCTCTGGCGCCACCCTCAGGTCAAACACTGGACTTGTACACAGCATTTCTCTAAATGTAGCCTAATAGATGGAAGTCGTTTACTAAGCATATTTCATGGTAGTTATTAAATATGACATGATTACAAAGGATTGTGATGCACAAAGTTTCCTGAGCAGACTCTTTATCAAGGCAAGTCGGTGACACTTGAAGCCTGCTGCTGCCTCTCCACAGATTAGCAGTGAATTACAGATTGATAATTGGAACTGGTAGTTCCCACTAAGCAAACTATTTTGCGTGTTGGTAAAGTTAGTGTTAATGCAACATAATTAACAAAATTAGCATTTTTTTTCTTTCCTGTGCCGTCGTTCACAACATTGTAGTGCCCATGTAAAGCATTGCATGTAATTCAAGCCAGTTAAATGACATATTGCACTTATTAGTAAATTTGACAAAATAACAGACTCTTTGCATTAATGTAGACGCCCACAGCCCCTGCCCGACCACCACCACCACCACCACCACCAATGTGACTGCAGACACATGATCTCGCTTCACATTTGCTCCTAAAGGATGACACATGACTCTTGCTGGTTATTTGTGCTGTAGCTTGATGAGGAAGCTGATGATGAAGGATATGAGTAAGCTGTTGTGTAAGAGGAGGTGGCCGGTCTGGCAGCAGGACGAGCCGGTGTGACCTGAGGAGCCGGTGTGAACTGAGGACGAGGTTGTCTGACCGGAGCGGAAACTGGTTTTTGTGCCGGCGCTGATGCTGCGCCGTAATAGTCGCGGAAGATGTTGGAGGTCTTCTCCTGGTACTGCAGCAGATACTCCGGGTAGATCTGGTGCTTCTCGAACACAACGAAGATGGAGGGGTCGCGGACGTCGTCCACGCAGCTGTCGTAGAAGTGCACGTCACCGCCGTCCTTGGAGGGAGGTCGGACGTAGTCGGAGGATCCACGGGTGTACTGGCCCACCAGCACCAGAGAGACGAACATGGACTTGACGTCAGACTGGCCGGTGTAGCTGTGTGAGTACTTGGCATCCCGGGCAAAGTAACTCCCTGAGAGCAAGAGAAAGATCATTTTGTTTGCTTTAGGTCTGCCTGGTGACCATGACTTTGATCACAGTGAGCAACATTCACATAATTTCAACTTTTCCAATAAAACTTTATTTTGGAATATTAGCAAAGAAAGATAGAAAGAAAGCATTATTTCTGTCTTTTAGTGCAGCGTTCCCCAACCCAGTTCTCAAGGACCGCCAGTCCTGCAGGTTTTGGTTTCAGCTCTGCTCTTGCACACCTGACCCAATTAAGGCCCACGCATCTTCCTGCATGCCCTGTTCAGGTAGATCTACTTCAACCAATCAGCATGAAGCCCTTAAATGGATCAGGAGTGAATGAGCAGAACCCTGTTTTAGTGGACCACACTTTGCTATACAGTGGCAGAAGGTAACACTGCAGTCCCATTTGGAGCTGCTCGATCCAGCCACAGAATGAAACCCAAAGAGTGCAAACATTTTACTGCTGCTAGATTTCAACAAGATGTTTGGTACCATTTTCCCTCCTGTATGTCCAGCATTTCGCTTGTTAGCTTAGCATAAAGCCTTGAAGCAGTGTATCATGTATTCGTAGATTTGAAAAACATGTCTGCAGCAAATGGCCTGAGATCGGATTTGAAGCCAGGATGCTGCGATCAGGACTCGGCCTTGGTAAGTGGTACATGCTCTATCAGGTGAGCGTAAGACAGAAAAAGGGAATTTTGGCCAAAAAATTGGAGTATTTCTTTAAGAGTGACATAGAGGTGGCTATTCATTCCTATTAGAACTCAATGGATTAATTTCTTACTTAACCAAAAACGGCAGAAGTACACATCATTTATTAGCGACAAAGTGTTAAGCAACACATCTGTTCAGCTCACCTCTGCCAAAAGCTGTTCCATGAGTCCCGCAGATTCTCCAGTCGAAGTTGTCGTGGCAGATGGCGTGTACGTGTTTCGAGTCCGTGCCATGGAAAAGCTTCTTCTCTTGCACATTTCGTCCGGCGTTGTTCTTCTTCATGTAATTCTTTTGACTTTTAATAAGGAAAAAAAAGAGAAAGCCTGTGGTTAATGACCTGGTGCAGCTGGCCCTACAGAGATTTGTGTCGCCAAAGTCTTAATAATCATCTGGAGAACTGTCTCCACGTGTCATAGCCACTGTTTTTGACCCCATTTGACCCAAATGGGTCAAATGAGAGAGCTTCAGGTTTAAATGGAGAAAAACAAATCACGGCCCTGTGAGATAAATAAGTGAGTAAGAGCAACGTGAAAGTGACATTTTAGCATTCAGTATGAAGTCTTACCAGTCGTAAAATTCCCAGAGTTTTTTGTTCTGAATCCTCTCAATCTGCACAATGTCAAAGCCGGCCATCGTGTTACAGAACAGACCTTCGATCCTCTTAAACTCCTCGGAGGATCTCTGCAGGGAGACTCGCTGAAAGAGACGTGCAGAATTTCCTTACATTGCATAAAAAAAATATTGATCTCAATGACTTTAAGAACACGATCCTTCAAACAAATATTCAAAATATCATGACAATATTGCATGGGTGACTGTTGGTGTTTTCACATAATATTGATAAATAATCATCAGTAATGTGGATATGATGACCAAGCAGGTAGTAGCAAATAACATGGCAGCTACAACAATCCAGTAAATTCAGAAAACTGCTGTGCAGCCTTTAAAACCAAGAAAGGACAACACCTGTACTACATCACGATATTATGACATCCAAAATCCCACATGGCATCTAGTCTCATATCACAATATTGATGTAATATTGATATATGATACACAATTTTACCTCAGGGATCAGTAAAGTACTTCTGTTTCTGATTCTGACATTGCCTTGTCCTACTTCAGAGTGATGGAAGGATTTTTTAACGCCAGTTTAGGGTTTAAACTGCAAAATGTCCATGTTCCTCAGATGTTTAGATGTTTAAGAGTTCTGGAGTGACTTTTCTCACTGAGGTGCAGTATGAACGCTGGGGGTACAGAGCATTAACGCAGTACCTTGTATCCTGTTTCAGGGATCTGTGTCTTGTCCCAGTATGCCGGTACTCCTCTGCTGTTGGACTGAGGCTTCCTGCAGACAGAGAGGACATTGAAGGTTCCTGTGTTGCTCAGTGGGTAGTGGTCAGGTGGTCCTCAACCCAGCCCTCGAGAAACTCCAGTCCTGTGAAGTTTCTACTCCTGCACACCCAATCCAGAGATTTCCTGACCCAGATCAATCTGGAGAAGGTGTTCATACAGCAAGCAAAACCTGCGGGCGTCTCTTGAGGACTGGGTTGAGGACTGCCGGGATTCAGCGTCATCTCATCTTAACTTCTCAAAAACAGCAACTTCAAACTTTAAAGTCCCCCTCCAGTCATTTATTAAGTTCTAAAAATAATCTCTATTGATCATCATTACATATTTAGAAGTTTTTGTTTTCCCATGAAAACAACATCCCTTGCCCTTGTTTTCAACTTCAGTTTAGTTTTAATTAGTTTTTAAAGTGGATTTTAAAGTGTTTTAAGTTATTTTTGGGCCATTCCATGTCATTTCACCAAATTTTCAGGACATACCACGCACTTGGGTCTCAAAAAATTCTGAAAAATTCACCAGTTGTTCCTTATTTATCCAATAGGCACACTGTAAAATTTTAGTTTGCTCGGATGGAAACTTTTTGAGATATGGCCAATTTAGTGAGGGGAGTATGTGTCGATTTTGGTTGATTTTTCGCACATCCTTAATTTTCCTCCATTTTCAGGTGTCAATATCTCAGGAACTACACCACATAGGAAACTGAAATTTGGTACGATAATACACCTCCACCTACTCTCTCAGAATATACAAAAACATCTGTCATACGTCATAACTGGTAGGCATGCCAGCCCCTCAAAAATGTAAAAAGAAATTACACGGGTTTCGTGTTCGACCATGTTTGGGCCTTCAGAAAACAACTTTGTATTTGCCCCAGCTTCTTGATTTTTTCAGAGCTTTGAGATACATACATGGACTGTTCAAAGCATTAATGGTTAGTCAGATATATGCACCAGTTTCTAGATGGCAGCCTCTCCAAATCCAAAAAAAAGTTTTCATGTCAGATTTTCATTGGCCCATAACTGCATGTGGGAATGTATTAAAAAAATCTGATCTCTGTTTTAATTTCCACAGCACCTCACTCCCTTATCTGGCGTTCCAGTCGACAGGCTGCAGCAGAGGCGTCAGCTTGCCCTGTCTTCCAAGGCTAGGATAGCTATTTCGGCTATTACAAAGACTCTCTGTCTTCAGACTGTCTCCATGATAAGTCCCAATCTATGTTGAGTGTCCTTCAGAAACCTATAAAGTTCTTAGGATGTGGGAGAGCCGTGAGAGCTGACCGCGGTGCCGCCTGTCCGACACTGCCATCATTCCTCCTGAGGCAGCTGACTCAGTAAAGACGAATATTAAACATAAGTCATCCTCAATAAACCTTGTTCCATTCCACAACCATCAGCAGTACCTCACTTTGGCTGTTGCTGCATCGGCCGACGAGACAAAGGCAGGTCGTCTTCTCACCAGCCGCTTGGTGCCGTACTGCTTGTTGGTTTGTATCATGTCTGAAAAAAGGGGAGATGTTATCGTGATTATATGGCTGAGAAATACACGGGAAACGAATGGCGAACTGGAACTAATGAGGTCATTTGAATTAACTCTTGTTCACCCTTGAAGCTCAGTGAATATTTCTGTGACCCGGCGGTGAACTCCACCACGCTCTTGTCATCGTTCAGGTACTTCTGCTCCAGCTCTGCACCGCTGATACTGGCTGCTGAGTGTCCGGCAGTCTGTGACACAGGTCAGGTAAAGCAGGTGAAGCTCAATTTTACCATCTGGTAAAATTAGAATTCATAACAGTTACATGGCTAAACAAAAAAAAAATCTACACTAGAACAAGTAGTTTAGGTTAAAAAGCAGCTGAAAGTTGACCCAGTTCTGATTTTTTCCTCAGATTTGATCTTGCTGAACAACATGAAGGGCCCGGTGCAAAACCCAGTGCAACACAGGTGTGTCTTTTCTAGTTTCCAAGCGGCTCAGTTGTCATTTTCACATTTTGGAAAAAGCAAAGTCTCTTGTGTCCATCGCCCAGGGGACAGCTGCAGTGTTGCTGTCTTGAGGCAGTTCAAAGTGACCGAGCAACAAAAAGCAGCTCTGAAGTCAGTGCTGTCTGAAGCTCACTGAAGCTGAGGTTTACTGCATGTTAGACCCAAAACACAGCCATGAATAATGAGGAGAATCAGAAAACCTTTCTGAACATGGCGCTTGAAGAAACCAGCATTTTATTCCGCTGTTAAAATATCAAAATCACGCCCTGAATGACCTGCACCGTGCTCTGCAGACCGGGAGTTTAGATTATTAAAATAAAACTCAAAATGTCATTTGCCCGACAGTCCATCATCACAATGAATGAAACAGTCTTGCAGGGATTCATTTCTTTAGTAGTTTCCATGTTAATGGGTGTGAAGTCTATCAGCTGCTCAGATGGAGGGCAAGAAGGTAGAAAAGGGTCTTCCTATAAATCTACTGTATTGGTGTCCTCATGTTTCCCTGATGTTCAATGAATTTCTTTTTATGCTGTTTACACTGGCATAAAAAAAAATCTGATCTAGGCCACTTTTTTCTGTTTGTCCTCAGAGTTAAAATCTTGTTTTTCTTCAAACAAATTGGAAAATCTGTAGGAATGAGATTTGAGAATTGTTTTTTTCCAGACTTTTCTTGAATCAAGCGTCATTTTCTTGATCCAAGAGGCTGATCTGCCTTGTTTCAACACATTTATAGTTGTTCCCAGACAAAAAAAAAAAAAAAAGAAACAAGTGAAACTGGGATTATCTCATCTCTCTGGCAGATTTTTTAACCTTGTTGTTAAGACCCACCTTATGCCTTAAAAACAAGATTTTAAAACCTGATATGAATAAAGTGAGTCTGGCTCTGGTTAACTCACAGCAGAGGCGTACTGGTTCCAGTTCCCGAACTCGTCCTCCCAGTACCAGAGCCACTCGGTGGTGAGGACGAAGTCCGGGTGCAGGACAGAGGAAGCGGTGGAGAGGCGTCGCACTGCGCTCGACCCGCGGGTCATCGTGTCGAAACAAACGGGCTCAACGCCACGACTGCAGAGCCGAAACAGAGGCAACAAGAGATGCTATGTCCTCCAAACACAGGAAAATGAGCAAAATCAACATGTGACACATTAAAAACCGTAAATAAGCAGCGTACCTGTATGTTTTCTTAGGGACGCAGTAGTCCTTCTCGATCTCCTCGCTGTCGGGCAAAGCGGTCCACTGCTGTCCCTGTCTGAGCTCCCATCTGTACGGCAGCTTGTTGTGGGCTCTAAAACATTTGTCTAAGGCGAGAACATCACCAGACACCTCAGTTATAAAATATACAATACTGATAATACATGTAATATGGATAAAGATGAAATTAAAGGAGCAGTTCACCCAACAATCATCGACTCACCCTCGTGTTGAATCTAGGGCTGTGTGATACACCCAAAAATAAAGTCTCATTTTTTTTCCCCACTCTTTTTATGATTTTAATCTAGATTTTTCTTGTTTTTCCACTCACAAATTTGTGCATTTATACATTTCTGGGCATGCAGATTCTATTTAAATTAGTGAATTGGGTCTTTTTTTTTGGCAGAGGTATAACATCACATGTTGTTTAAATCCCGATTTTATGATTCAGAGGGGGGTTTTCAAAAATAAGTTCGAATTGATCCATTTATCATCCAGGTCTAGTTGAAACAAAGGTTATTATTTTTAACAAAATCTAATGAAATAACCAAAAACCAGGTGTAAAAACACGATACGTAAGTGAATCCACTTTTTGTCCCATCCCGTTTTTCCTTGCATCAGTCTAACTGTGAAGCACTCACCGCCATGTTTACAGTGTCCCTTGATGAAGTACAAGCATATCTCAGTTTTATCTGAAGGGACACAAGCAAAAAGTACAATTTTAGGTAATAATCTGATATTTTTTACATGAATACAAGTCTGGGTTTGCAGGCGTATGTTATGTTTCTGTCAGCTTAGTTGGCATGAAAATCCAAGGAGAGAGACGTCCCTCTGATGTAGAACTGCCTTACGATCTTTACCTTTCTGAACATCATTCCGCGGTCTTTTGTTTGGTCCATCATCGCTGTTGGCATAAGCTGCGTTAGCCCGTGCTGGATGCTGCTGGTTGCCTCTGTTGCCCCTGTTGCCTCTCAGAGCCTCTTTGTTAATATAAACATACTTGAGGGTGTTGATGAGCGGGGCGGGCACGCCTCGGGCCTGCAGGGTTTTGGACGGATGCGGCTCGTGGAAGTCGTGCGCCTTGTAGCAGGAACAGTCTCCACGCAGGTGTTTCTCACAGATGTGGAGCTTGGTGCAGCCGTCGCCGTCCCGACACTCGCCGAACAGCCCGTCGCCTTTGTTGTACTCCATGCATATCTTTTAGGAAAAAAAGTAACAGCGAGAAAATGTGGGTACAATCACTACAATCGTGCATGATTGTTGCCAGATGTCTATCTTTCAAAGAATTCAAAGGAGTCCTTGAGAAATGTGAACCTAACCACACTGGATATCATCATTCCTGATCTTTCTCGGACTTACGGGCGGCAGCATGAAGTTGTCGTTCTGCAGCAGCAGCGTGCACAGCTCCGTCCTGTCCAGATCCTCCAGTCCGTGCTCCTCGAGCAGCTTCACATTATGATCAGACTGCAGCTCGTGGGAGAAGTAGCACTTTCTCCTAAAACGATAAAAAAGTTCTGGTTTACTCGGGTGTCAATCAAATAGCTTTACTGTCATTGTACCCAAGTTACAACGAGATTGGTTCAGGATGCTCTTACCAAAGTGCAAAGAATAGCAATAAATATAAAAAGCAATGAATAAAGTAATAATAATAATAATAATAATAATAATAATAATAAAACTTTATTTGTATAGCACCCTACCTTTATAGCACCCTTATTATTATTTGTATAGCACAGGGATTAACTCAAACTGACAAAACACTGGGGAAAGTAAAAAAATATAATAATAAATAAATAATAATAAAAAAATATATATAATAATAATAATAAAAAAAAACATGTACAAAAGCCCACAGTATAAAAGCAATAAAATAACCCTAATCCTCCGCCACCACCCTGCTGGCTTGGTGCATGTCAGGGTTTCTAGATTTGGGTGTGAGGATGGCGCTAGACGAAAGGTTGACATGGTTCATTAATGTAAAGATCGGCAAGGGCGTTAAATATCACTCCAAAGTTCAGCTAAATTTTGGCGAGGGAATTTCTGGCATCTCCAGGTGGGGTCCCTTGACCTCTGACCTCCAGATGTGTGAATGAAAATGGGTTCTCTCCCCTTTGCAGACGCGCCCACCTTCTGCTAATCCCATGCAGTTTGGGCCCCAAAGCCTGCAGTCCACATGTGTTCTTGTGGCCTGTTGTAAAATGGTGTGTGTGTGCAGACTGGGGCCTAAACAGTCTTGGAGCTGCATCAGTTGGCTTTGACTGGAAAGCTGAGACTCTTGTGGATTCAATGAGCCACATTTGATTCCTGTGTGATGATGTTGGCCCCCATAGCAGCCATTTCACTGCAGGCAGAGACTTTTGTCACACTGGACGTCGCTGGAGAAAATGACCTCTAGTGACCTCTAGGAGAATCACAGCCTCATCAAACTTTACAACCACAAACTAGAGGAGGATTCAAAAAAAAAAACAAAACAAAAAAAAAACAAAACCCAAGAATCATGATCATCTTGAATCAGGAGATAAACATATCTGACACCCCTGATTTAGAAGTCCACTTAAAAACAACAATAACAACAAAAACAAAACAAAAAAAAAAACCTGAAAGTCTGCAATCCTGTAAACATCCAACTTGGAAGTTCCGGGTGTCGGAATTTCCCACCAGCACCTGAATGCCTCTCAGACTCCATTCATTTAAATGAGCACAGAGATGACCTCAAACTGACAAAACACCGGGGAAAGTTACTGAGCTGACTGATCTTTTTTTTTTTTTTTTTTTTTTTTTTACCCACTTTCCCCTCGGGGATCAATACAGAACCTCTGATGCTGACTGTGACTCCGATCAGGATGATTGGTTAAAGCCACAGTGAGCGTCCTGTCCACCATCTAAACTGCATAAACAGAGCCAGAGCTTTGGTTTGTTATTATTCTATTAAAGGCACTCTGTCTCTGTTTGCTTCTATTTCCGTCCTGGCAGAGTTCGGCCGGGCTCCTGAAACCCGAGGAGGCCGGCTGGACGCTTCACCCCAGGAACACGGACACACACTAAAAACCGGTTATCACTGATGATAAATGACATTCTTTATTGTGACATTTCTCATATATTTTTTAAATATTTACATAACCTAAATCTATTAATTTCTGACATGATTCCTACGGCCCTTCATGTTCATTAATTGTGGTAAACAGAGGCACGACAAGCCTTCCTTTGCTTGGTTTATTATTATTATTATTATTATTTTATCACTTAAAAAATGCTCTTTGCTCATGTGTATTTTTGTTTTGTTTGTTTGTTTTTAATCTCTGCCTTCGGTTTACCGTCCAGTTACACATTTCTGTATATACTTTGCGTTTAAAACCCCTGTATCTCATTTATTTATTTATTTATTGTTTTTCATTCTCATTTGTCCTCTATGAGAAGTTGTAGGTTCATAAATTACATGTTAAAGTAAAGAAAAAAAAAAAAAAAAAGCTTCACCCCCGGTAAGTCATATTTGCAAACGTGAATTTTAAAAATTCATGTCATCTGCTGTCATATGTGGAAATGATAAGAGAGAGAATTAAAGACAGTAAAACAGTTAAATAGTAATAATAAATAAATAAATAAATAAATAAATAAATAAATAAAGTTCCTGTCCTCAGTGCCGGGGCAGGCCCGAATCACCGGCAGGACCAGTTTCCGGTAAATGAGTTTTCCCTGGCGCTAGGCCTCAAACAGTCAGTCTCATTTTAATAATAACAGCAATAATAATAATAACAATAGTAATAATAATAATGCTCACCTGCCCTGGCTGAACGGGCAGGATCCCAGCAGGAACTTTCTGCACAGATGCAGGTTGTTGCAGCCCTGACACACTTTGGCTTTGCAGAGTCGCAGCTCCGTCTTGGCCACCACCTTGTGCTCCCCGCCGGACCGGCAGCACACAAACTTCTCCCGGTTGGAGATGATCCGCCTCACGTCGTCGAAGCAGCCGTTCGCCTCCAGCTCGGCCACGGGGATCGATCCCTGATTGGCGCAGATCAGCTTGATGACAGCGGACTCCGACATGTTGACGCTCTTCCTCCGCTTCCTCCTCACTTCTGGGGAAACGCCGCTGACTGAGAGCGCAGGCGGCCGCTCTGCTATCATTTATGAGGAATGGAAAACGAAACTTATCTCTATATTTACCCCGGCTCGGTGCTGTACCGCTGCTGTCCACCTGGGGGCAGCAGCGAGCCGTTCACCTCCGTGTATCCGGACAGGGTTGCTTCTCGTTTTGAGTCTGTTTAACTTTTTAAATGCCTTGGCTGTGTGGAAACTTCCGCAACATGAAGGTGTGACGCTTTTATGATCACACTTCCTGCACAGCCAGCAGCAGCAGCAGCAGCGTTTCATTTCAGCAGCTGATTTTAATTTAATCTCAGTCTTTTCACTAAAATGCAACTCTCCATCACTACTGCACTTTATCCCACATGTTGCCCTTTACACATGTTTTGTTATATGTTTTATTTATTATATATTCGAACTTATTGGTTTTTAGGTTGTTATTATCTATTATCTATTATTATTCACTAGACCTTGGAGACACTTTTCGTTCTTCCATGTTTTTTTTTTGTTTTTTTTTAACATGTTTGAATGACAAAGTATATCTGAATCTGAATCTGAATATTAGTTTTAGTCACATTTGAGTCATCGGAGTTATTGTTAGTTTTAGTTCAGTTTTAGTCGATGAACTCTGTAGAAGTCTTAATCTTGTTTTAGTCACATGATATTTTTGTGTTTTTTTTTCCCCAAATGAAGTCAGTGACTTCCCATCAGGCACACACACACACACACACACACACACACACGATGATGATGATTTCAGCTGCTCTTCAGTCTGAACTGTATGTGTTTAATGATCCAGAATGCAGAGGAACAGGACAGGAGCTGCACTGACTGCTGCTCTGTTTACCTGTCAAACAGGTGGAGAGCCCTGCAGGTGTGTTTTCAGTTTTTGTTCTGTCCCTTTACTGTTTTTTTTTTTTTTTTTTTTTACTGACTGGTATGAGCTTGAACTTTGCACTGAGAAGGTTGCTTTCAGTTTCATTACACATGTACAACAATGACCATAAAGATATCGGGTTCTATATTAATAATGGTTCTGTCCTGTGTTGTCTTGTTGTCATGGTTATTATCCTCATGGAAAAAAAAAAAGGTTGTTGACAGTCATCGTCATCGAGGGCCAGGCCAGATTCCTGTGGTGCCGCTCCAGGTGGCAAAACTTCCTCTTTAGTCTTCAGCAGATGCATGTGTGCAGAACACCGAGCTGCTGGTGCATGTCCTGCTTCACGCTCATGATCATTCAAGCCCAGCTATGAATTTTTAGGAGAAATATAGAAACATGAGGCACAGATATAAATATGGAATGATGGGGGAAGTTCTGTGTCTGCTTCCTCCAGGATGAGAGGTTCCTACATTGAGTTATCGTGGCTTTCCACAGGCAGGCGGTGACCCACAAAATAATCTGCGGAGTGAAATGAAGACGGAAGAAAAGGAAACAGGAAAAAAAATCCCTTCTCTTCCTCCTTCAGGATCTTATTAATGAGATGGTTTTTCAGTTTAATCTTAATCTGTGACCAACAGGCTTGTGCTATTCATCATACTTTTTCTGTGTGGTGTCTTTTTTTTTTTTTTTTTGGTTTTGTTTTTGGAGTATGATCCTTGTGTCAGCGAGTGAGGACGGCTGCATTTTCCAGTCATTTTCACAGAGCAGTGTGTTAAACTGCACGACACTAAAAAAATAAAACAAAAAAATATATTTTAGTTATTGAGAAAAGAAAACATTGATGCAGCAGTCCCAGGGCCCACGAGAAACTTCACTTTGCAAGGTCGGATCAGCCGCATGAGTTTTCTCAAGTTTTTTTTTCTCATAAATTTGTGACTGTAATCTCAGAAAATTTCTTTTCTCTCATAAATTTGTGACTTTAGAATTTTCTCATAAATGTGTTTTTTCTCATAAATTTACCACTTCACTCTCAGAGAATGTTGCAGTTTCTTTTTCTCATAAATCTATAACTTTAATCTCAGAAGTTTTGAGGTTTTTTTGAGAATATATTTTTACACATTTTTACAACAAATCAGGAACAGGAAGATTGATTTTTTGTTGTTTTTAATTTAACTTTATTGTGACAGAGACCTGAGCATTTACAAACAACAATATGAAATTTTTATCACCAACCACCTTCACCCATGGGAAGTCACGTGACTCTTTAATTACACGGCCAAATCACCAGAGCCGCTTAACGAACACATCGTCGTCATGGCGTCAAATAATATAACACTTCCATGGCAACACACATGTAAAATACAAATATTCTTCCTATAATGCCATGACAGAGCTCAGTATGTTCACACGGACTGCTGCTGTGGTTAAAAAAAAAAAAAAAAAAAAAAAAAAAAAAAAAGCGCTCACAGGTGGGCTTTTATTTTGAAATTGTTCTGCTTTAACCCTCGGAACAAAATTCCATCTCTCTTTTTTCCAAAAATTTAGAAAAATCACTACTTTATCCTCTGATTTTTATTTTCTTTTTATTTAGTCATTCATTTATTTTATTTATCTGGAAACTGTAGTGTCTTGTCTAAAAAAAAAATAATAATAATAAAAAAAAAAGTTAAATCCAAACATTGGCTCTAAAATAAATTTAAAAAGTAACAAAAAAGGAAGAAAAAAAAGAAATAAAACTAAAACTTTTACAGTACAAGAGGATGAAACAGTCAAAGATCAGTGTGGCTGTTTTCATTTGATTTTATACTTTTTTTCCTTTTGTATTTTCCAGAATGAAAATTGCACCTTCATGAGTTAAAGTTTTTTTTTTGTTTGTTTTTTCCAGAGGGTTCAATAAAAAAAATTCAAAATAAAAGTCCCTGCATGCCAAAGAGTTAACAAAGATTTTATTTTCCAGAAAAACTTTACGACGTCACTCTGTGTGCTGTTGAAGTGGTCGGAGGTGTGTGTGTGCGCGCGTATGTGTGTGTGTGTGTGTGTGTTGGGGGGTCAGGGGATGCAGTCCATGACGTGGATCTGCAGGGAGTCCAAGTCGGGCAGGACCTCGTCACACTTCGGACAGGTGTGTCCTGGGATTTCTCCTTGCTGCTGCGACATGTCTCTGCCTGGAAGAGACACACACACACACACACACACACACACAGTGATCACAACCTGAAACTGATTTTTGAGTATTTTTTTTTTAAAGTCAGGAATTTAACTTTTACTCCACTTTAAATCAGATCCATCACAGAGAACAGATGATCAATGACCGACTGTGGAGCCTTTCACAATAAAAGCTCAGTCAGCAAAGACGAGAAGAGGAACCTGCTTCTGCTTTGAGTCATTTTCCAAATTTCACAATAAAAGCTGCACCATGAGAAACTGCAGCGAGGACCGTTTAGACTCAACCGGTGAAAAAAATGCGGAATAAGCGAGGATGATGAGAACCATGTAGACTCAACAATCACATGCTATGCTTCTTCCACGTGTCGGTTGAGTCTACAGGGTCCTCCCTTCAGTTTTAGTGTAATGCCCCTTTAAAAGCATGCAGTGTGCAGCGTGTTCTCTCCTCCTTTTCTAACTGCAGGGAAAAGATCCCAGCGAACACAGTTACTGTTTGGAAAAAGGAGCTCAGTCACTTTTACTGCCAGGACATTTGACATGAGACACTTTGGACTTTTACTGCAGGAGATTTTTACTGCACTACTTCTACTTCTACTGCAGTCACATACCAGCAGAGGAACAGTACTTCTACTTCTACTGCAGTCACATACCAGCAGAGGAACAGTACTTCTACTTCTACTGCAGTCACATACCAGCAGAGGAACAGTACTTCTACTTCTACTGCAGTCACATACCAGCAGAGGAACAGTACTTCTACTTCTACTGCAGTCAAGTACCAGCAGATATACAACAGTACTTCTGCAGTACTTCGAGTTCTTTCACTGCTGATTATTTTTGTAATCCAGAAGACATTTTCCAGATGTTGGAGTCCCCATATTTTTGTCTGAACCCGACCCGAGCCCCGGATTTTGCTCGTCCTCCATCTCTAGGTTACGTTTACCGCCTGAAGCAGCCTGTGTGTTCGAACCCGAACATAATTTCTAAATATTTGTCCAAACCCACGTGGTTGCAAGTTTGTAGCACAGATTGACAACTGTCAATCATTAATGGCCACACCCATCAACTTTTTATCAGATCGCCCTGCAGCACGCGCTGCCGTGACAATCCCGTTCTAAATGAAAGTGTATTTCTGCCGGACTGCCGGGTTCTCTGTGAATGAGCCCTAAAAGATAAGCACCTCCTCTTCCAGCCAGAGTGGTGGCGCCCCCTTGTGGACTGCATGCCTGTGACATGTGTCTCCTCTGCATGTTGTTCAGCGACTGCCTGTGTGCAGAGCAGGAAAACGAAAAAAAAAAAAAACCTGGGTTAAGGAAGACCTGACGAAGGGAGCAGGCATTTCATGGGGAATTTCTGCAATTTAAGGAAATATCCTGTAGTTTAAAGAGGCGATTCCAGGCAGGGAAGTCCAGGGATAAATTTCATCAGCGAAGTCAAGGAATATCTTTATTTTAAAAAGATGGTTCACTGTCCAGGACCATGGAGGGAAAAAATTAGCTGGTTAGCAGCAACCATGTCCATTTGTTGACCGGTTCTCTTAGTTCAAGATGACAGTAAAAGTGTTCAGAGGCTAAGTCACACCGCTTCGCTGTTAGCTGTTTGTTTTTTAAAATGACACTGATCGTGTTCGTATGACGGCGTGTTAGGGCCAGAGTTGGGAGGAAAAAAAAAATATGGAAACGAGGGGAGGGGTAATATTCTGAGAAAAAAATAGAATTTCTCAGAATAAAGTCGTAAATTTACCAGAAAAAAAACTTGAAAAACTTCTGAGATTATAAAGTCAGAAATTTGTGAGAAAAAAACTTGACTCAGAAATTCAGAGATTATAGTTGTAAATTTACAAGAAAAAACCCCACACAGATTTATGAGGAAAAAAGCTCTAAAATTCAGAAAAATAGTTTTTCCTATGTTTTTTTTCTTGAGTTTTTTTCTCGTTGCTTAATAATCTCTGAATCTCAGACAGAGGTGATTCCAGGCAGGGAAGTTCAGGGATAAAATTATTCCGCGAAGTCGGGAATTATGAGATTTTTTTTTCTTTTATAACATGGTTCACTGTGTGGGACAATGGAGGATTTTATTTCCTGTCTATTTTTGCATTTGATGGTTTTCAGTCGGGCTGAAGTAAGAACCAACTGAAAAGCAACATTTTTAGGTCATGAAAGCTCTCCGACCGTCTCTAGTTACAAAACAACTCGAGAAATTTCACATCGAGGCCAACATAGGAATTCTGCATAGAACTCTAAAATACCACAAACACAAGACCTCAACTTAATTAATGTAAATGTAAATTTACAATCTTGCAATTTGAGTTTCCAAGTTCCAACGGCGCAGATCTTTGTGTTTCCAGTTGACTTTCGACTGATTTTCTGTTGACTTTCTGTGCTGCTCTAGTTTCTTACTCCGCTTGGAAAAAGATTATTTCTCCTCATTTTCCCTCCACTGAACGACTAAACAGCAATGGGTTCAGTCACTGCAGATTTTTTCAATATTGATATACAGTATATCATAATGTAACTCAAGAATGCAAAATGCTATTTAATAAGCAAATTACCGGCCACCCAACCCTGGGAAAAAAAAATAAATCAATACGCATATCGTTACATATCGTGATTGTTTTTTTTTGTTTTGTTTTTTTTTACTGAATCAGTGTAAAGATATTGGTATAATATTATGAAACCAGATGATCTAAGGGAGGATGTTTAAGACAATAATTTCCCATCATACCTGCCCAGTGAGTCCACCTCCTTATGCAGCTGTGCGTTCTGCCTCTTCATGTTCTCCAGCTCAGCGGCCAGGCGGTCCTTCTCCTCCTTGATTTTCTCCTTCTCGGATCGCTCGGCGCAGAAGTCGGCGGCGTAAACCTCCGCCTGCAGAGGACGGGACGCAAATGCACGCCATCTTTAACTGCAGCCAGTTTCACACTTCCTCCGAGACAGACAAATACCTTCTGTGGTGAACTGCATGTTAAGGCAGGGGTCCCCCAAGGCTCTGTCTTGGACCCACTTTTATTTACTATTTATGTCAATAATCTAGGTCAACATGCACGTTTTGATCTCTACGCCGACGATACAGTCATTTACCGTTGTGGTACAACCACCGAGTTTCTGCAGGCTGTTGTCATCACACAGCTACAGCTGGCTGAAATAAAACTTGCGCTAAACACTGCAAAATGTAAAGTAATGTTATTTTCAAATGGTAGGAAGACATTAGCCTCTACCCCTAATGTCAGAAGCTTGCAAGGAATTCCAACTTAAGTAGTGTCCCGATACAAGTATTTAGGCATTTAAATTGATGAACGTTTATCTTTCAGCTTGCATATTGAAAACCTCGTTAAGATTAAACCTAAGCTAGGTTTTTATTTTAGGAACAGATGAGGTTTTAGCTGTCTCCTGCATTCCTCATGCTTACTGGATTACAGTGACCTGCTGTATATGGAGGTAAATGTTTGCATGGGTTGGGCAGTGTGTGCCGCAGCGCTCTGAGGGTTACCACAGGCTGCAAAGCCTCGACTCACCATTGCACCCTTTAGTGGCCCTCTCTTTCAACACACAGACTCACGCATTGGTTAATATTTATCTATAAGTGCATTCTGGGTCTGCTCTTCACTTACATCCGTTATAAACAGTGTTAACAGTCTGCGGTCGACTGAGTCACTCATATTGACTGTCCCTATGGTTCGCACTAAGTTTGGCAAAGTTTTAAAATCTGTGCCCCTGCTGCCTCTCGCTTAGGGCTTTTTTTAAAAAAAAAAAAAAAAAAAGTAAAGGGTATGGAGGCAGAATCCATTGGAGTTTGTTGCTGTGCCCCTTCTCAGCCAATTATATTACATATGGGTTTTTTTTTTGTCTGTTTTCTAATGTTTGTTCGTCACTCAATGGGATGTACCTTGTTAAATAAAAGTTAAATAAATAAAAAGTAAAATATATTTCAATGATTTACGTGCAGCCATTTCATTCCACACACACAGACCTGGGCCTTGAAGAAGGACATGTTCTCCATCTCCTTGTCTTTCTGCTCCATCTTCTGCTTCATGGCGTCGATCTGATCCTGTTTGGTGGCGAGGGCTCGCTTGGCGGCGGCCAGCTGGCCCTGCAGCTCGCTCAGCAGCTCCTTCTGCAGCCGAAAAGGTCAGAGGTCAAACACGCCTGCCTGTTATTATCCATGCATTCAGACCAACTTACAAATAGCTTCTCAAATGATGCAGACTGCAGGATGTCACTGAGTTCCTGGTGAGAAACATCCCAAAAGCTCAGCCTGGTGGTGTGCAGGTGGAAATTGCTCCTGTTTTTATCTGTGCTTCATTAAACTGGACTTCATAAAGACTTGATGCTGCTTAGAGCAACAGTCATGAGGTGCTAAGGTTATTATAGTAATTTTTCAACAGTTTTCATATTTATTTCGTTGCGACTTTTTGATTTCAGTTTAGTTTTAGTTCAATTTTTAAAGGGTGTTTATCAGGGGTGAGACTGAAAAAGGTCACAAGAAGATTCGTGAAATACAAACCCAACAAAACATCATTCATTTAGGACAGACGACCAACCAAATAAAATGACCAAGATGAAAACTAAAAATACTTAATTTTAATTTCTAATTTTAGTTGATTCTGGCTTAGTTTTGTATGTATTATGGGTGAAGTACCCCTTTAAGCGTTGTATGTTGTGTGTTATATGTGGTGTGTTTGTGTGGACAAAAGCAGGACTCACGTCTTTCTTCCTCTCGTCCTTCAGCTGGTTGTATTCCTCAAGCAGCTTGGAGTAGGCCAGGCCGTTCCTGACAGGGAGGAAGGAGATGATTGGTCACTCAGTGTGTGAGTGTGTGTGTGTGTGTATTTTTATGATCCTGATAGCCTCGATACGCTGTGGCGGCGTGTCAGCTGGAGTTTGGAGCTGAGTTTCTCTGCGTGATCCCTGCTGTTTCGACCGAGAAAATGATCTGCCGATGGTCATATTGACAGCACAGCAGCAACACTTCATAACCGACACCTTTCACTAATATCTATTTAGCTATTTAACTATTTTGGCAACTGAATGGATGAGGTGGAGGCCGGTCCTGTGAGGGGTGGCCCGGGTGTTATCACCGCTGAGACAGAGGGCTCGAGTCTGAAGAGCACGGCGAAAGTGCATGAAGGGCGTGTCCAATAACTGCCTTGATAATAGCAGAGCAAACTGCAGCACTGACTTCAGAGCTGCTGTTTGTCGCTCAGTCACTTTCAGCTGCCCCAAGACAGCAACGCAGCAACAGATGGACACAAGGGGCTTTGCCGTTTCCACAACGGGGACGCCGGACGTGAAGGTGACAACCGAGCTGCTTGGAAACCAGAAGAGACACCTGCGTCGTGTTTGGCACCGCTGAGGTGTAAGACCAGCCCCCGGGACTCTGACAGCAGCTCCAGGGGTTAAAGTGGGACGGGTGGGGGGGGGTGTAAGGGGTGGGTGGTTTGAGGTGCTGCATCCTGGACGAAGAACAAGCAGCCGAGGTGAAAAGTGACAGCTTTGTGAGGGAAGAGAGCTGCAACTACAACTGTGCAAAACATACAAATCAGAGAAGACAACCAGCCTGTCACTGTGGTATTTAGCAATCAGCCAGTAGGGGGCATCTGTCCAGCTGTTATCACATTCTTTTATTCCTTCATGTGGATCCCCATTGGTTTCCAGAGAGAGGCTGAAAGACATACGGTCGTCGCTGTGGGGCGGCGTGGATGAGGAGGCGGTAAACGGGGGGTTCCTGGTTTGATCTCCGGCTCCTCCAGGCAGTGTGCTGAAGTGTCCTTGAGCAAGACACTGAACCCCTAACCCCTCTGCCGTGTGTGTGTGTGAATGGATGAATGCGAGGAAAAACACTGTAAAGCACTTTGTGTGGTTGGTAGACTAGAAAAACGCTATAGAAATGCATTCTGTTTACTCTCCTTGAATCAAGGACGGTAGATGGAATCAAGGAATAAAGGATCAAGGATCATTGAATGGTAGAGGAGTGAAAGGTAGAGGAGTGAGTGGTAGAGGAGTGTACCTGGGTGTGTTTTCAGGGTCGCACTCCTCCGTCTCCTCACAGTTAGGCGTCGCGGTCCACTGTTGTTCCTCGTATCTGTACGGCGGCCTGTTCGGGCCTTTATAACTCCACTCTGAGGAAAACACATCAGCAGACATCGGCTGTAAACAGTTGAAAATGAATTTAAGAAAAAAACAAAAATCAAGCTTTCAAAGCGTGGGTCAGCTCTAAGTTCACACTAATGAGCATCTCAACCCGATGGCAGCCACTCAACATGCAGGTCAGTTCGATAAAAGTCAAACCTGCAGCTGCATGAACCCGCGGGCCTTCGTTACATAACACCAAGAGGAATAACAGGATCAAGAACTCGTCAACACGCCCAAAAGATCAGTGGAAACGAAATCCTGAAAAGTAACTGGTACCAAAGGCGAGCAGAGCAGATACTATGTCATGGAAAAGTACCCAAAGTGCGATGTTAACAGCAGTGCCTCATGGGGGATTTTTGCTACGAATTAACAGGGAAAATTTCACCGATTAGCAGTTTGGCAGAGGACGTAGTGAATTTTTGAGCTGGAGCTGGAGCTGCTACCCTGTGCAGTCAATTACTGTTTCATTCCTAAGAAGAATTTGAGGAGGAATTTTTAATAAACGAGTATAACACTTTTTGGCGAGTGTAAGGCACTCCTTCTCCTTCTCCTTCTCCTGCTTGAAACAGATGCAGCAGGCTGGCGAGATGGTATAGAAAAACTTTTACTGTTTCACTGGATATTTTGTGTACCAAAGTAAAGCGTTTAAATGACGTGTTCATTTATTTTAGGAAGGCAAGACTCTCCTATCCCTGAAAACATGTCAGTATGTATTATTCTCTCTGTCGTGTTTGGAACCAATTGACTCCTTAGGTCGTCTAGTTTCAGAAAATTTTTACTTTAAAATCCACGGATACCAATAGATCCATATATTTGTGACAATATCGGCTGGGTACGAGTGAAGAGGGCTTAATGATTTGTAGAAATAAATCGTAAACGAAAGTACAAATTGAAACTGGTTTGCTACGTAACTCCAGGTTTGTAAAACTTGGAGCTTTTCTTACGCATTTGTCTCGGTCTTCCGTTCAGTCCGTCGTCACTGCCGGCGTAATCCGGGACGCTGGCGGCGGCGGCGTGGATGTCGCTGCTGGAGAAGGCTCGCAGCATCTGCTGGTAGCTGTTCCGGTGGCCCCCGTTCTCACGCTTCCTCAGCGCCTCCTTGTTGAAGTACACGTACTTCATGGTGTGGACGAGCTGGTCGGGCACGCCGCGGGCCTGCAGCGCCTTCAGCGGCTGAGGCTCGCCGAAGTCGTGGGCCTTGGGGCACTTGCAGGGTCCCAGCATGTACCGCTCGCAGATGTGCAGCCTGTTGCAGCTGTCGCCTTTCCGACAGCGGCCCGTCAGCCCGGTGCCGTTGTTGTAGTCGTGGCAAATCTGGTGGAAGACGGGGGGAAGAGGTGGTTACAAGAAACAGCAATTTCTATCAATCAGTCTCTCGCTGTTTGAGACAGTGAAGGGAAGTACGGGTCTCTGACAGCTCCCTTTCCTCCAAGAGCCGTTCAAAAGTAAGGAACCAGCTTTTTCACTGTCATTTTAGCTATTTTAATAAAGTATAATTCTCTTTCATTATCTATTTATTTTGCTTTAAGTGTGTTCCTAAAGTTTTAGGCTGTGCAGATACAGACGGCTGTTCCTGTGCTGCTGAAATATGACCAGTCTCATTTATGCTCCCTTAACAAAAATGAATAAATAAATTCGGAGGAGACGAAGGCGTTGGGCTTACGGGCGGCAGCAGGGAGCCGTCGTTCTGCAGCAGCAGCGTGCACAGCTCGGCCCGGTCCAGCTCCTGCAGGCCGTGCTGCCTGAGCACCTCGGCGTTGTGCTCCGACGTCAGCTCGTGGGGCAGACGGCAGCTGCGGCTGAAATGAAAAGGGCAATATTTCAATATCGTGATATAAAGCGACACATCGTCTGAGAGTCTGGATATCGTCGCCTGGCATCCCTGTTGTCTTTTCCTGGTTTTCATAGTTTCTGTGATTTGCGTTTGATAAAGGCATGCTTCATAAATAAATAAATTAAAATAATAAATTTAAAAAAAAAAAAAAAAAACATTTTTCCCAAGTTTTTTTCTTGCAAATTTGTGAGTTTTTTTCTCATAAATTTACAACTTTAATCTCAAGAATTTGTGAGTTTTTTTTCTCATATATTTACAACTTTAATCTCAAGAATTTGAGTTTTTTTCTCATAAAAAAACTCCAGACTCAATAATTTTTCTCCTCACACAATGGCCCTAACACTTAATACTACTTTGTTAAATCCAGTCTTGACTTTGTATTTTCAGAATTTTTGAGTTTTGTCTCATAGAGTTGTGGGCTTCTATTTTACATATCAGGTCACAAGAGGTTTACAGTATGAGGTTACATCAAATAACCCGTGTATGTATTTGAATTTCTTATGTTTTATGTATTATGTTTCTTATGTTTTTTTTTTTTGTTTTTTTTAATTTATTTAATTATTGTGAAGGAATTTGCCATGAAAATCCTGTGTTGCGTTAGCCTTTGTCTGACCTCAGAGTTAGACTAGTGGTATTTATGATGGGTCAGACCCTCTGCCAGCTTATCTCATTTAGAAGGGGTTGCTTGTCTGAAATTTATGACTAGGCCTGTCCATTAGCGAGGTCTGTTTCTGGAAAGTTTTTATTGCTTTATTGCCTGATTGACTGTTTAAGACATGCAAAGTAAATGTAAAATCTGAAGACCTTAAAAGCTTCCAGTCACCTCTGTCATACTGACAAGCTTTGGTGTGTGTGATTCTCCTGCTGTCACAGCTTTAAAGGCCTGAAGACCATCTGACTGTTCATTTTTGTTGTAGAATTCCACAACATTATTTTATCATTTTATTTGTTAATATAATATCAATATCGTTTTTATATTATAATATTGTGACATTCTTTTTTATCTTTATTTTTTATTTTTTATTTTCATGTTAGTCATGTTAGTCTCTCTAATAAAATTTAAGGTCCTCCTCAGGCCACACTACAGTAAAGAAAACCTCTCGAGGCTTTACCCAGACAAAACTGACAGGGAATGCAGATGCGCGCAGACTCCGTGCAACCTCACCCACATGTTTTCAGCCCCTCCCCTCAGGCAGGCGGCTGAGGAGCATCCACAGCAAGACCACCAGGCTCAGAAACAGCTTCTTCCCTGCAGCTGTCAGACTGCTGAACTCGAGCCATGCTCTGTAGTCTCCCACCCTCTCCCATCTCATTCTCTCTTTCTCCCTTTTTCTGCACAAATCACTTTCCACCATAAGTGCAATATCACTAACATGCGTGTTTAGCACTCACAAGCTAATTTCAGCACTGACTGTGTATCAAGTCTAACAGCTCCTGAATCCCAGTACCGGGCGTCGGGTTCTGTCACTTGGTCCATTTATATATGCTGCTTATATCTATTCATATACACTGTTTATATTACATATATACTGTTTATATTTATATAGGCTGTTTATATTTATTTATATATACTGTTTATAGTTTATACATACTGTTTATATTTATACATATTGTTTATACTTATACATTTTATATTTACATTTCTTTTCTTTTCTTTTTTTTTTTTTTTTGCCTTGCTTTATTTATTTATTTACGCTTATACCGGGACCTGAGTCCTAATTTAACGTGTAAATGTGAGCTGGTATGACAATAAAGTTCCTTGAATCCTTAAATCCTTGAATCCTTGGTCACGCCCCATGCTGTCTGAATTCTGGCTGCTATTTTTCAAAACAATTTCAAATATATTGGGCATAAAAGTCCAAGTCCAACCCCGCATGTCGCTCTTTTACGCAAACCCCCAGACAACCTCCGCACCACAGCCATTCAAAATATTCCAAAAATTCTTTTATTATGGAAATCCCCTCGACCACCATCAATCAAAGTCCAGCTACATGACCTTTTTATTTCTTCTGAGACTGGAGAAGATCAAGTTCCATGACAGGTTGTATACACACTGGAGGCCACCACTTAACTATCTTGATAAGCTGCCCGCTCGGGGAATGTCTCTGTGAGGACCCGCCGTACGATATCCTAAAATAATCCAACATAACTGATTTGCTATGATGACTGAGGAGTAAGCAGCCTCTGACTTTCACTTTGCACTTCTAATGACCACTAACACTATTTTTATTTTATTTATTTATTTTTTCAATAAGACTGTTTTTTCCCTTTAAGTTATCTATTTTATATTTATATTATTTTATTTACATATATATTTATTTGTTGTACTTGTTATCTATTTTTTGTTGTGTTATGTTGTCTTGTTATATCCCAGGTAACACTTACACTGTGCAAGAGGACCATGGATATGGGTGGTGGTGGTGGTGGGGGACGAGGGTTCATTTAAGTTCATAGATAGATAGATAGATTTACTTTAACTGGCAGCCAAACTGGGAAATTCTTCTTCTTTTTTTTTTTTTTTTTTTTTTAAATAAAATGTAAATTTCATAAAATGTAAAAAAGAAAAAGAAATTGTATAATTGTATTTTTGTATATACACTACTTGTCTATGACTATTATTCTATAAATAAAAGTTATAAAAAATAATAATAATAATGTTTGTGTCTGTGTAGACCCTTGGAACGTTTAGGTGGGTGGGATCAATGTGTCGCTCTTTATGTTTTCGCTTTAAAATCAACAAAATTATATTGGAAAAAAATATATGTGAGCTTTTTTTCTCAGAACTTTACAACTTTAATCTTAGAAATTCTGACCTCCCCTGACTCCATAACCCCCCCACACACACCATCTCTCCCCCTGTCAGGGCAGACTGACATGTGAACCCAGACTGGGTTCACGTGTGTCTTTTGTTTTTTAACTTCACTCACTCCGGGCAGAGTGAACCCGCTCACTGCTCCACCTAGCGGTCAGCGGGGGTCACGGCAGGCGACTCAGACCTTCATCTGCGTGTCGTCTGGCCCCCATGACGTGTTTACAAAGACTGTATGCTGCTCCGCTATGGGATTATTATCTAATATCTGACAATTTACAAGACAGCAGCCTAATAATCGTAATCCAACAGGATGACGTCACGCTGACTTCATCCGCCGCTGTTTTGAGCGTGAACGCGGCTTTCGAAACAGGGCGCACGGGCTCGCGTTTTCAGATTATAATCTTAATTTGCGGCGCTCACCTGGCCTGGGTGAAGGGGCAGGCTCCGAGCAGGAAGTTTTTGCACAGATGGACGTTGCTGCAGGCCCGGCAGTCTCTGGCTCGGCACAGCTGCAGCTCCGTCTTGGCCACCACCTTCTGCTCCCCGCCGGAGAAACACATCACAAACTTGTCCTGGTTGGAGATGATCCGCCTCACGTCCCGGTCGGAGCCGAAACAGCCGTTCGCCACCAGGTCCCCGACGTTCACGGAGCCCTGGTTGGCGCAGATGAACTTGACGACGGCGGACTCGGACATGGTGCAGGCCGGGTTTCCGTGGCCAGCTGCGGCGGAGGGGAGCGGAGCCCGGCGCTCTCGATTCTGCCGACTGGAAACTGAAACTGAAGGGAGCGCCTGTGTGAGCGGTCACATGGAGCCTGGCCACCCGGGCACCCCCCCCTGCTGACGTAGCACCGTCTCTCTGACTCACTTTCAATTATTTTCCCCACCACTTCTCACTGTTTCCAAACTCTGGAATGACACCCGCACCCCTTCGTCCCAGACTGAGATAAGGTCTCACTCCAGATTAGGTCTCAGATCAAATTACAGCTTTAACACTTTCTTCTCTCGCTTTTATCTCAGTCTGAGCTTTCCCAGTCAAGTCACCTCTAATTAGGACCCCCCCCTCTCCAGTCCCCCGCTGGCCTGCACTCACATTGCCCCAAACCCAACTGTACTGAAGCAGGGTTGCCTCTGGCACGTACGTCATCACGTTGAAATACGACACACGCATGGCCCCGACGTCATCATAAATCAACTTTTGTTTATACACTTTTTTCTTTTTCTTTTTTTTTTTTTTTTTAAATTACTTTATTTGACATCAGATGTAGGCTACAATACAAAATGGCATGGTACATTTTCTGTAACATAGAATGGAAAAAGGCAACAGACAAGCCTCAGATTATTGTACATTAATAAAACAAACCACATGACTAAAATTTAAGGGGAGGAAAAAAGAAAGAAAAAATAACAATAAAAATAATAATAAATAAATAAAATAAAATAAAATAAAAGGGGTGGGAGCTAGGGTTATTTTTGTTTATACACGGTTGCTGCAGCACAACGGACAACGACAAAAAAAAGACACACCCTGTGTTCCAATACCCATACTACCATACTATTTAGTATGCAAAAAAAAAAAAAAAAAAAAAGAATTAGTACGTTCCAATACATAGACACACATATCACCCAAATCTCGCTCAGTGACAGCAGCAGCGACAGGAAGACAGAAGACGACAGCGCAGTATGAAACAGCGCCGGCATTTTGACAACAACATTCAAATGTGGCGCTACGGACGGCAGAGGAAGTGAGCGAGAGGGTCGGAGGTCAGGGATGATGTATGTAGTGTGTCCCAATAGTATGCACACTACACTGCATACTATTGGGACACACTACATACATCATACAATATCATACAATACTGCATACTACACTGCATACTTTGTAAGGGCAGCTGCAGTACATACTAAAAGTAAAAAGTAGAAGTATGAGATTTGGAATGCAGGGACAGACAACATGGTTGATTATTGATTGCACGAGGCGGCGTGCTGCGTGCGTAACCGTGCATGACCTCGTGTATGAACGCCCGCACCGTACTGAAGCACACCTCCTCCAACCGTGCCAGAGCGGAGGAAGTGTGCTGTACTGAAGCACGGAACGGAGCGCTCACACAAGTCAAATAATCTGGATTATGGGGTCAAACGTGCTTCGGCACAGCATGAATGGGCTAATGTGAGTAGGCCTGAGTTTTAACCCTGTAAAGCCTGAGCCATCTAATAATTGCCCAAAATAAATAAATAAATAAATAAAATAATTCTTTGTAATTAGACTGTAAATTGAGCCTTCTGACAAATTAAAAAAAACTATTAAATAACACTTATCATTTATGATTTTTTTTGTGTTGTATTTGATGTATCCGGAATTTGTTGCAATTTAATGTGCGCCGAAACAACATTTTTAACTCCTTAATCTGAGTTTCCTTTCATTTTTTTCCTCAAAGAATTTCAAACATGACTTTTTTCATGTTGTACGACAAAACTATACATATTCTGCATCTCCTGCGCTAAAGCTACAGCACATCACGTCAGATTAACTTCTCAAAACTGGTAAAAAATATCGGGCAGTGGGTCCTTTTTGGATCCCAGTTCAAAGGCCTCTGGTGCTGCAGTGCACTGATGATCCAGCAGGGGGCAGAAGACATGGATCACATTATTTACATCGGGTTTTCAGGGATTTTTTTTTTTTTTTTTTTAAATCACACTGTTGATGTAAAGCACGTGTCACATATGAATCTCTTGGCCTAACAGGATTAAATAATCTGTTGATGGTTTTATTCAGTTTGTACTGGTTTGAGGAAACCACCATTTCCTGTTGGTTTGATTCCCTCACTCCCTTCACTCCCTTCCACCCTTGGTAGTGCACTTCACGGTTCCTTGTTAACTGATCGCCTTTGCACCTTGGCCCCGCCCCCCCTCGCTCTCCTGGTCAGGTGGTCTCACCCGCCTGTGCATAAATAAATACTGCCAAGTCAATGTCATTTTTCTCTTGATTTAGTTATTCCTGATGTCCATATCCTTATTTAGTATGCGTTTAAAATTAAGATTATAAACCCTTTTCCTTTAAGTGTGGACACAAGAGAAATTTGAATCTGCTGTGTTCATGTGCATTTATTCAGCTGTTAAATAAATTCATCTCCTGTTTCTTTGTCTGTATTTCCCCACAACCCTCATATGTGTCTTTTTCTTTTCTTTCCTTTTTTTTTTTTTTATAGAATCAACATCCACTGGATCCTGGATTCCTTTTTTTTTTTTTTTTTTTAATATTCATTTCCTCTTCTTTATTTCTTATTTTGTTACTTGATTTTAGCTTTTAGTGTGTGTGCATGTTGTGCATTTTGGTCTTGTCTTCCATGTGTTACTCCTTTAATCTTATACTTTAGTATGGAAAGCACTTTGGGTCGACTCCTGTTGATTTTAAATGTGCTGTAGAAATAAAAGTGACTTGTTGCTTTTGTCTGCGTTGGTTATGATATCGCTCGCTTTGTGCTTGACTTTATTGTTTTTGTTACTATCAGCCTCAGAGTCCAACAGAGGGGAAAAAAATAGTCCTTTTAAAAATCCTCGTTACAAAGTGCATCACAAAGGCAGCAAAATTAAAAATATAAGAATAAAATAAAACAAGTCATAAGCTTGTCAGGTTTAATCGTCCACCTGTGTTGATGACAAAATAGGAAATGGTAAATTTAAAATCCACAAATCTAAATTATTTAGATCTTCCCCAAATTTCAGTCTTTGATTCATGTTGTAAAGAGTCTCTGATGTAAAATCTTTATCAATATCACATAAATATAAATATAAACTATTACAAACAGCCATTTCATAGTGTATTAATATAGGGCTGTTCTGTTTTTCTTTTCCTTTTTATGTGGAGCTGTAAAGTCTGGATTTTTTATTTAATCTGGCTTGGTGCAGTACCGCTTCTGTCCACATGGGGGCACCATCGACTCATTTACCTTCATGTATAGTAATGACTATTGGACAGTGGGTTTCTATGCTGTGTCAGTTTGGTCAGTTTAGGGAAAAAAGCAACTTTAGTTAAAGATTTCACAAAAAACTCACCTGTTAAACATATTTAGAAGCTTCAAATTAAATATTAATTTTGAACTCATATAACCAACTTCCTAATGAGAAACACAGAGCCTGTTATCATTTTATCCTGGTGAAAAAATAAAAATAAAATGTATATTCAAAAGGACAGGGTCTGCAAGTAAAGCAGAAAACAGATTTTAGTAAATACAGCAGTATTTTGTGTTGGGCTAGTGTTAAAAAACAAACAAACAAAAAGGCACATATGATTTTTGATTTGGAAATATTACAATTTCCTACTTTGCGTGATTAATTACAAAATAAATAAATATGGTTCTGAACATTTGCGTCCCCGAGTGGTCACTGGATAAAACTGCGCTGCAACAAAGTGCAATTAAAACAAGTTCCCCATCTAAAGTTCGTCTGCACTTTTCTGCTTTATTTTAAAATAACATCTGTAACTTAATCACTTTATTTTTTGACATGTTTCAGCTGCAGACATTTAACCCGGTGGATTTATTTTAACTAGGCTGGGATTTTTTTTTCAAGTTCACAGCAAAATCCAGTCGGCAGAATAAAATCAGCATCACGTGACTGCTGGCTAATGTTAGCTTGCTAGCTGCTTGAGGCACATTCATTAGCTCTGTTAGCTTTGTTAGCCGCCAAAGCTACTTGGTTAAAGCTAAAAGGTCACGGTTAACGTTATAGAACAGTAGCTAATGTTCACTGATATTAGCTAGCTAACGTTAGCTTGTTCGCTATTTTAGACACTTATTTGAGCTTTTTTCTCCGTTAGCCACCAAAACTACTTGGTTTATAGTTAGGAAAAAGTCAAAAGTTATAAGACATTAGCTAATGTTTACTGATATCAGTTAGCTCATGAGCTTCTTTAGGTATGTTCATTTGCTTTGTTTGTTTGTTAGCTGCCAAAAGAACTTGGTTAATGTTAGAACAAGGTCAAGGGCTGTGTCCGAAATCACTCCCTCCCTCCTCATCTATGCACATTGTATACATCGATGCACACTGGTTTTATTGGTTTTTTGCACATTGTTTTTTTGCACATTGGTACTTAGATCTTTAGATCTCCAGGGTCATCTTTTATTCTTTATTTTTAATTTACTTAATCTTGTACTCTGTGGATACTGCTGGAAACTGTGAATTTCCTTCGGGATGAATAAAGTATCTATCTATCTATCTATCTATCTATCTATCTATCTACTCACTATAGGGAATTCAGTGTAGTGGACTATATAGTGACTCAGTAGTGGACCGTTTCAGACACGACTTCGCCCGTTGTTCGGCGCCGTTCCGCAATGCATGATGGGATATATTGCCTGGTTAGTGACCATTGGATGTCCACTACATTTTGTGGTGGATTGTGGGATACATCCAGTGGACTATATAGTGAACATTAATAATCACTAAACATTCAGACACCCCTACAAAATGGCGTAACCACTATATAGTGCACTATATATAATAGTGGTTAGGGGGTGATTTCGGACACAGCCACGGTTAACGTCATGAGACGGAAGCTAACGTTTGCTAATATTAGCTAGCTCACATTAGCTTGTTAGCTACGTTAGGCACTTGTATTTGCTATGTTGACTTTGTTAGCCACAAAAACTGCTTGGTTAACGTTATGAAACATTAGCTAACACTCACTGTTATAAGCTAGCTGCTTTTACCTTGTTAGCTATTTTAGACACTTTGATTTGCGCTGCTCTCTCTGTTAGCTGCTGAAGCGACTTGGTTTATGGTTAGGAAAAAGTCATGAGGGTCTGCATCCTTCGAAGCGTCCTCCCCGTCAACCAAACGGGACGGTCCAGCCTTCGGAGTATTTCCTGGTCGGGTCACCGCCGTTCCCATGACAACAAACTCTGGAGACAGAAAGATAACGTTGCTTTCCGTCAGACAGAACAGGACAGTAAAGAAAGGGGTTTTGGTTTAACATGTATGGCGTTGGATGTTCAAATGAGTAAAAACTGAATACCGTATTTCACCAGTTAATCGCCCGGCAGCAAATAGCCGCCTGGTTCTTATAATCGCCTGGGGTCTGCACCCATTTTGCGTATTAAACGCCCACCCGAATAACCGCCGGGGCGATTATTTGCATTATATTGAGGTAACCCAAAATAAGGCTATTCACCTTATTTTTGCAGAAGTAAACAGTTAGCTGCAGACTAACAGTGCGGCATTTCCGTTTTCTGTCAAAAGGGTGCACCGTAATCTTAAATCGACCGACTGTAAATATGTTGGACAGTAGCTGTCATCACGATAATGTCCTGGTGCAAACATAAATAAAGGCCTGCAGCGAATAGCCGCCTGGTTCTTTTAAACGCCCGGGGTCCAAGTCGATTTTGCATATTAAACGCCCAGGCGATTAATTGGTGAAATACGGTATTTTATAATAGTGAAATCTGAATTTAGATGCCGCCGTGGCCATTTCAGTTCACTTTTTTAGACTGAGCAGCAGCACGCAAAAAAGCATTTTGGGATACGGGAGCCCGAGAAGGATAGTCGTGGTGCGTCCGCGTTTTTTCCGCCAAATTGGGCTACTTTTTAAGAGTAGTTGCGGGTAACAAATTTTGTCCGCGGGTTGAGCTTGGGCAGACATGAATAAAGATTCATATTTTGAATGACCAATGTTTATACCCAAATCCTGTCAAACTGACTCCGGGTCAGAACAGCATATAAACTATCCACATATGTCACCTGCTCCACAGACAAATAATATGCCAATGCTGTGTGAGGCCACTCAGCACATGACCAATCACATCATCAGCACCACTCAGCTGAAGTAAGGTATCCCATATTATATTTTAAGTTCTGATATACTGTAAATTAAATAGGTGAAAGAACTGTTTCGGGAAATTGCCTTTAATGTTTATGGTGTTATTTTATAGATATTATAGTGCATTTTGCAATTATAGCAATGCTGTTGGACTTGGACTGTTGTTGGAAGCAACATAGCTTATATGGATTTTTATGGGCATATTTTGAGTTCTGGTATTGGGCTGATTTTTGGGCCGTTTTTATACCCGGTTGGGCGGGTTTTGGGCTGGTTTTGAGTTGCTGTTTGGCTGCTTTTGTCTCACAGACCTGGCAACCCTGCGGTGCGTCCTCCGAATCGGCTACCAATGGCTGAGAAGGAGGACGACTTTGAAGGATCCTTGGACTTTGGATGCATTGGGACAGGCCTTCACAGTGTTGGGACGTAACTGGCCTTCAGATGCCGACTGAAGGATGCAGAGCCTGAAGTGGGACACAGCTTTGGTCAGTGTTATGAAACATTAGCTAAGGTTTGCTGATATTATCTAGCTCATATTAGCCTGTTAGCTTCTTTAGGTATGTTTATTTGCTCTGTTTGCTTTGTTAGCAACCAAAACTACGTGGTTAAAGTTAGGAAAAGGTCATGGTTCACTTTATCAAACATTAATGTTCGCTGATATTTGTGTGTGTGTTGATGTTGCAGGGCTGCAGGTGAGCTCCACAGCGCCCCCTGCACAGACTCGATGTGTTTACAGTTTTAATCTGGAGGTGACTTGTTGATGTGAACAGGCCACATGAATCACCAGCTAACAATCTGCTGTTTTCCAGGAACTGCCTGGAAAACTCTCAAGGACCCCTGCTGGGCCCCGGACCTCACTTTGGGAAACACACACACACACACACACACACACACACACCAATTAAGGCAGAGCTAACTGTGCGTGAACTACACTGCTGTACACTGTAAAAAAAAATGGCTTTTTTAGCAACTTTGTTCTTTTGAATATTATTAAATAAATGTTTCGAAGCAATTATCAACTAGTGTAGGCCTATAGAAAATGATTGATCTCCTATAATATTGATTTATTTATTGATTTATTTATTTTTTATTTTGCCCAGGTATTCTTACACATGGTGTTCCTATAGTATATATATTTTTTATAGTTACAGTAGATGACATTTGTGTTGATCACTGAAGACTTGAAAGCAGCTTTATTGCACATTTCATTGTTTCATAGGCCTCTTTGATTTTCATTACCCCCTCATATTATTACATTACTTTATATTGTTTATCTCTTAAGATATCTCTACAATATTCCTATAACTTCCTGTAGCGATTAATACTGCATCCACAGGGATTCTTTTTTTTTTTTTCAATGACTTCATTAATGTTGTTTGTTTTTCTCTCTCCTGTCTCTATAATATTCCTTTTCATGTGCCTGTAATATTCCCTGAGGGGCTGAGGTTTGCTCCTAAAGTGAATTGCAGGTCTAATTAAAGTCCACGGGCTGCCTGCGCCGGCCTGTGAAGTTTGCTGCGGGTGTAATCGCATTTGCATTGGAGGGTTTTAGTGAAGTAATAATAACAACAACACAAACAAACAACAAACAAACAAACAAACAAACAAACAAGAAGCAGCCCGTGCGCTCTGGCTCGGGCCGCGGCTGTGTGCAACATGATCGGCAATTTCCTGCTTCGGGTTTCCCTTTAAGGGGGCAAGGCTCGATGCTGGGAATTCACGTCATTTCACCGTTTTACACACATCCAGATCAATGAGAGAGAGAGAGAGAGAGAGAGGCAGAGAGAGAGAGAGAGAGAGAGAGAGAGAGAGAGAGAGAGAGAGAGAGAGAGAGATTCTTCAATCTTGCTCTTCCAGGAAGGGATTAACCAGCGCGCTGCCGACATGTGAAGGAAGGAAAACACTGACAAAAGACAGACAAAAGAAGTTTTCCCCTCCTCTCGCTCTCTCTCCCACACACACGCACACATACACACGCACACACACATACACACAACACACACCGACAGCCGTGTTATGGATCCAGCGGCCATCGAATAACACCAACTTCTTGTGCCCGGGATCGGCCGCCCGGCTGCGGCTCCAGCTCGCCACAACAAGCCCCCAGCAGCCCTCCTCCAGAAAGAAGAAGAGGATCACAACCAAAATACGAGCAAAGTGGAAGGAGGAGAGGGAGAAGTTGACGGGAGATAATGTCGGAATCCTCCTCCATTTCGACCAAGGTAACGCACTCAGGTTGTTCCTCTCTTGAGAATTTATTTATTGTTTATTTTATTCTAAGGCGCAGGGATTATAATTTACGGTAACCGCGCCGCACTTGCAGGCGGTTTCACCCCCGTGTTGTTGCGCTGTACTGAACCTGGACGTGTTTGTAGTTTGGCTGCGGCGCCGCGTCTTTCTGCTGAAATTCACCGTCATCTCTGTACACTTTGGTCTGGGTTTGAACTGGCGTTTGTTTTGCCAGTCATCTGTTGCTTGTTGAGCCTCACGCCGCCGCCGCCGCCGCCGCCGCTGCTGCGTCTCCGTGTGTTTCGCTTCCACTTGCAGCGATGCATGTCCCTGCTGCCGCTGCCGCTGCCGCTGCTGCTGCTGTGGTCGTGACTCAAACTCAAAAGCCCCCCCAAAAAATCATCCTCATTTTTTTTTTTTTTTTTTATCTAAAGCCATGTTGTCGCAGTAAACGTCCTTTGCATTCGCAGTGAGGAGCAGAGAATGAAGCAGGGTGAGGGGGGAAAACAACCCGGCAAAGAAAAGGGGATCCTGTGCATGCATACCAGAGCTGTGGCTTACAGGGATATTATAGAAATATTACAGGGACACCATAGTGATGAACGCACCAAGTGTCAAAGTTAAACTCGCCGCAGCTCACCCGTAGGAATAACCGCAGCTCATGACACAAAAACAGGAATATTACAGGAATACCACAGGAAATAAATGCACAAGTTTCATAAAGGTCACCATAAAAGTACCACAGATTCACTCTAAGGTAACTATAGGAGTATCACAGGGAATAAAACAGGAATATTATAGGGATACCATAGACAAGAGAGAGAATTTGTAGGAAAATGAATGCACCAAGTATCAAAAGTTAAACTCACCGCATAAGACTAACCACAGCACATAAAACTGGAATATTATAGGGATACCATAGGACATGAAGGGACCGAGTGCCATAAGGGTCACTATAAACTCCTGTGAGCACCACAGATTCCCTTTAATGGTACATATAGGAATATCATAGGGCATAAAGCAGCAATTTTATAGGGCTACCATAAGAAATAAACGCACTAGTTTCATAAATGTCACTATAAACTCCTCACCAAGCACCACAGATTCACTTTTAAGTACCTATAACAACATTATAGGGAATGAAACAGGAATATTATAGGGATATCATAGGAAATAATTACACCATGTATCACAAAGGCCACTGTAAACCTCTCACCGAGCGCCACAGATTCACTTAAAGGTGCCTATAGGAATATCATAGGGCACAAAACAGGAATATTATAAGAAATACCATATGACATGAATAACCACAGCACATAAAGCAGGAGTATTGTAGGGATACCATAGGAAATGAATGCACCAAGTACCATAAAAGTCAGTAGAAACTCCTCATGAGCACCACAGAGTAAAGTTAAGGGACCTGTAGGAATATCATAGGGCACGAAACAGGAATATTATAAGGTTTACCATAGGAAAGAGGAGGAATTAGTAAGGAAACAGTAAGAGGTGAAACAGGAGTTTTATGAGGATATCACAGGAAACAGAGGGAAACACTTTCAAGGACACAATAACAATAAAAAATCTATATTATAGGAATCAAAAGAAATGCCATAAAATGTGATAAGGTCAGTATAAACTTCAGTCAGTGTGTGTTTACTACAGTGTCATAATGTCACTGCAGACTCAATAGGATTATTATTATTATAGGAAAAATGACACCGGTTTTATCATGAATCAAAAAGAAGCATTAGAAGAAAGTGTTTGTGTGTGTGTGTGTTATTCCTGATTGTGATGTGAGTGCATGCTGGGAAATCATTTTTGAGGATTTTTTTTTTGTGTGTTTGTTTTTTTTTTTTGTTTTTCCACCACAGCAGCAGCAGCAGCAGCAGCAGTCTGTCTTTTCCGTCACACCGCAGGCCGGGCTGTGTCACAGAGCGTTTTGTGAAATCACTTTCCCTTTTCAGAAGGAGAAGTCCGAGGTCAGAACGGCTCGATTATGTGTGTGTGTGTGTGTGTGTGTTTAGACTCTTTACGTTAACCTGCTCCACACGCCTGTATGGAGAAAGAACTGGCACAGGAAAAAGAGAGAGAAAGCGAGATAAAGAGGGAGTGCTTCCCCTTTTTGGACAGCTGAGTTTTGTAAAGCGACTCTGAGGTGTGTGTGTGTGTGTGTTTGCGTGTGTGTGTTTGTGTGTGTGTGTGTGTGTGTGGAAGTCAAGCGGGGGCATGAAGCCCGCAGCTCCAAACAGGAGGAAACACAAGATTAAAAGATTATTGCTTCACTTCCACAGGAAATTCCTGGTCGAGTCGCTCCGCAGGTCTCCGGGTGGTGACAGCGACTCCCTCCAGATTTATAAAGGAAAGCAAAAATCGAGGCTCGGTTTCCTCACGCCGTTTGATTTTTTTGGTCATTTATTTTTTTATTACTTTATTTTATTTTTTATTTTTATCGCAGTGTCCTTGTTAGTGTTGTCACATCAAAAGAGCTGCACTGGGACACATCGTAAAAGGGAGACGGCCGGCGTGATCCTCGTTTAACCTCGACTCGCTGAGCCCACACATCGCCGAGTTACTGCCCCGGTGCAGCAGCAGGTTAAAGGGACATTTCACCCGTTAAAGTCTCACTGTGCACGGCCCTCGACCGCTGATGGACAAAGTGTCACACAAGCCTCCACGGTGAAGTTACGTTCCAAAAAAAAACACCAGCCGTCTCTGATCCAGTGGAAAAAAACAACCCAGCAAATGGGTCGGTAATTTTAGATTTTACGAGATTTCACAATAAAACGCTGTCAAATGTTCAGTTTAAAAAAAAAAGCTCAAATCCGAGTCGTCCAGTCCCAGACGAAGATTTCCGCTCAAATCCTGATGCAAAGAGGATTATTCAGCGGGACGAGTGTGAGCGTTTTAAACTTGACTTTTGACAGTGTTTTGTTGTTGTGAAATCGTAAAAAAAAAAATTAAAAATCCAGTTTTGCCGCCTGGATCGAAGATGGCTGGTACAGAGATTATGCATTATGGGTGAAATGTCCCTTTAATGTTCCCCAGCTGTTCAGACATGGGCTCCCGGTGCGATGAAGGGTTAGGCCGCCGCACCGTCCCGCCGTCTCCTCCTGGACGCCCCCTGCCAGGTGTGCAGAGTCACCTGGACGATCGGGCCAATCAGCAGCGAGTGTTGCTGATGTCATCAGGCCGCGGCGGAGCCGGAGAGGCCGCGGCGTGTCAGCTAACGGCGGGAAAAACTGGACAGCGACGTTACAGACGCTGCTGTCGTCCAGGGCTCACATCAAACTAAAATAAACAACAGTCAGGGGAAGAGACTCACGAGAGCCAAGATTCTACCAAAACCAACAATTTATTTCTAATTTGTTAGCATTAGCCTCGCTCTTTTGTTAGCCTAACCCTCTGTCGTTAGCTTAGCTGTATGTTAGCCTAGCCCCTCTGTTGCTAACCTAACCCTCTGTTGTTAGCCTAGCCCCTTTGTAGTTAGCCTAGCTCTGTTAATACCCTAGCTCACTCGTTAGCCTAGCTCTGTTGTTAGCCTAGCTCTCTCGTTAGCCTAGCTCTGTTGTTAGCCTAGCTCTGTTAATACCCTTGCTCTCTCGTTAGCCTAGCTCTGTTGTTAGCCTAGCCCCTTTGTTGTCAGCCTAGCTCTGTTAATACCCTAGCTCTGTTGTTAGCCTAGCTCTGTTGTTAGCCTAGCTCTGTTGTTAGCCTAGCTTCTCTGTTGTTAGCCTAGCTCTCTCGTTAGCCTAGCTCTGTTGTTAGCCTAGCTCTGTTAATACCCTAGCTCTCTCGTTAGCCTAGCTCCTCTGTTGTTAGCCTTTCTCTGTTATTAGCCTTTCTCTGTTGTTAGCCTAGCTCTCTCGTTAGCCTAGCCCCTTTGTTGTTAGCCTAGCTCTGTTGTTAGCCTAGCCCCTTTGTTGTTAGCCTAGCTCTGTTAATACCCTAGCTCTCTCGTTAGCCTAGCTCTCTCGTTAGCCTTGCTCTCTCGTTAGCCTAGCCCCTTTGTTGTTAGCCTAGCTCTGTTATTAGCCTAGCTCTGTTGTTAGCCTAGCTCTGTTGTTAGCCTAGCTTCTCTGTTGTTAGCCTAGCTCTCTCGTTAGCCTAGCTCTCTCGTTAGCCTAGCTCTCTCGTTAGCCTAGCCTAGTTTGTGATTTTCATTGGACAGACCTGAGTTGCATGAAGAAGGAGCCCGACGTCGCTGAAGAGTTCATGCAAACGTTTTATCGGCTTTTTGGCCCCGGGGCTCCTCTTGTGTTTGCGGTGAGCCGCTCCACCTGAACGCCGCCGTCCCGGGTCGACTGAAAACGGCGCGACGGCGGCCGGACGGCGAAGTCGTCGGTGATTGGTTGACGGGGCTCTGTTGTTCTGTGGGTCTGGTATCTGCTGCGTCCAGATGCAGATGTGATGCAGATGTTTGTGTTTGTTCTCTGGTGGTTGTGCAGCTTCAGCGATAAAAAAAAACAAAAACTGGGAAAACAACCTTCATAAAATCCTACAAACCTGCTGAGTTTTCCTTCTCCTTTAACATGGAAATACACACGTCCATGTTTCAGCTACACTGATATATACTGGGCTGATATTGGCCTGTTTTTTGAAAAAAGGTGCAGTATGTAGTTTTGCCAGATATTTACTGACATTAGCAGAGCCTGTTACTGTACATGCAGTTTTTTAAAATGATAATTTAAATCATTTAGGAGCATTTAAAATCAGTTAGAAACCTAGAGGATGTTTTTCACTAATACATCTGTAGGGAAACATTTTTTTTTCTTGTATAAGTTTTCAGTTTCTATACCATTTTATAACAAATCAAAGGAAAAATCATTTTGGAGGATGTTTTTCAGACCAAAATAATCTGCAGGGAAACACAGTTTTTCTTATATACCATTTTCAATTTCTCTGCATTTAAAATTTATGTCCCAAAGTGACGTACTGCACCTTTAAATATCAGATATCAGTGAGCTGATGTGCACCGCTGGCTCCTTGTGACCTCAGATGCAGGAAAAAAAAACATGGGAGTAGCAGCGATTACATTTAAAAAAAAATTTTTTGCACGTTTTATTGATTTCATTTCAAAGAGCTGCTCTCATTATTCAGCCTTTTAGTCTCCTGTGACGGTCCGAACGCTGCTTCAGAGGCTCGTTTCTCTCTGATCAGGAGAAACTTTTTTGAGAAAAGGTCAAACTCACATCTGAACAGTTCATCAGAAATCAACCTCGCTTCCATTTGAGACGCGTCAGAAACGGAAAAACCAGGATTCCTGAAGCCACGACATGGGATCGAGAAACCACGTTCACACCGAGCATGCAGACGATCTGCTTTAAAACAACAACAACAAAAAAAAACAACGAGTGACACCGTTCCTGTAAACACTTTCCCCGTGGAGCGAAGAGCAGCCGGCGTTTTTTGTGACGCTGCTATAAATAAAGCTGTCTCCCCCGGTGCCGCTTACTTGTTCCGTTATTTCTTCTTCCCTCTCTCCTCACCGCCTCGCCGGCAACTTTCTCGACAGAAGACAGACGATATCTGTGGAGAAATGCCTCGTTCGCTCGCTCTGTGTGTGTGTGTGTGTCTGTGTTTCCTGCTTGTTTGACTCAAAGATGCTCTGCTGAAGCCGTGTCCTCATTAACACGCGTCGTCGCTGTGCATCACGTCAACTCCATGGGATGGGATGTCGCCATGGGATTGAGAGTACACTAAGGGTGCTTTCAGACCTGTCCCGTTTGGAGCCGTTGTTCCGAAACAGGGAGCGTTTGCCCCTAAAGATCGGTTTGTTTGGACACGTGAACACAGCGATCGCGCTCGGACGCGGGACAAAACGAGCGGGCCGAGATCGCCTAGATGAGGTGGTCTCGGCTCGCTTCCATTCGAGCCCTGGAGCGGTTCGTTTGCAGCGAGAACAGAATCGACACAGCAACCGACACAACTCACTCATAACCAGAGGTCGCGCTACACTTTTTCGTTGTCTGTCATTTTGACTGACAGGGTCATAAAAACCCCGTCATAATCTATTTTTACCAGTCACTTTAATTTTTTAAACGATAAGAAGGACATATTTAATACCATTTCATTTTCATTCATTTTTAATTAATATTCAGTCCAAAGTTAGCTGAACAGAAAATCCAAACCATATCTTTTTAAAGAAACTTCTGCCACTCAACTGCCGCGACGTTTTGAATGCGGCAAATTTCATCATATAACATATATACATTATTTGAAATATTAACTATCTTGTAACTATCTATTGCCATTCCAAGCCCATCGCCATTTATTCTTATTAACCCTGCAATTAAACTAAATCCGCCTTGATTTATTTTGCTTTTTATGGTTGTAGAATTGTCAGAATTGTGCAATGACTGAGTGATTTCGCACACCATCGGAAAGCTCCGGTTCTCTGCTCTCAGAAACCGTCTCATTTTTTTTCGACTGCACCATTGGTTCAGGAGTTATGGTACTGAGAAGTTCATATTACAAACGTGACACCCCGGGGACTCTTCTGTGATCGGATGGTCGAAGTGTCGGTAGTCCTAAGGAGTTATCGTAATGGCACTGTATATAGGCGCAAAGCTCCGTTTCTCTTTTTTTACACATGGAGCGCCTCACTGTCAACACCCAAGTCCCGCCCCCGCCCTACTTCTGATTGGCTAGAAGGCCTATTGTTAGTGTGGTTGAGAACGAAAGCTGCACTTCTATTGGATCCAGAGATATGTCTGTTAGATAAAGCTGGGCGAACCCAGATTTTTTTTTCGCAGTCACACCGGTAAGCCGGAGAACTGGCACCGCACCGGACTGCTATCAGCTCCGTCATTGCCACCAAGTGGTCAGGCGTGTGAATTGCAATCTCTCAAAATGACAGATGGCCTTCAGATTTTTCCGTCACCGTTTAAAAAAACCCGTCAATGACGGAAAATATTCGGTTAACGTGACCTCTGCTCATAACCGTGGTTCAACCAGCGTCAGAGCCCATCTTCGTCGGCGATTCCTTGTCGCGGCCATATAAAAAGTAGGTAGGAGTAGTAACACGAAAGGGCGCAAGGCAGTAATTTTGCCTAGGGTGGCAACATGGGCAGAACCGCCACTGGGTACATTAACCACAGAAACAGAGAAACAAACTAACCACACGCTGAAGATGCTCCATGGTTTTTGTTTTTCCCGGGGTAAGAGCGGAAGAGGAAACTTCTTCTTTCGGGGTAATTTCTGACCAATGAGAGAACAGCTGGTTCGCGCATGGCATTTGTTTACAGCTTTGACCCGCTACAGACGTTGGCGCTGTGAACACAAACGCCCCAAACGAAAAACGAAACAACTGGATCGATTTAGCCCCTGAATCGGAACAAAGCAAACGGGCCACAGGTCTGAAAGCACCCTAAAACTCACGAAAACCGTCATTCTGGACGGCGTGTCTCGGCGAATAAAGCATGAAACAGCAGCTGTGATCCTCGCTGCGTTTTCAGAGCTGGGATTCAGTTTTCGTGGGAAGAAGCTGGTCGAAGCCCCGTCCTGTTTCCTGTGTGTATTTTATTTTCTCTTGAATCCCAAAGTATTTCCGCTCAGCTGATTTATTTCCTCCTCCTCGTCTTTTTCTTTGACGCTTGTCGTTATTAGCGTGGCGCTCACTAGCGGCTACGTACGCGGTTTCAGGTGCACTCAGGTGGAAACGGCGACATTTTCCCGCTGTGAGAATTTCAAAATAAAAGTGGCATGACCTTGAAAGATGGCGACGGTGATCAGTGGTTGCGCTTTTCGTCGATCTTATTGCATCGTCAAGTGTTCAATCGATGCGTTGATCCAGATCGATGGATCGTTAAATCCCACCACCACCGTCGGGACTTGAGTCCAGTGGAAACGGGTCAGCCGGCACTTTGGTCCCGTTGTGTGAATCCTGTGAATCGTCATCGTCTTCGGCTCTGATTGGCAGAGGTGGAAACGGGTCAGCTGCTGATAAGTGCGATGATACAGGACCTGGGCTTTATTTTAGTTAGGCAGTGCTTCCTTTCAGTGTAACTTTAACCTGTTTGATAAGATACATGACCAATAAATCATTACCTTAGTGTTGGACCGTGTGTTTCAGCAAGATTCAGACACCAGGCAACCTGGAAGTAAATTAGCATATATTTCCTGTTTTTTTTTTTTTTGTTTGTTTTGTTTTGTTTTTGTAAGTGCTGTGTAAATGAACCCTACGTATGTGAAACCTGTGTATTTGGTGGTAAAGCGGTGTAACATTACATCGGGCTGTACTTTGGTCACAAAATAGGTCAGGTGACGGGACGAGTTTCCAGGAGGGACAGAAACACAGCCGCTCTGTGGCTGATAGAAGTTTTTTTTTTTTGTTGCTGTAAACGTTAAATCTTTAAAATGCAAAAAGTCCAATCCAGCCAGCCAGGTTTGATAATGACAGTCTGATCGATGACCTGATGGGGGCGCCACCACTGGACAACACGACTTAGCCCAGTGGTTCTCAAATGGGGGTTCACGTACCCCTAGCGGTATGCTGGAGTACTGCAGGGGGTACGTGTGATAAAAAAAAAAAATAATAATAATAATAATTATTAGTATAATTAGTATAATTCCTAAAATAATTTGCCTATGCTGTAATTAGTTCAATAAAAAATGTAAATGTAAGTTTGATAAAGCACGTTTTATCTCCAGTTTTCCTGAAGTCAGAGGTCAGGTGTGTGTGTTTGTGCTTTAAATCTGCCGCCATGGTCGTCGAGCGAGGACGTTTGTTCACTATGACCAAAAAAAAAAAAAATCCAGAAAACGGATTAGTGGTTGAAGCTTCGCAGCGATACATTTTACATACATGGCCGTTATTATATTCATATTTCATGTATATTTCCTGCAGAGTGGATCCTTCCCAGCAGGCAGAACCACTTTGTAAAAGCTTCGTCGCAGGTAAACTCACATCTTATCAGACGGTTTTTACTCAGCCTAAATGTAAACAGTGAAGCTGGAGGCTCTAATCTGGATTATTTCATTGAAGCTGAATAAATATGTATCAGCGTTTTAGGATTTAAAGGGACGAGCTCGACTTCACTGGCCGACTCAACGGGATGAAATCGAGGTTAGTGGGGTTGCGGTCAAGGCGAGGCGGTGCAGGGCTGTTTGGGTTCAAGGCCGGTGTGTGTGTGTGTGTGTGTGTGTGTGTGTGTGGCGGAGCTTTGTGAGCCATGCTTTGTGTCTCTGTGTCTATTCATAGCAGGAGAGGAGCTCTTTCAGTCCTTCCGCGAGCCCCCTGCCAAACTCCACTTCCTCCCCCGTCCATGCTCCCGCCGCGAGGCCAGCCAGCCGAATGGAGGACGAGCCTGCCAGGCTGCCTGCGCACCTGCGTGAGTCACACACACACACACACACACACACACACACACACACACACACACACACACACACACAGATACATACAGAGATAAGCAGTGACTCCTACACCTCATCGATCAATCGGTCCCTTGAACAGGAGTTATTGATCATTCTTTTTTTTTTTTGGTCGGTGTTTTTAGCTGCTGTTGAAGAAATAATCTGCAGAATTATGTTTTTTTTTTTGTAATTTTCTAAATCAAGTGATGTTCCTGCACCCGTCAATCAAAGCGGGTGGGCGGGGCTTGGGTTTCACTTTGAGTTTGTCTCTCTTCTTCTTTGTCTTTGCTCGGTCGCGTCGGCTGTCGCGGCTCACGCTGACCAACCCGCTTCTTCTTCTTCTGTTTATCACAAACAAACCGGGAGGCGCGTCACTTCCTGTGCCGCAGGAAAGAAGGAAAGGGAAAAGATTCACGAGCTCATTATGGGATGGATCACTGGATATTTATTCACATGAAAGTGTCGCAGACTATCACTTTAAAGGACCACACCAGTGACTTTAAATTAGGACTGAGCGATAAAATCAGATATCGCAATACGTTTGACAGAATACCTCGATATCGATATTGTAGGCATGACTGTTGGTGCTTTCATCAGATATTTAGATAACAGATTTCCAATAAACAGTCATTAATAATTTGGATTTGGTGACCAAGCAGCTAGAGACAAACATTAAAACAGCTAGATCAGTCTGATAAGCTCTGAAAACTGCATTTCTTTACTGTGATGCAGCTTTTGAAACTCCATATCATGATGTTGTGATATCTAAAATCCCAGACGACATCAAGCAAAACGTTTCCCCGCTTAGGGACTATTTTCCCTGGCGGAGGAGGTGGAGGAGGAGGAGGGAGCGTTTCAGTGTGAAAAAGTCCTGAAAAGCCAACAGTGCTGCTGCTTTTAGGAAAACTCATGTGGAGGACTTTATTCCGCTGATGGAAAACTGGAGTGAAGAAAGTGTGAAGGCTCTGAAAGTTCATGTTCATATCGTAGTGGAATGAATGGAAACCAGCGGCTGGAGGAAAGGGAGGAGGAGTGATGTGGCAGCTCTGAAACCCCACTGCTCGCTCTGGGAGGAGATCAGCAGGAATGAAAAGTTTGTACATTTTGTAGATTTTAAACTAAACCTGCAGAATAAGTGGAGCGGCCCTTTAAACGGTTAAAATCCGTGTCACATCAAATCATGACAACACACACACTCCATTACCGGCGCCTGTGTGCAGGACCAGTCATGCGTTTCCTCTCGGCTGCGAGGCGTCGAAGCAGATCCGGGGTCAGAGACCTGAACCCCAGACGGATCCGCTGGACCAGAACCGACAGAGCGACCGACAGAGCGAGCGACAGAGCGACCGACAGAGCGACCGCCCCGGAGCGTCCGGCGGGCCGAGGCTGGAGAGGGAGACGCCGCCGCCGCCGCCGACCAACAGGCCTGCAACAAAATCCACCTCGGGGAGCGAAACCGGAGGAAATAACAAAAGGGAGGACACGGAGCGAGAGAATCCACGGGACCTGGCGAACGACAGAGGAAGCAGGGCAGCTGGGAGAGAGAGAGAGAGAGAGAGAGAGAGAGAGAGAGAGAGAGAGAGAGAGTTCACAGTCCACATGTTCAGACGATCTCAGCTCAGTGTGTCCAGGTGAGAGCGCCACCTGAGCCTCAACCCCTACCTGAGTCTGACTCATGTCTCTCATGTTTCAACAGTAAATAATATTAGTAGCTATTATTGTTATCATTATTATTATAATCTTTATTTGCGCAGCACCTTTCATGCAGGTGATGCGGCTCCAGGTGCTTCACAATAAAGAAACGCCGTGCACCGAGTGCCTCCCGTGATGAAGAGACAAACAGAGAAAACAGGGATAAAATACCAGAATGAATGTAACATAAGATGGAAAATCAGTGTCAGTTCTCCAGACTCGGATTTTCACAGTCACTCTCCGGCCTGGAAATTTCCAAGTCCTGACATTTTAGTTGATATTCTTCATTATTTCATATTCCCTCTAAGTGAATGTCATTACGTTGAGACGTGGTCCTTCAGTCTTCATGCATCAGCAGCGAGGAAGGAGACCAGCGTCTCCTCTCTTAAAATAGAATACATAGAACGCAAAAATCAAGTGAAAGCAGGGGTGGGATGACTTAATTTAATGTAACGTGAGATGGGAAATAAAACCCAAATTGGAAAACACTGAATGCATGAAATAAAATAAAATAAAATAAAATGAATGAGTGTGTAAAATCAGGTGCAGAGCGTTTTAAAAGCAGTGCAGCGGTGCAGCCGTGCAAAGTGCAAGAGGAGACTGGGTCAAAAGCCAGTGTGTGGCTTCACACACACACACACACACACACACACACACACACACACATCCAGTCATCCTGGAAAGCGAGACTGGTGAAGGTTTGGTTGTAGTTGATGATCGAGCCAAGTGAAATAAAAATCTATTTTTCCAGTGAATCTCTCAGTTACAGTAATGTCTTTCAGCCGAGTCGAGTCTTGTTGCAGACGTGCAGGAGCTTGGCTGCTCACACCTCTCCCTCTCTCTCTCTCTCTCTCTCTCTCTCTCTCTCTCTCTCTCTGTGTGTGTTTCATAAATCTGGATTGAGCTGCCGTGCTCTGATTCATTTTGAAAGAGCGACAGCCAATGGGGGGGAAAAACTCCAACCCGCAGCCGACCAATCGTGTTTGATCGCTTTGATCGCTGACTCGGCGACGCTTGCAGGTGACAGCTGCAACAAGAACCTCAGTCCCGTATCAGGAAAGAAGTTAAAGGCTGAAGCAAAAGTAAAAGTTTTAAATTTTAAGTAGCTTTTATTGTCATTGTACAAGCTGCACAACGAAACAATAAATAAGAAGTACTGAAGAAATATGTACATAATAAAAAAATAAAATTATGTAGTAGTAAATGCAAAACTATCCTTTGGTGTAGTGTGTGTGTGTGTGTGTGTGTGTGTGTGTGTGTGTGTGTGGAGGTGAAATCTGCTCATTAGCTGCTAATCCACAGCTCTGTGTTTGTGTCTCTCCCTTCACTTCCACAGCAAAAACAGCTTCCAAAATAAAATCACACTTTGAGCACAGAAACACCAACAAAGATCATGACAACATAAAAAAAAAAACAACAACAACAACAACAAGTCCTGGTTCCCATTTTTTTTCAGTGTAATCACAATTTTTTTTTTTTTTTGTGAAAGCCCTTTCAGGTCGTTTGCACCGTTTTTCCTACAGACGTCACGTGCCGGATCTACTTTCCGATTCAAATAAGAAAAGAGCAGGAAAAGACAAAAATGGGAACCAGGACTTGTTATTGTTTATGTTGTCATGATCCACTTTGTCGGTGTTGGTTTATGCATTAAAAATGTTATTTCGGGAGCTGTTTTGCTTTGTTTTATTGCGTAAAACGAGAAATAAACGAAGCTAAACGAAGCTCCAGTCACCTCACTACGACGCAGCTGGATGCATTTCTCTCCAAAAAACAATGGCGCGCATACCTGTCGCTGCTCTCTGCTGAATAAAACCAGCAATAATGACAGAATCTGCCTTTAATTCGCGCTCCGCTGTGCCGGGCTGACGGGGGGACGGGGTGGAAACCTCGCCAAATCACACAGGAGACGGACAGAGCGTCCTCCAGGGAAGTGAGGAAATCTCTTATTTGGTGTTCTGGGTCTGACACATGTCGCAGTCTCTCCGCTCTCTTATCCAGTTTTGTTTGTCTGCTGCAGAGAGAGAGAGAGAGAGACACAGAGAGAGAGAGAGAGAGAGAGAGAGAGACCCGGGAGGGAAGGAAAGGTTGGGTAGGGAAGAGGGGGAAAAAAAAAAAAAGAAAATATGTTGCAACACGTTTTGAAAAGTCAATGAAATGAAGCAACAGCGTGACGTCGCGTCGGCCTGCCGGGGGCCTCGCGTCGGCCCCCGCCGGGTCGCCGCCCGCTTCCAGCCAATGGGAGAGGCGGGCGGGGCTGGAGCGCTGCCAGGACACGGACCTGCCGCTCGAGAGCCGTCAGTGCACCCGTCAATATTTAACCAGGCCTGTGAGCGCGCACGCGTGTGTGTGTGTGTGTGTGTGAACTCCAGGGCTCGGCGGAGGTGGAGCGAGCACGTGGACGGAGCGCACACGCAGGAAATCCCCTTCCTCCGGCCCACTTCCCCTTTCTGCCATTGTCACAGAAAAAGGAAGAGCGCTCGGCGGGTCCGCGGCGAGCTTCCTGTCGCGTAATCTGACGGGCCGCCTCGCCGCCGCGGCTGCTGGGGAAGCGCTTTTCTGCACCACAGCTTGTTTTTTTTTATTTTTTTTTTTAAATTTATTTATATATACGTCATTCAGGTTTAAGGAACAGGCCTGACTCTTCCCACGTCTGCAACATTAAGATTTTTTTCTCTCGTTTGGTGTTTAATTTATTGCTGCTCCCGCCGGGGATCCACTTTCCTTTCCTCCTCCCTCAGACAGACACCAACATGCCTCTCTCTCTCTCTCTCTCTCTCTCTCTCTCTCTCTCTCTCTCTCTGTGTGTGTGAACACACACACACACAGCTGAAAACACCTCTTCTTTCTTTTCTCTCCCCTTCCATCTAAACACACGTGTTGAAGAAACAAGCCGTCCATTAACCCCCACACTCAAAGACAATTTTGTCCCGGGGGGGAAGGGAAGGGAAGGAAGAGAGAGGAGGGAGGAGGAGGGAGGGAGGGAGGGAGGGGAGAAAGAGAAAAAAGAGAGAGGGAGGAAATTGCAGTGTGGGCAGAAATCCGCCTTCTCCATTTCCTGGGGAGGAAGTGGATTAGATCGGGGGGGGGGAGCAGCAGCCGGCTCCTCACTCTTAAAGAATGCTACCAGGCTCGATGTTTAACTCTCTCGGCTGAAACTCGGAGGCTGTAAATCAGGAAATCAGGAACGCCGCCCGGTTACGGTGGAAGCCGCCGTCTGATCGGAGCAGGCGGCTCTCGGATAAAATCGCTCATAAGCACCGACAAACTCTCTGCATTTGGTATTTTGTTGTTGTTGTTGTTGTTGTTGTTGTTGTTTGCTTTGGCTGAGGGAGATTTCCCAGGTTTTCCCAGGTTTCATTTTTAATTATTACTGCAGTTTATTACTCCACAATCTGGATAAATACACTCAATTTCTGCTTTTTTTTTTTTTTTTTTTTTTTTTTTTTCTGTATTTATTGCAGCTCTGTGTTTGGGCTGTTCAGACTGTGAAGGTCAAAGGTCACGGGGGTTGTGTTTACAGAGTTGGCAGTGAAGGCGCTGGACTGATGGTTTGTGAGGATCTTGCCTCTGTCATTTTTTTTTTTTTTTTTTTTTTTACTTCCTGTTGAAAGAGGATGTTGGGGCGGGGCCTGACGTTGACGACGGGGTGTTAGCCAATGAGAGGAAGGCAGTTGGATTTGATGCACAAACATGAGATCGTGTTTAATCAACTGATTTATTCAAATTATACATGAAAGTAGAAAATGTGTTGCTGTTGCTAAACAAAAATTTCCACTGATGACGATAAGCACAAACAAACCGCACATCCACTGAACCTTCTGGCTTGCCGTACGACGAGTCCACGCTAATCTGGAGAAATCTCAAAAAGCATCTTTATTTCTTCATTTTGTTCCTTCTGTTCACGCTAAAATGTCGTTACCGTCCGATGAAAATGTTCGAGTACGCTCTCCTGAGAGGATAAATGTGGTTTTGTGTTGCATCAAAAACAGAGAATTTAGTTATTTATAATAAATCATGTGTGACTGTCATGCGATCCAAGTCAACCTCTGGTCATTTATTAATCCCTAAAAATTAATCTCTGATCATAAATGTTACATACTTATAAGTTTCTCTATTTAAAAAAATCTCTTAGTGCCTTAAATGTGACTGTAAACACGTTTCTGAGTGGAGGGGGTGGGACTCTTATTTTCTTGATCCGTGCAAACCAACAGGACATCAGAGAAAAACACTTTTATTTTGAAAGGATGAGGTGGATGAGAGATAGATAGATAGATAGATAGATAGGTATACTTTATTGATCCCAAACTGGGAAATTCCCACGTTACAGCAGCATCATCAATAAAAAACATAAAATAAAATTAAAATTAAAATGAAGACGTATATACAATAGAGACTAAATAAACTAAATATATACACTAAAGACAATAAGGGCTAAGTATATACAATAAACTGACCTAAGAATATGAGATGTTGAAATGTTGAAACGATGGTAATATGTTTTACAGATGGTGTGAAGGTTTTGTCGGTTGAAATTTTAATTTTACGCCCACCGGAGCAGGATGATGATGATGTCACTGTTTGACAGGAAGTCGAGGTCATGCGAGGTCGTTTCTTGGGGACTTTAAAGGTTTTTCAGCGTCGGTGAAAACATAATTTCAGATTTCAGATGATCCTCAGTGTGTTTACATGCACATCGGCGGCGTCTACAGTAACGATGACGGAGCAGGCATGGAGTCGGCCATCTTTGTTTTTATCTACTATCTTTGATTACGGCACAAAGTCACAAAATTAAAGAGTTGCTGTTTTCAAGGAGTAGTGGCATTCTGAGTGAGAGATTTTGCTAAAAAGGAGAATATTACCAACATGGAAAACGGTTTCACTGGGTTGGAGTGAATCCACGTAAACCAGAGAAACGATGTCACTTCAAACCAGCTGAAGTCAAAGCGGCTGAAGTCAAAGCGGCTGAAGTCAAAGCGGCTGAAGTCAAAGCGGCTAAAGTCAAAGCGGCTGAACTCAAAGCGGCTAAAGTCAAAGCGGCTGGAGTCAAAGCGGCTGAAGTCAAAGCGGCTGAAGTCAAAGCGGCTAGAGTCAAAGCGGCTGAAGTCAAAGCGGCTGGAGTCAAAGCGGCTGAAGTCAAAGCGGCTGAACTCTGGGATGTAAACACACGAGGATCCCGGCGTCTCTCTCCTCGTCTGTTTTGTTGAAGCAAAAAGAAGCAAAAAAAAAAAAACAACAACAACAAAAAGTCTCTCGCCTCTGAGCTCGGCACAGACGCTTGGGAGTCAAACAGCTGTGACGTTTTTGTTGTGTGTGTGTGTGTGTGTGTGTGTGATTTCTGGGCGCCGAGCGACAGCAGCGATTCACAAATGTCACGGGCGAGACGGGCGCTGAAAGGCAGGGGAGGGTTCGGCTGCCACGCGGCTCGGGCTGAGCGACGGCCAGGACTTTTACTTATTTCTTTATTTTTTTTTATTTGATGCATAATCAGTCACAACCCGTGCAACAACGGCGGAGAGCGCCCACGTAGCCCGAGCGAGCGAGCGAGCGAGCGAGCGAGAGAGAGCGTGACGCAACCCTGAACAAACACAGAGAGACGAAACAACAAAACAAGAGCAGATTAAACCCCGATAAACCAAAGTCTCTGAGAAACCCCTGAATTATTGAAGGGGCTCGTCACATTTTACTGTTCTGCCTGTTTCTGGTGTGTAAAAGAGAAACACACTGCAAAAAAAATCTGCTGCTTTCCAACTCATTCAGCCTCATCTTCAGGGCTCAAATCTCATTTTTCTTCAAACGAGGTCAAAAATCCACTGGTGGGATGAGATAATCCCACGTGATTTGATTGCTAATCACGAAACAAAAATATATTGCAGTATATTGGAAAATATCATGTGATCTATTAGATAATACATTTCCATATATGGGAACTAGTCTATATGTTTTCCAATATATTGCAACATCTGAAATGCGCAATTACTTATGTATTATTCCATATATTAAAATATATTGATGCAATATATTGTAATATATTGCATTATATGTTTCACCAATTATTATTCCATGTATTGCTAAGACATTTTCGAATACATTACATATAAATTTATTGTAATTCCATATATTAAATGTAATATATTGTAGTATGTTACATGTCATATATTGGTAAATATATTTTCTTTCTGTAAGGGTTGTTTTTGTTTTCTTGAATCCGGTGTCATTTTTTTTTTTTCACCGGCTGGCTGACCTGCCTCGTTTCAGCACATTGACACTCCAAGAATCCCTAAAACAAGTTAATCTGCATTGGAGACAAGTGGGATTATCTCATCCCACTGCTGGAAAAATCAGATTTTAGTCCTGAAGATGAGAAGAAGAGGCTTGTTGATATGCAGGGTTTTTTTTTTGCAGTGTATCTGGCTGGGTGCTCGCACAAAACACAAAAAAAAGAAAAGAAAGAAAAAGAATCCATGTCCATGGAAACACGACTTGCTAGTTTCCTTGGTGTGTGTGTGTGTGTGTGTGTGTGTGTGTGTGTGTGTGTGTGTGCTCACAGCTGGGTTTGCACTATGCATGCTTGTATGAGTGGGTGGATGAGAGTAAGAGTCTTATGTCTTTGTGCTTGCCAGAGGTAGTGTAGGTGTACACCGGTTGTGTGTTTGTTTGTGTGTGTGTATTTGTGTGTGTATATGTGTGTGTGTGTGTGTGTGTGTGTGTGTGTATGTGTGTGTGTTGTACATGCCTGCAAACCCCCAATCAGCTTCCTTTGCTCTGTTTCTCTCTGTAGTATGGCACCCATTTTACTGTATGGGGGAATTGGGGTTATAAACCGTGTGTGTGTGTGTGTGTGTGTGTGTGTGTATGTGTGTGTGTGTGTGTGTGTGTGTGTGTGTGTGTGTGTGTATGTGTGTGTGTGTTCGGTCTTTCTGAGGGGAAATTTCCTGCCCCTGGAAGCAGCTCTTGTCCTCAGGAATTTCCTGAGTGGGCAGACGGCGCTTCCTGAATAAATGTTGTTGTTGTGTGTGTGTATGACTCTGTGTGTGTGTGTGTGTGCGTGTGCGTGCATGTGTGTGTGTGTGTGTGTGTTTTAACTCCCTCTCTTTTCTCCTCTGAAAGGGAAACTGTTCTCACATGCCAACGACCAAACTGAGAGCGACCCCCCTCTCTTCCTGTTCACAACGCAGCGCTCCACATGGCTTTGCAAATCGCAAATGTGGCTCCGCTTTCGCCCGGAACGTCAACGCGAACACACACACACACACACACACACACACACTGACGCAATGCACAGTGTGACGCTGCGTGTTCATTTCAGGCTTTGCTGGGATGAATCAGATTAGCTCTCCGCCTGGTGTTGAGGTCAGGATGAATATTCATAGCTGCTGCTGCTGCTGCTGCTCTTGATGAATATTTAAACGCCGTAATCTGACATTTTCCTATAAATAAACCTCGTTTCCTCGTTTGTGTACGATTTGTACGACAAAACAGCCAGGCCAGCCCCGTATCCACTTCATGAATCTCCCCCTGAACTCCTTCCTGCCGCCACAGGAAGTGACGTGTCCTCCGCTTTGTTTGGAATGAACCACTCATCTTTTTAATCCGCTGTGGCCGGATTACGTCAGGATAATCCGCCCACTGTCGAAGAAACCAGGGGAAGTGACTCAGCCGCCATGTTGTTACGCCCAAAAGAAGCTGAAGACGTGCAAAAAAACAAAAAAAAAACCCACGCCGCTGACTCACGGCGGTGATGAACCGTCTCATTCAAAGTGAACAAACGAAGCGAGCGGTGCTAATCTGCGGCTAATCTGCGGCTAATCTGCTAATCTATTAAAGAGTGGTTATCAAACATCAAAAACACTGTTGTTATTATCATCAGTCAGTCGTTTTATCATGATCTGACGCAGCTGCAGGTTGGCTTTTTTTTACGAGCTTGCCTTCTAGCATAAGGTTAATGTAGCAGTTTGGCTAACGTGTTTGCTAATGGCTAACTAGCTTAACTGCTGCATTAAGCTACGCTATTTTTATTGTTGTCAAAAACACTCCTTATTATTTTCTATCAGTGTTTATATCATTATCTTGTAAAGGCTGAATGTTGAACTTATGTTTACAATTTTGCCGCCTAGCGTAGCGTTAATTTAGCAGCTAGGCTAACAGCCAAAAGCACATTCACCACCACCAAAGTAGATCTGCCTGCTAATGCTATAAGCTAAAACTAGCAATTTATTCACATTTTTATGAAATACTTTTTTTTTTTCTAACACCCGTTGCTAACGGATAATCTGCTGAGATTACCAAATATCAAAAACACTGTTTATTGTGATCTGTTAATATTTTTATCATTATCTGATATCGTTTCAGATTGTCTCGTGTTTATCATCTTTCCTTGTAGCGTAGCGTTAATTTAGCATTTTAGTTAACTTCTTTGCTAATGGCTAGCTTGCTTAACTGATGCGTTAAGATGTTGTAGTGTGGCTGTCAAAAATGCAGCTTACTATTTATTTTTATATTGTTATCTGGTAAAGACTGCATGTTGTCTGAACCTTATGTTTACCTTTGTTTTCTAGCATAGCGTTAATTTAGCAGCTAGGGTAACAATAGCTCAGTTAGTCCGTAGCGCTAATGCTACGAGCTAAAAGGAGCAAATTACTCATCATTTCACCAAAACATTTGGATTTTCGTCGGTTTAATGATCTTAACGAGATGTATAAAACGTGGAGATAAAACAAAGGAAGATGTAGAAACAAAGGAAGACATAAAAATGTAAAACAAAGGACATAAAAACAATAAATTATATTAAACAACAAGAAGAGTAAAACAGAGGAAGCGCAACAGTTAAAGGCAAAATTTAATAAATTAGTTGTTTAAAAATGTTTACAGTGTATGTATATCCATGTCTGCTCTGGCATCATTTTTTTGTTTTGTTTAACCCTCCTATTCTGTTCATTTTGGGCTAACACTCATGAGGTTCCCGGTCACATGTGACCGGTAACATTGTATTTGATTATAAATCCACTATGATACATATTATCACCTAATGTTGTGTTAGATCTTTTTATCAACTTCTGCTCTTGTGAAAATGACAAGTTTTGAACTTCTATTTGCTGTGTATGTGCTGTAGGCCTAATTTACCTGAGATCATACCATTCGTTTTTTAGGGAAAAAAACATTATATAGATATTATTTGACTATAACAAATACTCAGATGAAACATATTGTAGTATTTATCACAGAGTACTTCATTTCAGTGTTTTCCAAGGACACTGTTTTGAAAACATTTCAATTTTCTAAATAGTGGCAAAAAAATAGCATCTTTTGTGTTCCCGTCAGCATTGACCAGTATGATTTAGCTAGTCATCCTCATGACATTTTCACATGGAAGCTGACCGTTCCTCTCAGGTGGGGATGAGGTCCAGGAAAAATGACCATTTTTGGACCGAAAGGTGACCACAACTTCAGCTGGGTCTTCTTCCTGACACCTGACACCTGACAGGTGTCAGGTGTCAGGTGACAAGTGTTGGCAGTTCCCGTGGTAGGTTCCCGTGAGGGTTGCCATGGAAGCCAAAAAGGGGCAAAGTTGTGTGTGTCTGTGTGTGTCTGTGTCCATGTGTGTGTGTGTGTGTTTGTGTGTATGTGTGTGTGTGTGTGTGCCTGCTCAAAGACACCTACATGTTGGGGCGTGGGAAAGAAGTCAGAGAGATACTTTCCCGTGGGGGTTGCCATGGAAGCCAGAAAGGGGTATAAGGTGTGTGTGTGTGTGTGTGTGTGTGTGTGTGTGTGCACCTGCTCAAAGACACCTACATGTTGGGGTGTGGGAAAGAAGTCTGAGAGATACTTTCCCGTGGGGGTTGCCATGGAAGCAGAAAGGGGTTAAGGTGTGTGTGTGTGTGTGTGTGTGTGTGGGTGTGCCCTGCTCAAAGGACCACCTAACATGTTGGGGCTTGTGGGGAAAGAAGTCCTGAGAGGATACTTTCCCTCGTGGGGTTGGCCATGGTGAAGCCAGAAAGGGGTATAAGGTGTGTGGTGTTGTGTGTTTGTGGTGTGTGTGTGTTTGCCTGCTCAAGACACCTACATGTTGGGGGTGTGGGAAAGAAGAGTCTGAGAGATACTTACCCTGGGGGGTTGCCATGGAAGCCAGAAAGGGTTTATAAGGTGTGTGTGTGTGTGCTTGTGGTGTGTGTGGTGTGTGTGTTGTGTGTGTTGTCACACACATCTGTGTCTGCTCAAAGACACCTGCATGTTGGGGTGTGGGGAAAGGAGTGGTGGGAATGTGTTTAACTTCTATTGTTATACACTAATTGTAGTCTTACCCATTCATTTCTAATGACCGGTCATTTGTGACCGGAACACGATGGGTGTAGGACAAGTTAACTAAAACATGTCAGAAAATTAATAAAAATTCTCCAAATTTATTTTATGTGGTTCAGATGCCAGGTTGTAACAAAGTCATGGAACCTCATGACAAACAGATGAAATTAACTGCATTTTTTGGCGAGAAACTTGTACACCGGTCAGATTTGACCGCGAACACGTCACGAGTCACGACTTCAAACCGTTCCAGGCAGAACCGATAAGAACAACCGTCTCCAGCTGGGCCGCCGTTCTTGTGTACAAAACATAAACCGCGTGACGTCGAACGAGGAAGTCGGAGTCCGTCGAGCACAATCGAGTTCACAGGTGTGAATTCGCAGGTTTGGCTGTAGCCCCGCCCACTTTTAACCGGTAAATCACCAGTGACGGGTGGCCTGGAACGCAGCATTAATTCAGTCAATATTACTGCAGTCAAAGACGTTTCCTCGATCGTAGATTTCGGTCGTAAATCTGATCGGAGACACTTTCGATCCCGTCGGCACCAGGCCCCGCCCACCGTTTGATTGACAGGTGAGCTCGGAGACGTGCCGTGCAGAAACAACACGCCGATGGACTCTGAACCCAAAAATCAGGACCTGACGGAATGTCCCTTTAACGTCCACTGGAGCCTTCAGAGCTGCAAAAACAGATATAATGATATTGTATTTATATTTATATTGAGGTAAATGGTGAACTGCTTCATTGTGTTTTATCATGTTTGCTTCTTCCTTGCATTTAATAAGAGTGTTCGCTCTGCTTTCTCTACACGCAGACAAATGGGAATACACTGCGTTTACAAGGTGTGTGTGTGTGTGATTGTGTGTGTGAGAGAGAGAGAGTTTCAGACAGGCTTTTGATGTAGTTAGCAAATCTCTTTGAAGCTTCTGCGTTACAAAAAAAAAAAGGGAGGAAAAAAAATTGGCTCCCAAACAAAAAGAAAAAGTGGCAGTTAACAGAGGATTCAGGAACTAACCCTACAAGAGCCGGCTTGCTGCGGCGCTCGACAACACGCTATCAGAAACAGGTCGCGCTGCTTCCTGCCCATAAAAGATTCACTTGATTGATGATCTGTTTTATGTTTGTTTTGACTGGACGGGGTCCAGCTCTGCCGGACGGGGGCGTGCACGTGCACGGGGACGGGGACGGGCACGTGCACGCCGCTGGAGGAAGTGCAGGATGAATAGAAGAGACAGAGGGGATTTTTTTTTTTTTGTTGTTGTCAGGAGAAGTAAAAGGTGGATTTTGCCCGGCCGCACCCACCTGGCCGGGAGGGAGCGAGGCGAGGAGCGAGGAGCCACACGGCCCTGAGTCAGGGAGTCAGGAGGTCAAGGCCAGCCTTCCTCCTCCTCCTCCTCCTCCTCCTCCTCCTCCTCTGTCTGCAGGAAGAAAAGCTTTTCTCTATTGAGACAGCAGCACCAATATCCGCCTACTTCTGCTTGGAGAGAAAAAGCAAACATTTACCAAAGAACTGAATGACTGAGGAGCCGCCAGTTTGGAGAGCAAAGTCCCAGTTTTAACTGATGCAACCGCCTTTTTTTTTTTTTTTTTTTTTTTTTTTTTTTTTTAAGTTATGCTTCATTCAGGCCAGGCTAATCCCCCAGCTGACATCCTTATGCATTGGAAGTTTATTTTAATTTAAAAAAAAAAAAAAAAGGAAGAAAAGAAAGATTAAGAGAGGAAGAAAAGTCCCTTTGTTTTGCTGGACAAGTACAAACCAGCAACGTTACACTTTGAAAAGCACAGAGCAGCAGCCGCTCTGCGTGTTCGGCCTCTCCGGTGGGAAAACTGTGAAAAATGTGTCTCAAACTTCATTTTTAGCGTTTCCAGCTCCGTCACAGAAATCTGCTATCAGCCGCTCGAGGCGCCATGACGGCTGCCCTGTGCACAACGGGCAAATAAAAATCACTGAGAAACATGATAAAGCTTTTTGTGCTGTGTGTGTGTGTGTGTGTGTGTGTATGAGTGTGTACATCCAGTCAATAACCCTCTCAGTACCAGTGAACAGTGTGATCAGGTAGATCAGCTCCTGTCACTCAGTCTCAGCTCAACCTGAACACGCTGTTAGCTCGCTAACTAGCCTGCAGGCTAAACATGTTCCTGTTAATCTGAATAATCTGTTAACTAACTAGCCAGCAGGTTAATGATGCTACTGTTAATCTGAATAATCTGTTAGTTAGCCAACTAGCCCGCAGGCTAATCATATTACTGTTAATCTGAATAATCTGTTAATTAGCCAGCAGGTTAATCATGCTACTGTTAATCTGAATAATCTGCTAACTAACTTGCCAGCAGGTTAATCCTGTCACTGTTAATCTGAATAATCTGCTAACTAATTTGCCAGCAGGTTAATCATGTCACTGTTAATCTGAATAATCTGTTAACTAACTAGCCAGCAGGTTAATCATGTCACTGTTAATCTGAATAATCTGTTAGTTAGCTAACTAGCCAGCAGGTTAATCATGTTCCTGTTAATCTGAATAATCTGTTAACTAACTAGCCAGCAGGTTAATCATGTCACTGTTAATCTGAATAATCTGTGAGTTAGCTAACTAGCCAGCAGGTTAATCATGCTACTGTTAATCTGAATAATCTGCTAACTAATTTGCCAGCAGGTTAATCATGTCACTGTTAATCTGAATAATCTGTTAGTTAGCTAACTAGCCAGCAGGTTAATCATATTCCTGTTAATCTGAATAATCTGTTAGCTAACTAGCCAGCAGGTTAATCATGCTACTGCTAACATGCTAACACTAGCCGCTACTTGCTACAGTAGTTATTGCTAATCAGACGTGTTCAGTCCATCGATCAATATCACAAAATGAGAACGTTGTACATTATCCTGCTTATTAGGCGCTTCTGATAAAAGAAAGCAATAACTAAACACAAAATCTTGTATTTCAAGTTATTTATTTATTTATTTTTTTTAGCTTTGATTTATGGCAATAGCGTTCTGTTTGTGACCTGAACAGCTGACTGGGTGGCTAGCAACATTTCGGCCAGTATATATATATAAATATATATAAATGATAGTCAGTCTTTGTCCTGTTTTTTTTCTGGTTTTCTGCTGACAGTTCAGCCTCCAGTTAAACTCACAGTGAGATCCATGTTGGATGTTTTGGTCGTTGTTCTTTATTCTGTCTTTGGATCCTCATTAGCCTGTAGAAGGCGGTCGCTAATCTTTCTGCGGTCCAAACAAAAACGGCAAAAATTAAATACGAGCCAAACATTGAGCTCGGTGCTCAGTTTGGTCGACACTGTTCATCTGGTTTTTGGTTTCTTCATGCCAGCTGCTGTCTTTGCTGTGAAGCCCAGCAGCCAGAAATCCAATAAAATCAATAATCAAGCTGCTTGACTCTCATTCACAAAGTATTGGAAACGAGCAGACAGACCGCACCGTGTGGCCGGTCACCGCCAACATGGGTTAGAAACCAATCATGAAACCAAATTATCATGATAGTTCACATGACACATGACAGTTTTGCGGTTTTAAACGTTTTGCAAGATGCAGAGTATTGCGATAACTTTATTTTTTCGACTGCACATTCTTTCACACTTTGTCAACACCTTATCTGACAGGATAAAGTTTTCATTCTGCTCTGGTCTCTTCAGTTTTACTGCAGTTAAACTGGGACAGACGGACCGGCTCTGTCCGAAAAACTGATCAGAAAGGTCGCATCGATACGATATCACCACGCAACATATCGCAATATTATGCCACACTGATTTTTTTTGTTCATGTTGAATAGGCCTGTTGTTGTCGGTCAGTTTGAAGCTCTCGTTTCGGTGATGTAGACGCGGGTGAAGCGGCGGCGGCGGCGTGGCGAGCGGCGGCGCTGACTCGGGCCTGTTCGGGGTTCACAGCAGGACAGAGCCGGGAGCTGGGGGCTTCTGCACCGCCACCACGAAACAAGACACCAGTGATCTCATCCTCCTCTTCCCTCCATTCATCCCAAGCGCTCATGAGTTGCCTTGGCAACATGGTGCGCCGTGTGTGTGTGTGTGTGTGTGTGTGTGTGTGTGTGTGTGTGTGTGTGTGTGTGTGTGTGTGTGTGTGTGTGTGTGAGGGAGTGTAAGCGGGGGCCTGAGAAACCACAGAGTGAAAATTATGTGTCATCAGAGAGGATTAGGAGCCCACGGTTTAGTCAAGGGCCTGGGATCCTGCTGTCGTGCTTAAGGGTTTCATTCAGTGTAAACACACACACACACACACACACACACACACACACACTCATTTTTTCTCTCTCTCTTGCTCTCTCTCACACACACACACTAGCCAACAGTGTGAACCTGAGATGCATCCAACAAAGGCAGCGATGGATGACAAGGGAGGCTGAAATTGATTTTCTCCTTTAACCTGTAACCGCAGATTCCCTCACGGAAAAACACTTTACGGCGACGCGTTCCTCGGCGACGGGCGTCTCGTACGAGGCGGCGGCGGCGGCGGCGGGGTTTCAAGGTGCTCTGCCTCCCCTCCCCTCCTCACTCGCTCGCTCACTCACTCGCTCTTCATGCCCTCCATTTTCCTTTGCATCATTCGCACTGCGGCTGAAAAAAAAATGTCCTAATTTGGGTTGTGTTCCCCTCCTCAGATATGAGTCACATCTGATGTTTTCTCATCAACACCAGAAAAAAAAAAAAAAAAAAAAATCCCTGCATGGAGTTTCTCAGTTGTGATTTGGACCGTGTGGATCTGTGATGCAAAATCAGATTTTTAAAAAATTTTTATTTGAATTCTCACCTTGAAATGGGGCCTTATGACGGCTCCTTTCACACATGAACAAAAAACTTAAACTGACCAATATTTAGATTTCCCAGCAGCACCTTGACATCCCTGAGGAGCTCCTCATCTCTGTCCTTCACGTCTTTACCAAACCAGTCAGACTTTTTTTTTACAGCCGCAAACCACATTTCCATCAGCTCCCCTCTGCATTTTGCATTAGGTCTTGGATTTAAAAAAAAAAAAAAAAAAAAAAAAAAAAGGCGATTGTTGAATTAAAATCCCCAAAGTTCATACGCTCGCTTGAACTGGATGAATATTTTTTTTTTTTTTTTTTACACAAAAAGATCTAATTATATAAAGCGAAAAACAAGCCAGTGGTTTGTCGGCATTCGATTAGCATTTTTTAAATTTTTTTTATTTATTATTATTATTTTTTTTCCGTTTCATTTTCCGTTCCGTTCTCTGACTCCAAGCAGGAACGTGAATTTCGGGGCTGGGCGTCCGGATGCGGGTCCACTTCCAGCTTCACCTCGCCTCAGGCCTCAGTGGGACTTCTGTGTTTTTGTCCGAATCCGAATCAGAAATCGGAATCAGATATCCTTTATTTATTGATCGCCCGTGGGTGAAATCTGGAAATCGTGAAATCGGGTCAGGGCACCGTTCATACCACAGCTACTGTAGTTTCCTGTTTTGAATGAGTTTTTATTTTTATTTCAGTGACCCTAAGTGTCCTAGTTTTAGTTTTTAGTTTATTTTTAGTGAACTGTAATAACCTTGGTTCACACACACGGTCATCACTGAAATCAGAAAATGAGAATTTCAGACGCAAATGACTCTAATTTTAGGAAACAGGCGTTAAAGTGTGTTTCTTCTGCAGGTGATTTATCTGATGATCTGTGGTTTTGTGGTTTCTTGGTGTTTTATCGTGTGTGACGTGGTGCCGCTGGACCGACGGTCACGAAGCGAAGCGACGGGAGTTTGACGGGGACGGAGTTTTGAGATTCGAAGACGTGTGTGTGTTTGTGTGTGTGTGTGTGTGTGTGTGTGTGTGTGTGTGTGTGTGTGTGTGTGTGTGTTTGCGGCGCAGCGTCTGTTTCCCTTCCTGTTTGACTTTCCTTCTTCTTTTCGGGCCTTTTTCAATTTGTCTCCTTCAGCCTTTTGCTTCCTTTGCCTTTTGTTTCTCTTCACTCCTCGTGCAAGATCCATTTCTCCTCTCTCTCTCTTTCTCTCTCTCTCTCTATCGGTCTCTCTCTCACCCTCTCCCTCTTTCTATCCTCTCTCCCTCTCTTTCTCTCCCCCTTCTCTCTCTCTGACTCTCTCTCTCCCTTCTCTCTCTCTCCCTTTTGCTCTCCCTCTCTCCCTCCTTCTCTCTCTCCTCTCTCTCACTTCTCTCTCCCTTCTTGTCCTCTCTCTCTCTCCTTTCTCTCTCTCCCTCCTCCTCTCTCTCCTCCCTCCCCCTTCTCTCTCTCTGACTCTCTCCCTCCTTCTCTCTCTCTCCTCTCTCTGCTCTCCCTCCCTCCCTCTCTCTCTCCCTCCCTCCTTCTCCCCCCTCCTCTTCTCTCTCCCTCCCTCCCTCCTTCTCTCTCTCTGACTCTCTCTCTCCCTTTTGCTCTCCCTCCTTCTCTCTCTCTCCTCTCTCTCACTTCTCTCTCCCTCCTTGTCCTCTCTCTCTCCTTTCTCTCTCTCCCTCCTCCTCTCTCTCCCTCCTCTCTCCCTCCTCTCTCTCTCCCTGCCTCTCTCTCTCTCCTTTCCCTCTCTCTCTCTCTCTCTGCCTCTCTCTCTCTCCTTTCTCTCTCTCTCTCCCTCCTCTCCCTCCCTCCCTCTCTATCTCTCTCCTCCTCTCTCGTTCCTCTCTCCCTCCTCCCTCCTCTCCCTCCTCTCTCTCCCTCCCTCTCTCTCTCCCTCCTCCCTCCTCTCCCTCCTCTCTCTCCCTCCCTCTCTCTCCTCCTCTCCTCTCTCTCTCTCTCTCTCTCTCCCTCCTCCTCTCTCTCCCTCTCTCTCTCTCTCCCTCCTCTCTCTCTCTCTCTCCCTCCTCCTCTCTCTCCCTCTCTCTCCCTCTCTCTCCCTCCTCTCCCTCTCTCTCTCTCCTCTCCCTCCTCCCTCTCTCTCTCCTCGTCCTCCCTCTCCCTCTCTCTCTCTCTCTCCTCGTCCTCTCTCTCTCCTCCTCCTCTCCCTCCCTCCTCCTCTCTCTCTCTCTCTGCTGACTGTTGATAAACCTCCCAGCGTTGCTTTCTAACCTTACCGCAGGAAGTTTCCTGCGCTGAAACGGAGCCCACGCTGGATTGCTTCCTGCCAGAGTGCGTTGTGGGACACGTTTGTTTGGGCCCCCTTCTTCCTCCTCTTCCTCCTCCCCCTCCTCCTCCTCCTCCTCCTCCTCCTCCTCCTCCCCTCGCTGCTTCCTCCTCTGGGCTCTGTGCAGATGGCTGAGGCCGGCAGACCGGATCTCGGAGGGGTTTTGGCAGAGCTGCACCTCTCCCCGGCCCCGGAGAGAACATACCGCAGCCGTGACCTCGTGACCCACGATGCACTGCTGCCTGTCCTGCCTTCGCCCGCAGCAGACAAACGTGCAGCTGGTGCTCGCCGCGCGGACGCCAGCTCGGCTCGCATGGTGGCGGCGGCGGCGGCGAGCGGGCGGCGGCGGCCAGCTGAGAGCGTTCCAGTGCATCTGAGCTCCAGGCCCGGCGAGCGCCGTGTGTCCGTGGAAACGTTTTGTGAGGCTGCAGCCGGACGGAGCTTTGCGTGGAAATCCCCGTCTTATCGGCTTAAATCACAAAACGCAGCTGAAACAGAGAGGAGCGTCCTCGCTGATGGAGACTCTCCTCTGGTCCAAATGCAAAACAAAAACACTCCGATCTCGCAGAGCGACACCCCGAGACTGAAATCCAAACTGTCCCCTAAACTGGTGCCTTTCAATATGAGGTCCGGGGACTCCCAGAGGTCCTTCAGGGGCGTCCAGGGGGCCCTCAGCAAAATGAGCAAGAGCTTTATTTCACTGTTTGGTTGATTTTCCTTTAATTCACTAGAAACTGTAAGAGTATGAGCGATCATTTTAACATTTTCTTTCTGATTTAGTTCAATACGGCATCAAAACAGTAAAGCACAAAGCCAGTTTCTTTCAAAAACATGGGGGGAAAAGGCAATTTGGAAATTAGTTAAATTTGAAATAAATGAATTAATAAAAAATTATAATTCTTTATAATTCTTAGATGAACATCACATTTCTTCTGCTTTTCAGTGCAAATACAGATAAAAAAAAAACAACATATCATGTGAGAATTTAGATTCTCTGTGCTGCGTGCACGGAGAACGGCTGCAGTTTTAGCCGCGGCTGAAAACCAGCAAACTATTTACGACACGCCCAGATTCTTACCTGAGCAAACCCAAGTCTGAACATAAGTTTCATAACCGGATTAAAAATATCGACTGAAATGTGTTAATCAAAAACTGTGGATATGGACGTCTCCATGTGTCAACACTGTGTGTGTGTGTGTGTGTGTGTGTGTGAGTGTGAGCAAGCTGCAAAGTCATTCAGTCTCATGTTCAGGCTTCAAATCTCTTTCTTCAAACAAGGAAAAAAAATCCACCATTGGGATGAGATAATCCCACTTATTTCCAACACTAATCGACTGGTTCCCAGAATTTTCCTGAATCAAGTGTCATTTTCTTGATCCCAGTGGCTGATCTGCCTCATTCTGCCTCGTTTCAACACATTTATACTAAAAAATCTTAAAACAAGTAAAAGATTTTAATGTGAAAGAGGCGACTTAATGTAATTGTTAGGATGGTGTACAGTTTTATTCAGTATTTTTCTTCCAACAATGTTAATAATCTGCCAGTGGGATGCGATAATCCCACTTGTTCCCATGTTTTCTTGAATTAAGTCATTGTGTGGTAAAGGGCAGGGCTGTCCCCTCAGCCCTTTGCTGTTTCCACTGGAGACTGAACCTTCACACTTCAGCAACAATATTAACAAATTATTTAGACTCATCATCAATGTTCAAATCTTGTTTTTATTCAAACAAGGTCAAAAATGTGCCAGTGGGATGAGATAATCCCACTTGTTTCCAGGATTTTCTTGAATGAAGTGTCATTTTATTCATCGTCACTGGCAGATTTTTTTTACCGTGTTTGGAGAAAAAACAAGATTTGAACACTGAGGATGAGACTAAACGACTTGTTGAGGTGGATTTTTCTTTCTATTTATTTTGTGTGTGCATACACACATCTACACTGGCGCGCTCACGTTCGTCTGTGTTGCACATAACGCGGCCTGCAGTCCGACGGCAGCCTCGTGTCCGCAGGCGTACGGAGCCGAAGCCCCGACAAGGACACGTCAAGAAATCCGGCTCTTTATCTGCACAAACGCCGGTTCCTGCGGCGGTGAAACACCTGAGCTAGAGCGGCGGTGTCCCGTTGCCAACACTTCTCGTGTCTGTCGACGGGCGGAGGGTCACGGCTCGACAGACGGTACGCCGCGGTTCAGATAACCTCGGCTTATCAGCGGCACTGGTGTCGCTATCTGAATATGGAGGGAGCGAGGGGGGGGAATGGGAAGCTGACAATCGAGACAGGGTTTCATTTTATATTGATTGCTCTCTGTGAAAACTTCCTTTGTTTGACGGGCGGGCGGGCGGGCGGGCGGGCGCGGGGGGAAGCGGGAGGGGGGACACCTCCGAAACTGAACACAAGGTTCCTATTACTTGTGTGACAGTGACATTACAGGCCAAAGATAACAGCTGTCCGACTCCCAGAGGAAGTGTTTGAGGCCGGCCGATAAGTGAGACGCAAGAAATGAGTAGTTCTGTTCCGTGTGGGTGTGATGGATGTTCAGATCGTAGCTGCAGCCGCGTGTTGCCTGCATGTGTGTGTGTGTGTGTGTGTGTTTTCTTTCTGCCTGTGCATGACAGTGAGGTTAGCCTGAGTCATGCTGTAAATCAGGGGGCGACATTTACAGTACTTACAGTGCAGCTTCGCACAAGGAGCCGGCAGCCGCGGCGTTAACGAGGCTAAATAAATGAGCAGTGTTACAGCTTTTTTTTTTTTTTTTTTTAGGAGTTTTTTTTTGTAGTTTTTAGTTCCACAAACACGTTCGTCTCAGAGGCCGTAATGATCTGATCAGGTTAACCATCAGGAGCTGCGTTTTTTCCTGGCTGGCATCCCACAGGACGATCTGACATGGAGGAAATGTTTGAAATGTGTGTAAACGTCCTCAAACGAGACGTGTGGGCTCAGACTCCGCCACCAGGAGCTTCGAGTGCACGTTGAGCAGATGTCTGTGTCTAAAACTTGTCTCCAGTAAAGCTCCACCTCTGAAATTGTTTTTTCATCCAGTCCAGCTCCATCAGCGTGAACCAACAACCTGATACTGAGCAGATTCTCTTGTTTCTGTTTCTGCTTCTTCTTCTTCTTCTTCTTCTTCCTCCTGGTTCTCAGCTGTTCAACCACTGATCCACTTTCTGGAATTTTTTTTGTTTTGTTTATTTATTTATTTTTTTTGGTCATAGTGAACAAACGTCCTCGCTCGCAGATTTAAACCACAAACACACGTCTGACACCTTCAGGAACCCCCGAGGGAGAACTGAAGATCAAATGTGCTTTATCACACTGACATTTATATTTTTATTGAACTTATCATGGCAAGGGGCTGATGATTTTAGGAATTATGCATGAATCGAGAACCGCTTGTGTTAGCCTCCAACTTCTGATGCAAGACAAAACTTATAAAGCATATAATTATAAAAAGCCTTACCTTGTACATGTCACCTTCTCCGATGCAGTGCGCTGGATATCAACAAATATTTATGCATGAATCAAATATACAATATACAACTTTTTAATATCTTGCTCTATCACTGGGCTGTATCTCGTAATATCGTAATATTACGAGAAAGGAAGCGCAAAATTTCTGACATTAAAATTGTAAAGATAAAAAAAATAAATTCACAAGAAGAAAACTCACAAATGTATGAGGAAAAAAAACTTGGAATTTACAGTTTTAATCTCAGGGAATCTCTTTTCTTGTAAATTTTTTCAGCTTTGAATGTTTCCATGATTAAAACTTTCAATCTGCAGGTGTTACAAATGATTAATATTATAAAACATATATGACATATTAATATTATAAAAGTTTAGAGTTTGTTATATGTGCATGAGATGTGTATGTGTGTTTTTTTTTTTTTTTTTTTTTTTTTTTGTATTTTTGTTTTTTGGTTGCTGGTGACCAGCCAGTGCAACTGTCTGTCTGTCTGTCTCTCTCTCTCTGTGTGTGTGTGTGTGTGTGTGTCTGTCTGTCTGTCTCTCTCTCTCTCTCTCTCTCTCTCTGTGTGTGTGTGTGTCTCTCTCTCTCTGTCTGTCTGTGTGTCTGTCTGTCTGTCTGTTCGTGAAGCGCAGAGCAGGACAAATGTCTGACATCTTTCTTATCTCACTCCCCTCCCTCTTTTATCCTCTCTGGATTCCTCCTCTCCTTCACCCTCTCATCCTCTAATCTCTTATTCCAACCTCCTCCTCCTCCTCCTTTTTTTTCATCATCTCCACTGTCATTCCCGTATTCACTCCCTCCTTTTTTGCTTTTATCTTCACTTCCCTAATATCCTTTTTACTGCCTCGGCCTCCTTCCTTCCTCCACCCCCCCCTCCTCCCTCCCTCCCTCCTCCTCCTCCTCCCTCCCTCTCCTTCCTGTCTTCCCTTCTTCCCTCCTTCCTCTCCTCCCACCCCCCCCGTCCCCCTATCTCCACACTGCCTCCTTCTTCTTCACTAATCTCATTCTTGTCGCTTCCTTCCTTCCTTCCTCCCCCCGTTCCTCCTCCATCTTGCTGCTTGTTCGTCAACACCGACCTCATTTCTACCACCCCGTCTTCTTCTCCTCCTTCTCCTCCTCTTCTCCTCCTTCTTCTCCTTCCTCTGTTCTTCTGCAGGTCTTCAGCCGGTGTTTTGGAGCAGGGAGGACGTGGCCCAGTGGCTGCGCTGGGCCGAGAGGGAGTTCGCTCTGCGTCCCATCACCAGCGGCTCCTTCCAGATGAACGGCAAAGCCCTGCTGCTGCTCACCAAGGAGGACTTCCGCTACCGCTCCCCCCACTCCGGTACGCCTCCTCCTCCTCCTCCTCCTCCTCCTCCTCCTCCTCCTCCTCCTCATTTTCATGTCAAAGTGAGCAGCCAGCCGCGGGGCTTCTGGAAACACCGTCGCTGCTTTTACACGTTGACTCAAAACAGAGAAAGTCAGGAAATTCTGATCATTTCCGTTTTTTTTTTTTCGGGGTGGGAGTGAGTCGGGTCACTGCGCAGGAATTTACTCTGCATCTTTGTTTTTTTTTTGTTTTTTGTTTTGTTTTTTGTTTTTTTTCTTAGAGCTTGTTTCACACATTAATTGCATTTGATGGTTTTCAGCCCAACCGCAGTGGAAACCAACCTGGAAAAACAGCATTAGCAGAGCAGGAAGGAACAGCTTTTATTTTTATTTTTAGGTCAAGGAAACACTCGGACTTACCGATGGAAAGTCATGCCTCTGGACCAAAGTGGGAGTCCTGAGTGCTAAAATGTCATTTTTTAAAAGAGTCACAGGTGAAGGGCCTGTAAAATATCCAATAAATGAACATCTGTGAGATTTCCCAGTGAGCAGCGCTGCAATGAGAAGAGTCCACTTTGGATCCCGATCTGATTTATATCACAACACATCTCAATACTCTGCAGAACTGACTAAAAATATATAAATTCAGCTAAAAATACAACCTACTGCATAACACCTGGGTGGATTAATACAAATACACAACATATAATAGGATAAACTGGGTGACATGTAAAAATGAAGTGCATGAACAATACATATCAATATAAAAGGCCAGAGAATCGATATTGTATTGTGAAAAATACTGCAGTATTCAGGTGTATCTGTTATATTAGTGCCCACACTGCAAAAAATCTGCATTTTTTTTTTTTGCTTTTCTTCCAACAAGGTAAAAGGTCTGACAGTAGGATGAGATAATCCCACTTGTTTCCATTGCAGGTTTCACTTGTTTCAGGATTTTGTTGTTAGTCTAAATGTGTTGAAACGAGGCAGAATGAGGCAGATCAGCCACTGGGATCAAGAAAATGACACTTGATTCAAGAAAATCGTGGAAACAAGTGGGATTATCTCATCCCGCTGGCAGATTTTTGACCTCGTTTGAAGAAAAACAAGATTTGAACACTGAATAATGTGTTAATCCTGAAATTTTTGTTGTGCAGTGTGGGCCTCATGCTGCTGAAGCGTGAAGGTTCAATCTCCAGTGGAAACAGCAAAGGGGTGAGGGGGCAGCCCTGCCTTCTACCACACAATGACACTTCACTCAAGAAAGCATGGAGACGAGTGGGATTATCTCATCCCACTGGTGGATTATTGACCTTGTTGGAAGAAAAACAAGATTTGAACACTGAAGATGAGGCTGGATGACTTGTTAAGCTGGAGGTTTTTGCAGTGTAGACAGATTAGAGGTGTGTTTTGTCATGGTCGCTCAGATCAGTGTGTGTGTGTGTGTGTGTGTGTGTGTGTGTGTGTGTGTGTGTGTGTGTGTGGAGCGAGGCCTGGCCGCTGTGCTGAGATGTTCAGGGAAGTCGCCGGCGGCACTGCAGGCAGCAGCTGCGGCGAGGCTGCTGTCTCTCTGTTGTCTAGTAGAGGAAGTGGGAGACGGTTGATCAGGAAGTACCAACCGACCTCAACTGTCGCCCCGGCAACACCAGGGGCCAGACGCATCGAGAGCACACACACACACACACACATACATAAAGAAAGAGGAGGATTATTACACGAAGCGCTCCCTTGTCGAGTGTTAGAGCCCAGCAGAAAGTGAATGTGCAGAAAGCTGAGCGGAGCCGCGGTTTGACGGCGAGGCGATAATGAGCGAGCGAGCGAGCGCTGCTGGGAAGTAACCAGATAAGGAGATAAGGCGGCGACATAAAACCTGAGCAGGTGTGGGAACGTACGGGAGCTGTGCAGGGTCATTTCCGGGTGTGGGAATCAGACAAAGAGAAAAAAAGAAAGTTTGTTTGTTTGAAGTGACAAACGAGCAAACTCATTTCCTCCGGTCGTGTGCAGCCACTGGCCTCCCACGTGATGGGTTTTCTTTTCTTTTTTTTAAATTTAAAAATAATCTGCAACTGTAAAAAGTTGATCAAAGACCTAGTTTGGAAGATTTTAAATTTATATTATTTCAGATTACTATTGTATTTTCTTTATTATTTTATTATTATTTTTAATTGTATAATTTTTAATTATTTGTAGGCTGGTTCATGATGATGCTGCGTGTTAGTAATTAAATTTGTGGTTTTGTTCTTTTTTTTAAGTTTTTTTTTTTTATTTCACTCTGTCATACAATTCTCTTTTTATGGCATCACAGAATGACATATTACCTCTATAGATATTATGAAATGAAATAAAATAAAAAATGTATTAAAATAAATAAAATAAAACAAAAAATAAAACAAAATAAAATAAGCTGAAATAATAATAAAAAATAAAATAAAATTAATTAATTAAAATGAATTAAAATAAATTAAAACAAACAAATTAATTAATTAAAAAATAAAAAGTGAGATGTCAGAGTTGACAGTCAATATCAGGCCAGAATCAGAACCGGAAAAACTCTGGAACTGAAAAGTGAACGATGAATAAACCCGGTGATAACTGTGTATTTTTTTTTTTTTTTTTATGGTGTCCTCAGTCATAAACATCCCTCATTTTTATTTTGTTGTTTTTTAGCTTTTGTGCCAGCAGATGTGAGTCATGTTAGAAATGTGCCTCCTAATGGTTTCATGAATCACAGCTTGAACTTACAGCTGTGTTTTCTTTTTTTTTTTTAAATCTCTGTTTTTAATCTGGCAGCCGAGCAGCAGCTGACAGGTTAAAGGTGACGGAGGTTAGTTCCCTGGCGGAGACTCGCCGTGCGTTTCTTCTCCTGTCGAGTCGTAACGAGTGGCTTGTTTGGCCCTGATGTCGCCGGCGCCAGCCAGCGTTCACTCATTTTAGGGAACAGAGCAAATTTCCTGGCGCTCGGTGTGTGCACTTCGTCTTTTGGGAGTTATTAGGTCTCTGTTTCCACCACTCCTCCCCGAGTGACACATTTTCCTCTGTCGCAGCAGCAGCGCTTTAAAGGAGCCGCTAAAATTCCTCTCACTCTCACTCCAGTCTGTCTGAAAAACTCCAAAAACAGAAACACACACAGCCGACAGGATCCAGGAGTTTTGTTGGGAACTACTTCCTACCTGAGAGCAGCAGCAAACCGTATCCATCCGCCTTTCATTTGTACTTGCTGGGACCGAGCCTTTGTGTCTTTTTGTATTTTGGGTGAACTGTTCCTTTAACCTTTTGGAGCCCAGGAGCCAGTGGGCAAGCTTTTAACAAAATTCATTTTTTTTTCTTTTTTGGAGGGAATTTCTAGACAGTTATCTTATAGTTTAATGTAATTATATATTATAAATATTCTCAGTTATAATAATTATCTATTCATAATATTTATATTTTATTGTTTTTTTCCGTTTTTTCCTTCTAATTTTCCAGTAATATTTTACTAGTTTTCTCTGATTTTCCTGTAATATTTTAAACTCACTTTATGAATTTATTTATTTTTTTAAAAAATTTTAGAGGGAATTTCTTGACAAATTTTCTCAGACTTTAATTTTAAGAATTATTATGAACATTTTGTTTTCATAATAATTATCTATTTATAATACTTACAGAGTTGGAATTTCTTTGTTAATTTTCTTGATTTTTATTTTATTTTTTTTTAAAGCTGCCGCTGCTGCTGAGTGAGACTCATTTAAAACCAAAAAAATAAAAAAGGGTGTTTCATAAACCATTTATGTCTAATAGTAGCAGCTGATGTGGTTTGGACATGAATCGTACACACTTTCCCAGTAACTGTGATTCATAGTGATAAGAATGTGTGTGTGTGTGTGTGTGTGTGTGTGCAGACACTGAGTATTCACACACACATTCACACGCTGCCTTTTATTTCACCACAGCATCAGGACGAAGGCCTTTTCCCCTCAGTGACTCGCTGCTGTGCCACGAGAAAGTGAGAACTGAAAGGGGTGTGTCTGCGCAGGAGTGTGTGTGTGTTTGTGTGTGTGCATCATCACTTCCTTTATGAGAATAATTTCCTTGTTGGTGTGGTGCGCCTTTAAAAGAAAAAAAAAAAACACTTCTGAGATAATGAGTCTGATGTAGTGTTTATCACAGTCGGTCACTTGATAAAGGTGTTGAGGTTTTTCTTTTTCTTTTCTTTTTCTTTTCTTTTTCTTGTGTGTGTGACAGCAAAACACACACACTTCCTGCTGAGGCCACGTGACGGTCGAGTGTTACGACCACAGGGAGAAGCGCAGCCTCTTCCTTCTGTAGCTTTCAGCAAATGAAGATGTTTTACGACACACAAACCAATTAGTGACCCAAAAAATAAAACAAACAAACAAACAAAAAAATAAAAAATAAAAAAGCAACAACCCAATCAGCCTCAGCCTTGAAGCAATGAAGCAAGAAGAGACTGGATCTTTAAAGAGACGTTTTCTTGGATATTCTCAGATATTGAAATGGTAAAAAAAAAAAAAGAAAAAAAAAAAAGAAAAATTCTTAGATTAGGTATAATGTCACAAATTTGAAAAAAAAAAAAAAAAACAGAAATTTTTAGATTAAATTCAGAAATTTATGAGGAAAAAAACTCAAATTTATGAGAAAAAAGTTGACAAATTTAGGAAAAATAAACCTTTAAAATTCTGAGATTATAGTCACAAATTTGAGAGAAAAAACTGAGATCAAAGTTGTGAATATATGAGAAAAAAACTCACAAATTTTTGAGCAAAAAACTGAAATGATCTCAGAAAATATCCAAGTTTTTTCAGAATTTTCTACTTTTTTTCTCATAAATTTGTGAGTTTTATATCTTGTAAATTTATCACTTTAATCCAAGAAAATATCCAGATTTTTTTTCTCAAAAATTGATGAATGTAATCCTGAATCTTGAAAAAAAAAGTTTTTTTCTCAGAATATTGCCACCCTCTCCCTACAGTGGGCCTAATATGCTGTCGAGCATTTTAATCCTTTACATTAAGATTAAATAGGATCGAAGGTGTTTTAATGACTTGAGGTGCAGGTTGCTGTTTTTTACTAATTTTCCCTGTTTTCAGATTAAAACCTCGTTTGAAATGAGACTCTGTCCTGGCAAACAAAGCCTTGATAAATGAAACTACATGACTCTGACAGTGCAGGTTTTTTTTTTTTTTTTTTTTTTTTAGGGATTATTTCCTGAAGGAGACTTCCTCCTGTCAGCTGATTGACAGGAAGCAGAGCGAGCGCTGACATGAAAACACTCGCTTCACACGGAAATGTGGACATTTATGGGCATTATTTCATATCTGGCCACACACACTGCAAAAAAATCTCCCTGTTAACAAGTCATGCAGGCTCATCTTCAGGGTTCAAATCTTGTTTTTTTTTTTATTTCAAACAAGGTCAAAATCCACCAGTGGGATGAGATAATCCCACTTGATTCCACCACTAATCAACTTGTTTCCAGAATTTTCTTGAATCAAGTGTCATTTTCGTGATCCTAGTCGCTGATCTGCCTCATTCTGCCTCGTTTCAACACATTGATATTTTATAAATCTGAAACCTGCAACTGCACTGGAAACAAGTGGGATTATCTCATCCCACTGGCAGATTTTTGACCTTGAAAAACAAGATTTGAACATTGAGGATGAGATTAAGCAACTTGTTAACATGGAGGGGTTTTGTGCTCTTGTATATTCTACATTTATGTCACCGTGTCCACAGACATTTGTGTCTGCCAGCCTCCAGATCCTGATGATGATATTGCGATTCTGCGCTCACAAATGACGAGAAATAAAGTTTAAAGTTTAGAATAAAGTTTTTCTTATACTTTTTTTTTTTCAGAACTAAGATCCCGAATCAGCAAAGTGAAGTGATGTGGGTCCTTTACCAAAAAAAAAAAAAAAAGTGTAATAATTTTTTTTTTTGTGATAAGTTTTTTTTCTTGTAAATGTGTGAGTTTATAATCACAGAATTTTTGATTTTTTTTTTATCAAAAAATTTGTGAGTTTTTTTTTCTTGTAAATGTATGACTTTAATCTCAGAATTTCTGAGGTTTTTTTCTTGGATATTGAATTAAACTATATAGAATGCATAAAATAAAACAAAATAAAATAATGCATAAAATCAAGTAAAAGCATGGATCGAACATTATGATGAATGTAACATAAGATGGAAAATAAAGCCTGAGCTGGAATAGATGCAGAAATGTATGAAATGAATGTGGCAGGCTGCAGGGAGACGGACGCTGACCTCTGACCTTGGTGTCTCCGCAGGGGACGTCCTGTACGAGCTCCTGCAGCACATCCTGAAGCAGAGGAAGCCGCACGCCTCCTACCCGGCGGCCTACTTCCCCGGAAACTCCTTCCACTCGCTGCCGGAAAGCGCTCTGCAGCACCTGAAGCTCGAAGGTCAGTGTGGACGAGGGGCGAGGAAACAGACACGAGGACGGGACGGACAAAATGTTACGGATGTCACTCAGTTTAAGGACGAGGTGAAGCCAGGTAGAGCTTCCTTAATACCTCACCAAAGAGGAGACGAGGATGAGGAAAATCTGGGGGGCGGATTAACTGAGATGTGGGTTGAGCACAATATCACAAAGACGTCCCTAATATTTTGTACGTTTATTATTTTGACTGTTTTTTTTGTCTCTTGCATGTACTGTTTACTTTCAGGAAGCACCTTTAAAAACATTTAAAACAGAAATTATCAACTGGATCACGGCTGTTAGAAAACAAGAGTATTAATATAAAAGGAATACTTCAATGTTTGGGGCAAAATACTCTGAGACCAGATGTTGGACGCCATTTCCACCTCTGGACGTCCAGCGGTTCAGTTCCATTGCACGTTAGCTTAGCATAATGACTTGAAGTCTATGGGAATCGTTAGCCTGGCTCCGTCAAAGTTCACTCATTCATCATTCATTTTCCAAGCCGCTTATCCTCGTAAGGGTGCCGGAGCCCATCCCAGCGCTCACTGGGCGGTGTATTTTTTCACTTTCGGTGCAATTAATAAGACAGACAACAAGCACACATCCAAACAAACATGAAAGTAAAATACATGATGTAAAAAGAATGGGTGTTGCATTTAAAATGTTGGTGCAGAAGCTTGAAAGTGCGCTGAAAATGGGTTTAGTTAAATGTCTGGCACAAACAGGACACGGTTCCAGATTTGGGACAGCTGCAGTTCCTGAACTCTTCGAGACGTCTTGTAACCAGCTACAAATATCTTTAGGGGACTGTCCGAGGGAAGTGTGAGCAGGACTTTTTGTACGTTTGCCGTTCCAGGTGGTAAAATGCTTCAGCGCCGGCGATAAGTCGTGTCTCTCTTTTAGCATCAGTCTTGGTTTCACCCAGCTTCCTTGTCTCGTTGAGGAAGTAACCTTGACGCTCCGGGAAATACCTGAAACTCCTTCTCTGGCTCTGATCTGCAGAAATGTGACACAGCAAGAATCAAAGGGGGGGTGAGCCGTCGACTTCCGTGTGTTTACAGTAAAACCTGTTCCACAAGGAAGCGCCGCCGTGCTTAAACAAACTGCGGGGCGGGAGGCGCTTATTTGCCACTGTGGTTTATTGCTGGGGAAGTGATTGGCTGTCTGATAAAACCTCGTTACTGCCGTCTTCCTTGTTTTGAGAGCCGGTTTGTTGGTGTGAAATGTGAGAAAATGTTGGCTGTGGATGAAGGAAGCAGTCCAAATCAAAAGTAGGAACTGAGACTCAGGAGTGAAGTGTTTGAAGAGCGTCACCACGTCCGAATTCAGTGTCAGTTTACCACGAGCTCACACAACACCAACACATAAACTCTGCACATAATAAAGGATCAGATCAGTCTGACCAGCCTCTCCCATTGGACTGTAGTGACACCTAGTGGACATTTCAGTGTGGTGTAAGTCCACAAAGCCAGCCAACTCCCTGCATAAGTTACCGGTATTGAGGACAAATCTCTGCACAGCAAGATAAATAACAGGTAAATAACAGAAATAAAATGAGATTTGAAGAAAAATCAGTGCTACTTTGAGGCTGTTAAAGTTTTGCCTAGAGGCCAGGAAGTGTGTTTCAGTGCATCACCTCCTTCCCCATCGGTTGAGGAAGTTCACACTTTTTCACTCATTTTTTTTTTTTTTTAAAGATCGTTTTATTTTCGGCATTTGTGACTCACGGGGTAGTGGACGTTAGAGAGTGTGTCATGTGGATCACAAGTATCAGCGGTCATGTATGAGCCTAAAGTGAGGGACACACTCGAGGGGCAGGAGGTTTCAAACTCAAACCTTTAACCTGACTTCCATTAAGCTGCTGGACCCCCATGTGAAGTGATTTGGCCCCGCAGGTACCCTGAAATCAACAGGTGTTTTGGTTTGCGTTAAGGTGCATCAGTATCAAGTGAATTTTCTCACATTTCAACTGGTTAAATGTTTGTAAAAAGCATCTGATCACAGCCTCATTTAATTTCTTTCACATTTCCTGGTCATTTATGTGTCTTTTTACTAATTTCTTGCTAGAACACAAGACAGCATCACTGATCTGACATTTAAATACATTATTTTCGTAATCATAAACAGAATTTTCTTGTAGTCAGATTTCTTAAAAAATCTCTTAATTTTCTGTTTTGTTTTGTTTTGTTTTTGTGCAAATTTTAGGACTTCCCCTCAGAATTTCGGATTTTCCCTTCATTTGAAAAAAAAAAAAAAAAAAAAAAAAAAAAATCTACATATATTTATTATTTAATTATTGGCAGCAAAGAGCCTAATCTTGCCCCAAACATTTCCCAAATCCATGGATAATCGATTTACTATTCTATACCGAACCTCTTATTAATTTGAGAATTCACTATTAGTAGCAGTTTACTGCAGTATAGAGTATGTTGACAGGCATTTTTGTATTATTTAAGAAAATTTATTAAGTATTGATGTGTACAAAGGTCCATAATTATTGAAAAACTATTTCATGTTTTGCATTTTTCCCCCAAAACCAAGGTATGCACCAAACTGTGATTTTTGTGCACTGTTACACCTCTAATAGTAAAAAGAATCTGAATCTGCTCCAAATGAATGGAAGATGTTGAAAAATCCTTCTTTAAAAAGATATACAGAATGACAGTATTGATCATGTTGCAACATTGCCGAGATCAGACATCACTTCAAATATGTTGCTCAAACAAATAAGCCTCATGTAGTTTTATTGCTGGAAGGAAAAAGGTGGGCGGAGCAGTCGACCGTCTGGCTTTTCCGGTCTCTGACTGCGAGGTCAGGTACTCTCGCAGCGCAACATGCACTTTGGATCGTTGCATAAAGCTGTTGTGCCGGTGGGGTGGTAACGTACCATTTAGTCTGCCACCACCCATCGTAAAAATTCAAGTAAAAAAACAACTGAACTGTTGTGAGCAGAGTTGTGTCAGTTGCCATCGTTTACACTGCGAGCTGTCAAATGTGACACGATCTTAAAGTTCCTGGGGAAAAAACATTACCTTTAACCTGTAGACTGGCTAACACCCGACCTCACCGGCAGCTTGTTATTGTTGCTATGACTTTCATGATCTGGTGGCTGGTAGCGTTACTTTGAGAGCCACAAGGCGCCCAGAGGAGAGACCCACAAAAATGCCTCAAAACGTCCTCAGAATCATTGAAACGCCAAATTCAGGCATTCAGGGTAACCTCGTTCCTGAACTTTCTCCTCCTCACAGAGCAGAAAGCCTGGAACAGGGTCCTTGATAGTTGTGGGGAAAAAGGTATAGAGCGAATAAGAACCTCCCTCCGTCCTGTCATTGGTCTTTAAGTTCAGCTAGTTAATGGTCCAAATTAACCTCGGTCCCAGGATTTCTTTTCCGCATAGAGCAGAGTGTCTTTGAGCGTCTGCGGTAGCTTGATTGAATATTATCACCGAGAGCTCCATATTTCACCAAAACATTCTGCAACACCAGTGAAAGCATAAACCCCAAAACCTTCTCCCTCTGGTTAAACAGGAAGTCCAAGAACATTGGAAGTCAGTCAGACTCATAATGTAGATCAGGATATATCCTATCTATAGATATTTCAATGTGAAAAAGGTGACTCTTTCAACTTGAAACTGTCAACTTTAAACTGTGGGTCAGTGAAGCCCTTTGAGAGTCTAACTGTGACTAATGGCTCTAAATAAAGTGGAACCTGCATGTTTTGTCCCCTCAGAAACGGTACGGCGGGCCCCACGTGGTACAGAGTCCATCCCCCAGCATCCTCCAACCATCGAACTGCGACACCGCTCTCGTTCCCCGCACCACCCGGCGCCCCGACGGTCTCCTCCAGAACCAAACCACCCCCGCCCCGCCAACGAGGACCCGCTGCAGGCCTCGTCCCAACTGCCCGACAGCAACCACCACCTGCCTGAGGACATGTACCCTCTGTCGGTGTCTCCGGCCGCCCCGAACGGCCGCTGCACCACGCCCCGGGAAGCCCCCTGCCCGGGCAGCCCTGGAGGCCAGGAGGCCGTCCCTCCTCGCGTCATCCAGCTCATGCCCAGTGCCATCATGCACCCGCTGCTCCTGAGCCCGAGCCGAAGCGGCGGGGGAGCCGGCGGGGACTTCAGGCACAGCCGTGGCGGGCAGCCTTCACAGCCGCCGATTGAGAACGGGCGCGAGGGGAAAGCCCACCACCACCATCAGCTGGCTCTGGCCCAGCAGCAGCAGCAGCAGCAGCATCTGCTCCAGCAGGAGGAGGCGCTGTACAGGAACCACGTCATCATGCCCGTCTCTCCTCCAGAGGAGCAGACGATGCCCATCGGACGGATAGCAGGTGAGGTTTAGCACTGGCATGGTTACAGTTGATTTTTATTCAAAATACACCCGTGACATCAGCATAAAGCACAAAATGTGGCTGCAAAAGGCCAGGGTTTTCAAACATTTTCATGTTCTGGACCCCAAGTTAACTTTCAGTAAGCTGCCGACCCCCGTTTGAGGTGATTTTGCCCGACGGGATTCCTCCAGCAGCACTGATCTGACACTTAAATATATAATGTGAGCAATTATAAAAATAATTGTAATTCATTGTAATGTGTTTCTTTTTTGGCAAATTTTCTGGTATATTTTTGCTAATTTTCTTTTTTGAGGGATTTCATTTCTGGTAGTTTTTGCTAATTTTCGGAGAGTTATTTTCTTCTATTTTGCGAACTAATTTTCTTTTTCTTTCTTTCTCTTTTTGGTAATTTTCTTTTTTTTTGGTTGTTGTTTTTTGTTTTGTTGTTTTCACTAACTATTTTTTTTTTACTGATGTGCCAGTACTTTTGTGTTTTTTGCTAATTCTACATGTTTTTGAAATAACTCAAGTGAATTTGTACAGGTTTTACAGCGTTAAATTGTTTCAGTGTCATACTTGAAAACTGACAAATTATGGTGAAATTAAACTAAATTAAATTAAATTGAACTATGCCTCCTCAAGGACCCTTGTAGGGCCACAGACCTCACTGTTAAAACCACTGGATTAAGATACTGTGGATCCACCCTGTGTTATTTTCTGTTGTTGGGTCGGCGTGGCTAACACCACACTCTGGTGTGGAAAGACTCTTTTGATCTTGGTGGCTTATCATGCAGATAATGAGAGGACGCTGGCAGTGATGCTAGCTGGACATCACCAATTTGAAACTAATGAATCACGACCGCAGCCGATGGCCCAGCAGGCTGAGGGGCGATGCATATTAATTTGATTTGCAGGCGAGGTGCGCCGCGAAATCAAACATGAAAACCAATCAAAAACAACATTCAGAGCTGCTGCCAAACGATGTCAGCCTGTGACTGTGGCGCTCGCTCTTGTTGGCCCACACAGTCGCCGCCAGCCAAGTTCGTGACAGGAACGGGCACTGGTGGCAAATCTCCGTCCAAAAAAATCAGAAATCACAAACATGAGATCTTTTGCCACCTCATCCCTTTGCTGTCCTTTTGTATGAAGCATCACAGACCGGCTGGCATGTGTGTGGACCGAGTCACATGACTCACATTTGACTGGAACTCAAGTCGTGGATTTGATGACATTGACTTTAACACCGATGACTTGTGACTTCACTTGGACTTGAGCCTTTTGACTTGGAAGGACTTTATAGCCAACCTTCACCCGAAGCCAAAGACTAAAAATGAAGCAAATCAGCTCTGCATATCCCACATCCTCACTGACCCACAGCTCATCGGCTGGCAACCTAAATCTGATCACATCCATCAGCAATCAGCTGTCAAACGCTCGGTCAGCGATCTGTTATTGATAAATGATCTTAACAACATTACAGACCGAACGTACAGGAACTACAGGGAGGATGGGAGGAAAAGGGCACTTGTGCGTAGATGTGTGTTAGGGAGTATAGAGCAGACGTGTGTGTGTGTGTGTGTGTGTGTGTGTGGTGAACAGAGAGAGAAAATGGGGAAGTCAGTTGTGAAAGGACCAAGTGGAAAAAATAAGGTAGGAGACTTACGCCTCCATTTTTTTAGTCGTGTCATTCGGTGACGTGTCTTTGAGTGCCAAAAAAAAAAGCACCATACAAGAAATATGTATCATTTCTATTAATATCATCATTTTTACTATTATTATGGTTATTAGTGTTATTGTTAATTGCTTGGACATAAAGTAGGCCCTGCTAGCCAAGGTGATTAACAGTGTAGATAGACCAGTAAGAAATGGGCTGTGCTAATGGACCATATGCTGTAATCTGCATATAAACGGCAGGTAGAAGTAAAATTAATTGCTAAATTAGATTGGTAAACAGCACATTATGACTTGTTACAAACTGCAGTTTGGGTTGAGAAGCATATTTTTGTCCGAAACCAACCCGAGTCCGAGATTTGGCTTGTCCTCCATCGCTAAGACTGAAATATCCTACGTGTTGCCTTGAGCATTGCCACGTAAACCCCAACACTACAGGAAGTTTCCCAGAACAGTACTAAAATAGCACAGATGTGACCGAACATGTTTTCTAAATTTTTGTCCGAACCCGCCCCGACCTGTCAGGAACCAGGTGTGGGTCGGGTGTGCACACCTTTTCGGACTAGAACCTCAAAGTTTAGGACTTGGGACTTGAACGGCAGGACCTGAAATGAAATGACGACTTGGTCCCACGTCTGCCAGCTGGACTGATAACCATGAGCGTGCTGTTCACTGAAGTAACATCATATGAATTGTGGGTACTAAAGTCCTCAAAACCTTCCACTGGCGTTCAGAACCACTCATGTACAAAGTTCGCAGGTGGATCTTGGTGACAGAAACTCCTTGGAAGATTGTTGTAACCGTGCAGTCTTGATAAAGCGAGGTCACTCACTGTTTCCATGTGGTGGCGCTGTTTCCCAGACTGCAGGTTGCTGTGGGACTACGTCTACCAGCTCCTGTCAGACAGCCGGTACGAGAACTACATCCGCTGGGAGGATCCAGAAAACAAAGTCTTCCGCATCATGGACCCCAACGGCCTGGCCAGGCTCTGGGGCAACCACAAGGTAAACAAAACAAAACAAAACAAAACAAAACTCTTCCTCTAAGGGTTCATCACAGGCTGTTCATTTGATTTTATTGTACTGATGAATGATTTTTAATGGGGCAGCACTGTGGCGAAACTGGAAACCCTCCTGCAGCGAGTCCACATGGAGGTGAAATCTCCTCATTAGTTGCTAATCAACAACACCGTCTCTCCATTCACCTCCATAGCCAATTAGCACAGAAACCAACACCAAAACAGAGGATTATGACAATATAAAAAACATCAGGAAGTCCTGGTTCCCATCTTTTGAGGCTCTTTTCTAGTTATTCTCTCATTTGAATTGGAAAGTCCTAGGGATTGCAGTTTTCAAATGGTCCTAAAATGGTAAAAAAAAAATAATAATCCTTTAAAAAATCTCGTTTTCCACGACACATGGTAGTAACGTGAGAGCTTGTCTTCTTACTTCTGTTGGGCACGTAAAGTTGCTGAGATTGTACAAATGGGAGACGCATGCAAAGACTGCTGGGGCGTCAAAACGTTCTGTGTGGAACCTTTCGAGAACCTTTAGTGGCTTTCTTTGGCGTCATTTGAAGTAAGAAAGCAAAGTAAGGGGATGAAAAAATGTCTTGAAACTACCTGAAATGCCAATCCCTGGAAAGTAGATCCGGCAGCTGGCATCTGGAGGAAACTTTTGCAAAGTAACGTTGCGCCAGGAAAGTAATAACCTGATAGTACTTTCATAAATAATTGTAATTACATGAAGAAAAATGGGAACTGGGACTTGTTGTTTTTTATGTTGTCATAATTGTCTTTGTTGGTGTTTGTTTATGTGCTAAAAGTGAGATTTTGGGAGCTGTTTTTCTATCCTTGAGCGAGACTCTGAGTCCCTACTGGCTCCAGAGCTGCCGAACAGCTGACAAGAGACAAGAAAAGAAAAATTATGACATTATCACTACGACTAACGCTGCTTTTGTTTGTTTTCTGTCTTCCCTCTTACAGAACAGGACCAATATGACGTACGAGAAAATGTCGCGAGCACTGAGACACTACTACAAACTGAACATCATCAGGAAAGAGCCGGGACAGAGGCTCCTGTTCAGGTAAACCCTGTTAAAGGAGTAATCCACCACAAAACACCTTTTAAAATTTTAATATACATGTATTTATGTATTTTTCTCTTTTGTTGGCTGTTAGTCAGACTAAGGGTTGTGTTGTCAGTATAAACCGCAGCTAAACGATGACACTTATCAGCTGTTTACATGTACATACACTCAGCTTGTAATGAAAACAATAAATCCACAGCCCTAACCCTGAGGGCTGCTGAAGGGCATTATGGGAAATGTAGGCAATGATTAACTGAAGAAGCAGATGGGGCAAAGTGGGTTGTTCAAAAGTAAATTACAACAAAATTACCGGACTGAAGTGAGCACCATCGAACAGTTTAGGGGGATCTGAAGGGATTTTTCTTTTTAAAGGGATATTTCACCCTTTTTGAACAACACTTGGTTTTAAAGGCTATTTCAGTAAAAAAAAAAAAAACTGTTATATTATCTGCTTGGTTATCATATCCACATCACCAATGATTTTTTACTGTTTATGTTTAGTTATTGTTTAGTAAAAATCTCTTGTTATTCCGGCAGTATCGTCACAATATTGATATCGAGGTATTTGGTCAGAGATATCGTGATGTTTGATTTTGTCGATATCGTCCGGCCCTGCTAACGCCGCTCGCTTGGTGTCCGCCAGGTTCATGAAAACTCCCGACGAGATAATGAACGGACAGACGGACAGGCTGGAGCACCTGGAGTCCGACACAGACGAACAAATCTACATCAAGGAGGAGTGCTGAGGAACTCTGGGAAAACGAGTCCGCCCGCGACGAACTCCTACAGCCGCCGATGCCTTTCAGAAGCAGCTTGAACAATCAATCGCTCTGAGCCGGGAGCGCGCGGTCGCTCGCCGTCCGCTCGCTTCAGTCCAAACCAGAAAGACACACCTGAGCTCTCCTGATTGCCTTTAAGACTCTGCCAAGACATTATTTTCCTGACAAAAACAAACAAAAAAAACCCTGCAGTGATCGTTTTTATTTCCTGACGGACGGAGCTGAAAGATAGAAACCCTGTCGAGGCGTTGGTAACGCGTTCCTTTCCTGTCTTCTTTCTCAGATGAACTGCAGAAGCCAATCACTTTGTGCTTATGTCACTTTTTTGATGATTTTCCCCCCCCCACATGCATTATATTATGGAATTCCGCTGTTTGTGAAAATCCTAGACGGGGGTGTGTGGCAGGAATGTTTTCACCGTGGAATAAATCTTTTTGATCAACTTGTACGCCCTCGTGTTGTGCATCGTGCCTGAATGACAACTGTTTCCTACAGGAAGTCATCTGAGCTGTTTTATCACCATTTACCTCCCAGTTTAAAATGTGTGGTGTCAGTGGTTTTCAAAGTGGGGTCCTGGAGGGGCGTCCAGGGGTCCTCAACCAAATGGGGAATAATTTAATTTGACTGTAATTTAATCCACTAGAAACTCCTCCGATTCATAAAAAGTATGAGGGCGTGATGTGGAAAGAATTTAACGCTTCAGCACCTGTGCAAACTAAATTGATATCTTTCAAAAACATGGGGGAAAGGCAAATATCCACTTACCAAAAAAAAAAAAAAAGAAAAAAAAAGAAAGAAAGAATATTAGCAGGAAAGCAGCACACACCCCACCTCAGCAAATCAGAAAAAAATACCAGAGCATTAGCAAAAAAAAAAAAAGAAATTAATAAAACAAAAAGAAAAGAGAGAGAGGAAATTTTCCAGAAAATTAGCAAAAAAGGGAAAAAGGAAAACCTCTAAAATTATTATAAAAATGAAAAATTCTTGTGTTTAAATGCTCGTCAAAGCATTTAAAACTCAACATAAACTAAAATATGTGTTGATATGAGGCTCTCTAAAGGGGAAAGTCACTTCAGAAGTGAAGTTTGGGGGCCAGAGCATGAAAAAGTTTGAAAATCTCTGTTTCATGTCATGACGCTGAAATACAGAAAATGTCCACATGATGGCAGTACTGGACAACTTTTGGCGGAAAAAGAGCAGCAGAGGCTCTCCACAGCCAGAGACTTCACCGAAGATGACAGCATCAGCACCACCATTAATAACAACTGAATGATTAATTATTTTAAAAAGACATAAGGTGTAATATAAACTACTGAGATGTGAGGAGGCGTCGCACATTTTGAGTATTTAGTGAAGTCCGACTTCTGATGCAGCTCTGGGTGTCTGAGGGTAAAACTGTGGCTCGGTCCGTCTCTCAGAAACAGGACGGTGTATTCGGATGGGAGCAGGACGTCTCGAGCACAGGGACGGGGCCTTATGGCATTTAATTTCATTTCAGACGGCATCATTTTATACAACAATTATAGTGTCAGGTTACCCAGAAGTCATTTATGTGTCATCACCTCCCCAGTCACACCTCGGTGGCTGTGATTGGCTTTTTGTGTGTGTGTGTGTGTGTGTGTGTGTGTGTGTGTGTGTGTGTGTGTGTGTGTGTGTGTGTGTGTGTGTGTGTGTGTGTGTGCATCACATTTCCACAGTGTGTGCGTCCTGTGTGATTTTACAAGCCCGGTCAATTTCCCGTGGAGTGATTCATCAGTGGATCCGAGGCGCCGCCGCCTCTGTCATCATTTGGCTTTTCAATTCAAACTTTGCTGGCTCCGTTTCCGCCATTCTGCCGTCTGTCAGGGCGGGGGGAGTCACATGTGAGAGGTGGGTGATAACACAAGCTACGCCTCATTTCCTCTGGATCGCTCCCAGAAATTGAAACACTACTTGGATACACGCCGCGCTCGTCGCCACGGAGGGGAGTAATCAGATTACTGCGAGGCGTTACCGGCCGGCGGCGGCGGAGTGCGCGCTGCGCTCCGGACTCTCCATAAGTTAGTGCGCACCGAGCGGAGCGGTTAGACCGGGGAGAGCCGCGGCGGAGCGAAGAGCGGAGGCAGGAGCCGGGGGGTCGGCACGGCTTGACGCTCGCAGTTTAACGCGGTGCACATCTTCATCTCCTGTGCGGGTTTGTGCGTGACTGACATCCGCCGAGGGCGCGCCGTCAGGACGCAGAAAAGCGATTTTAACCGACCAACTCCAACATTTGGCTGTGGACTACCGGGAGGAGACGCAGCGGGGTTGGACAGAGGTGCTATCCGGATGAAATGCCACCGCTGAGGGTTTAGAGGGAGAATCTCTGTCTTGTGATTTCCCAGCCGCCTCTGTTCAATTTGCGTTTTTTGTGTTTTAAACCGGGGACGAGGACGCAAATGTGTCCAGATCACAGGGACGCAGCTGGATTGTAGCAGCAGCCCGCCGATGGTTTAACAGGGCGTCAGGTGCGGGAAGGGAGCGGGACAATTACAGGTAGGAGCGACTCAGAAACACACACACACACACACACACACACACACGGTGCCATCCACGGCTGTTGAAAGAGTTTCCCGACGCCTCCGGTGCTTCACTTCTCACCGCATCAATATCCAATCAGCTCCGCAATAATGACCTCGCGCGATAATGAGGCGCGTGCCGCGGTCCGGCTCTGATCAGGCGGCTTGTTGTTAATTGTTAAGTCACGCGCCCTGATCTGTTATTAACAAAAGCAGTCGACTGAACGCCTCCTGTAATCTGTAATCCAGCTTTAAAATCTTCCATTTCTCTGGAACTAAAAAAAAAAAAAAAAACCTCGTGGTGAGATATTGTCACCGCTGCCAGAGCAAATCAGCTTATTGGAGGACTTTTCATGAATTAAATGCCTTTTTAATACTATTGTGCAGTTATTATAGAAGAGCGGTGGATTTATCTCACCTCAATGTCGGAATTTTTCAATCATCAAATAAATAAATAAATAAAATAATATAAGAGACAACAGGAATTAATATAAAACCAAATACATATTTTTTTTCTAGCTTATGATTTTTCCGTCAAGTCAAGATTAAGTTGCTTTAGAAATACAAAATCAGTTGAATTAAGTCCGTCGCTAAAATGTGCTTTTTCTACATTATTATCATCATTATTTTTCTTATTTAAGTAGGCTAGTGGTTGTGGGTTGAGTTGCTGGACTGAACGAGGGTTTGTGAGACTGAGCGGCTCGAGCTCATGTTCCTCAAACTGCAGCTGCTTATGTTGCATTTTTATATATTTTGAACAAGTGTGATTCAGTTTTGGGCTTCACATGAAAGCACAGTGTCCACAGGGCCGTTCTGAGATATTTGGGGGCCCGGGGCAAAAAATTAATAATTTGGGGGGCCCTTTGTATTTCACCATGAATAGATCAGTGTGAGGCCAAAGATGAACAACCTCTAAGTTATTATTATTATTTTTTAAATTTTATTTCACCCTCTGGACAACATTTTGTGCATTTTTTTCTTTTTTTTTGGAGAGGGGAAGAGGTTTTTTTTCCACCTTTGGATATATATTTAAGTATACTTAGAATTATATATTTTTATGTTTTTTTTTCTACCTTTTTTTTTTTTTTTTTTTTTTTTTTTTTTACTAATTGCCTTGATAATTTTGGGGTATTTTTGAGGCAATTTTAAAAAAATCTTCTTGTCATTTTTCCTTACTGGTTTTTACAAATTTTGAGGCAATTTTCAAAAAATCTCCTTGTAATTTTTTCTTACTGGTTTTTACTAATTTTCAGGTCATCTTGCCAATTTGCTTAATACATTTTTCCCATGTTGTTAAAAGAAATGAAGACAACAAAAAATACCTTTAAAACACACACACACAAAACAGACACTTAGAGGAAAAACAAAAAAAAAACAGGAAAACTATATTTCTAATTATTACAGTAATACATTTAAAAACCAGATCAGCGTTAGATCTGAACGCAGCCTCACTGAACTTTAAAAAAACAAACAAACAAAAAACAAAGATAAAGCTTGGTTGGGGGCCCTCGAGGCGGGCTAGGGTTAGGGTTAGTTTCTCGAGCTGCTCTGGAGGCAGAAATAATCTCTTGGCTTGTGTTTGTAATCCCGGCAATATTCCCACTAAGTATGACGTCAGATTGAGTTTGCAGAGCGTTGCAGCTGCACAGTTTGTGGATTTCGTGTTCATGAGCGACGCCCAGATGTGAACTAGACTTGTAAGGGCCTATTGGTTATACTCAACTTCCCCAGAATGCACTGCGTCACTTCAGACTGTGCGATGGCAGGTGGTTGTCACGGCGACCAGCAGCAGCGGCGGCGGTGGCGTACAGATGTGTGGTTTGTTAGCGCTGCATCGGTGCTGTGATGCTGTGAACTGAAGTGAATGTTCCTCACGTCACATGAACATCCAGGCAGCAGCGCCGCACCGACACTGCAGAGGATGTCACTGTCAAACATCCTGCCTTCAAAATAAAAGCACCACTCTTGGTTATAACGTATTCAACAAGTTGTTTGCGAATTAAGCCTGTATTTTGTAAACAACAGGGAATGTGCTTATTTTGCACCGTGGCTAGCTGGAGCAACTTTCCAAACAGGCGTTATCTGGATAAACAGTGTTCGAACGAGAAGTACGGCAGCTTTTCGATTTCACGGCGGCCGGTGTGAAATGCATTCTGGGATACTTAGTAATACACCCAAGCTGGCTGGTTGAGTCTGCAGGATGTAGTCCAGACTGTCTGAGTGTGTAGCCGCAGGACGTTGGGAGGCGACTCCCAGCACAGCCATTGGCTTAAACCTCAGTGGGCGGGGCCAAAACGCCTCCCAGGTCAGTGTTTTCTCTCTGTTGCAGCCTTTTGTCCGCTTTATTGGTCACTGAACAAAAAAGGAAAATGCTCTCCAGAGTGGAAGATTTTGGAAAACAGCATTTTACCGCTGCGATCGCACCGTCAGGCTCAACATCTTCGTCTCCATCTGTGATCGTATTGGCTCTTCTGCACGCGCTCAGAGCGACACGATGGGTGTGTTTTTTGCATGCTCGTGTGCACAGAGAGGTTTGTGAAAGAGATTTTTAAAGAGAGATTTTTTTTTTTGATGAGGATAAATAAAGTAAGTTTGCAGAAGTGAACTGAACAGTCTGCTCATGTTGTGTGACGTAAAACAGCGATGGATATTTTTAACCGTGAAAAAGCAGACTAGGAGAGTTTTTAGCCTAGTTACCATGGATCCTGACAGCTCACCGTGAACCTGCAGCTAACTGGGTGACTTATTAGAATAATGATAATAATGAACTTTACTTGTATGGCACGTTTTAAAATGCTTTACATAACAAGTAAAAATGATGCACACCGTCAGATTAAGAGCATAAAGAGTAAACATGAGAAAATGTGGAACACAGGACCTGATGAAGCAAAGTGTAAATAAAAACAGTACAATATTAGTAATAAAAGATGTATAAGCAACAAGAGATTGCTGTAAGAAAGCCCTTTGAGGAGTGATTTAAAGAAAACATGGAGTTTGCCAGCCTCGGTTCCTCAGGTTGGGCGCTCCACAGCTGCGGGGCTCCGATGGAGAACACCTGGTTTTCTGGTTTTCCTGCCGACCTGGACTCCCTCCTCCAGGTTTACGCTCCAACAAGGCCCCGAATCCGCAGCTGGACTCGTCTCCTCTGAGGCTCCTCGGCGGTGGAAGGAGCCACCAAACCTCATTCGATCCACAGAGTCCCTCTCAGCCTGTAAGAGGAGGCTAAAACCAGCTCTTCAAGGAACACCTGCTCACCGGAGGCACCGTGTAATCCCCTAAAAAAATCTGTCTTCATGCTGCACTTTATCCGCTCCGTCATCCCCTCTCTGCTCTGTCCTCTGGACCGGAACCAGAGCTTCGTGGCTCTTGATGTGGTTGTTCTCTCCTGAATTGGTCTTTGCTCGTGCCGTATAAAAATCTCACAGGTACGTCGCTTTGGATAAAAGTGTCATATGTGAACTGTAGCTGTATTGCACAGTAGACGGTAAAGCAGACGGTAAAGCAGACGGTAAAGCAGCGCTGCGTGGGTCCTCAGTCAGGCAAACAGGGATCAGCTGCTCAGGTCGGATTAATGGAAAATATATTTTTAAGCTCATTTCTGTTTTAAATCAACATCTGGTGCAGAATACGATTTAAAAAAACATCCACACACATCCACATCCAGGCACACCGATCGACTGAGGAAATGTTAAAAAGCCTTTATTATTTCATGGCTGAGTCTGATTGAAAAACCTGGCTGCTGACCACGAGCCTTCATCATCATCATCATCATCATCATCAGCAGAGGGAATGACATCACTCTATAGCGACACAAATCAATAATGTCACCCAGAAAAGGCTGTGCTGCATCAAAGAGCATAAAGCACAAAAAATGATGTGGATACAACAGCCAACATGAATGTACATCAACACACAACTACACATCGATATGATACACATGAGAAGGAAGAGAAATGATAAAAAAAAAAACCCAGAGGACACTAGTTGGGTTTCCATCCAAATTTATCGCAAATTTTAACTGAATTTGAAAAACAAAATGTGAGTTTATGTGCGTTTCCATCCACTTCTGTTATGTGAATATCTGGAGTTGGAGTTCATCGAGGTGAGCACTAGGTGGCGATGATTCTCCAGCTGGGTGACATTATACCACCGCAGAAGAAGAGGGCGCAGCGTGACGACGTGTTACAGGCGCGTTAGTCAGAAATCAAAACTCTGTTGTTTGCATTAATATTGTTTTCTTTCATTAGTTCAAGAAAAGTTCAAGTCTCTTCTTCGCTCCAAACAAACCGGCTGTTGTTGTCGTCTGCCGCCATTTTTCCTCTGTACGGAGGAGAGGAAGTCACCATTTATTGGCTAAACCTGTTTCCATAGCAACTTATTCACATTTTCCTTTTGTCGATACACCAACTTTTCGACTTCCCTCAAGCGTAAAAACTTTTTTTGTGATATTTGGAGATTTTTTTGAATTTTCTGTGTTTCCATTCGAGTTTTAATGCGCAAATTTGAAAATGTGAATAAAAGCAGGTGGATGGAAACGCGACTGGTGTGAATCATGGAAACCAGAGCAAAATAATAACCTCCCTTAAAGATAAAGGGGAAAAGTCAAGCTGTTCCGTCAGAGGCTCTAAGGGAGTTTCCCTCAGGAGGAAACGTTGGAGTCCGTCTCAGTGTGGCGTTGTAAGGATGGGAGTGATGTGGTCTTGGCGTTTGGGGGCTGGAGACGGGAGGTGGTCCTTGGTATGAGGGTCAGTTCAGACTTTTTCAAAATTTTATAATTTCATAGTTTTATAGGTAGGTATAAGTTATTATTTTTATTTTTTTTTTTAATTATTTATTTTTCTGTGTTTGTTTTATTGTTATTTTACTGATTGTTTCTATATATTATATTCTACATTTTATTTTATTGTTTTTATATTGTTTTTATATTTTATTCAGTATCTTATTCTTGAGTTTTTTTTATTGTTGCTGTGTTCTTATTGTTTTAAATCTTTTCATTTACTCTCGTCTGATTATTATTATTATTATTATTATTTCTTTTAATTCTTGATCTTTTATTTTTTAATTAACCATATTTCATGAGTGTGCATCGGTCTCCTCAGCCTTTTAATTCTTATTTTATGCTTATTTGTCAATCAAGATGTAAAGCACTTTGATTATCATGCATTTGTTTGAAAGCTGCTATTTAAATAAAATTTGAGTGATTGGTTGATTGACTTCAGACCACATTGGCGACGAGCATCAAACCCGCGGCGGTGCAGCAGCGTGGGAGACAGATAACCAGGTGTTTGGTGGCGAATCAGCTGACTGATGGATGTAATATCTGCGGCGTTCGCTGGTCTAAGCCCCTCCCCCTGCACAGAGCTGATATGAACCATGTGACACCGTCCAGAGAGCGAGTCCACATCACGTCCCGCTGCACCGGACGGGCTCTGGTGTCGGATCACACACTCGTGGACCCTCATCCCGTCTCCGGCTGGGCGACCTGGCGCCGAGCCGCCCGCCGGCTCAGCCAATGTCACCCCTGGCCCCCCGGTCACGTGACCTCGCCGCTGATCCGAGCCGCGACACCCAGGCGCCTCGCCCAGCCGCTCCTCGCCAAAGTGTGTGACCGCCCGTGAACATCTGTGTTTCCACGGCGCCAAAAGTCAGGAGCCTCTCGTCTGTTGGGCTCCTGGCGTCACATCGAAAAGGAAAATCTGTTTTTATTTTTAGTTAATCAACACCGAGAGCGCAGGTTTGGTTTCAACATCGGAAGAGACATTTTTAAAAGGGTTTGACCAGGACTCTCTCTCTCTCTCTCTCTCTCTCTCTCTCTCTTATTCAGCGTTTATGTAGTTTGCCCAAAATATGGATATTGTCTGATGTGAAACAGGCTTTATGTGAAAGTGTGTGTGTGTTTTGGCTCAGACTGTCGCTGCAGCTGAGCGTCACACTCGCTGTTTGCCCCCCGGAAACGAAGCCCAGCCACAGAAATGTGTCGTGTGTGTCTGCCAAAAAAACACACACAAGATCAGGGTGGAGAAGACTGAACCACGAGTTACACCGACCTGGACTGTACAAGTCACCTCGGTACGACGGCACATCAGGGCCACTGTGGAGAGAAACATTTTTTTTTTTATGAGAAAAAACTCTTAACAAAAAATTGTTAACAAAAAAATTGTGTATTAACCTATTTTTAATTGATTAATTAATTTATTTTTTTTCTAATTTTCAGGTAATTTTCTTTTATGTGATTTTAGAAAATTTCTTAAATAATTTAAATAATTTTAATAATTTTTTAATAATTTGCATTTTCCTCTTTGTTTGTGGAAGAATCCGTTGGTTTTGCCGTGGTGTTAAAGGCGTCTGAGGGTTAAAGGTGTGAAGCTGAAGCCTGAGAACCACAGGAACCTGCCGGGGGGTTTCCGGCCCTCAGCGCGGCGTGGAGCGGCGCGGCGCGGCGTGGCGTGGCGTGGAGCGGCGTGGCGTGGTGTGGTGTGGCGCGGCGTGGCGTGGAGCAGCGTGGCGTGGCATGGCTGACCGCGGCGGCCGCCCCTCCCGCTCCCACCTCCACAAACGACTGCATGTGTGTAAAATATCGGCGGCTGATTGGCTCCCGCTGCGCCGGCGTTTGATGTGAGGAGGAAGCGAGGGCTTTTTTCTCTGCCTCTCTCATTCTGTTTGATCTGGCGCTCGCTCTCCCTCCTCTGTGTTTCATGTGAAGTAAAACAAATTCAGCGGCTCTGAACACACAGCGGCTCTGCGGAAAACGCCCGAATAATAGCGGAGGGCTTCCTCTCCGCTCCGGCCTCTGCTGCTACTTCATCTGGCTCTTCTTGCTGTTCCGTGCTTGACATCTCTCTTCTCTTCTTGCCTTCGCTCAGCTTTGGCAAAGGCCTTATTTACCCCCACCCCTCCACCCCTCCACCGCTCCACCCCTCCGCCCCCCGTCCTCTCACAGTCTATTTGTTCATGCCAGTAAATCAGCTGGCAGCACGTCTGCGTATGTTCGCTGGAACACGTCTCCCGGCCTCAGCTCTTTTCTCTTCCAGCCGATGTGCCGCTGATGGAAAACAGCGTGACAAACACACTTTGCTCTCCAACCGCACGGTGAACTGTGACGGGAAAAAAAAATCCAGTCATTTAGTCTCATATTCAGAGTTTAATCCGCCAGTGGGATGAGATAATCCCACTTGTTTCCTACATTAATCAACTTGTTTCCAGATTTTTTTTTTTTTTAACCGTCATTTTGTGGGAAAAGGCAGGGCTGCCCCCTTCAGCAGGATGAATCCCACACTGAAAATAAATAAAATAAAATAAAATAAAATAAAATACAGAACAAACTACCTAAGTAAATAATAAAATGAAATGAAATGAAATAAAATAAAATACAAAATGAACTACCTAACTAAATAAAATAAATGAATAAATAAATAAATAAATAAAATTAAAATAAATATTCAGGTTCATCTCCAATGTTTAAATTGTGCTTATTCAAACAAAACAAAAAAACAAACAAACAAAAAAACATCTTAAGGCTACTGATGATCATGGCGTCCATCTCTCTCGCTGACGAGGCGTTTCTAAAAATATTCTGCTGACTCTGCTCTTTAACATCCAGGGTTAGTTTTATACATCATTCCAAACCATCCCGTTTATTTCCACTCTGTGCATTTTATTTAGTACATTGCTCCTTTAGTTTTCCCCGCTAATGCTCTCTGTTTGAGTTGGTGTTTTAAGTTTAAAGGTTTGTGTAGTTTTGACAAGTTTGTGTTTACTTTGGCACAACCTGCTACTACAGTTGACATGCATTTAAAAAAAAAAACATAATTCAACAAATCAACAGCAAAATGTCCTTTTTAAACCAAAGAGAACCCTACAAGATGCTTATTTGAGTAGTAAACATAATATACTATCATAAAAATAACTGTGAACTGGTAACTTTCAGTGACTTGGTAGTATTTCTTATGTCTTACAGATTTTTTTTAATTATTAGTAGTAGTTGTATTAGTCTTCGTATTATCATTTTTGTTTCTCAGAGTTTAAAATTTGCCTCTCAAAGCTACAGATTGCACCTTTAAAAGTCCAGATTGATGCTCTTAAAGCACCAACTCACCTGACACTTTGATCCATGATGATGATGATGATGATGATGATTGTTCTTATTTTTGTATCTTATCGTCTGTTCTGACCTATGACGTCATCAGTGACATCATCAGTTCCGAGTGGCAGAGGGGAGGGGAAATAAACAAACAAACACATTTTTCAGCGAAATGAGGTGTGATTACTGTCGCTTGTTGTTTTTTGTTCGCTTGTTGCTGCTTTGATGAACCTTCATCACGGTAAAAAAAAACAACAAAAAAAAAACATCTTTACCTCGATAAGAGCGACTGTCACATGGAAGTGAAGCTCTGCTGTTTGTAGTTCCTCCTCCTCTTCCTCTTCCTCCTCTTCCTCCTTCTCTAAGGGTCTTCCTTCAGTCGAGTGTGATCCTGTTTCACGGAAGAGAGAGAGAGAAAGAGAGAGAGAGAGAGAGAGAGTGATGGAAATGAAGGAAGGCAGAGAGTGAGGGAGAGGAGGAGATGGCGAGAGAGAGGGAAAGAGTGAGGGAAAATGAAAGAAAGAGAGAGAGAGAGAGAGAGGGAGAGAGAGCTCCAGCAGTGAGGGGTTTTCCTGCCGTGGCCTGTTATCTCCTCAGCGTCTCAGCGGCGCTCCGTGTGGCCCAGTGGCTTATGAACATGTGTCCGTCACGCAGGATCACCCAGCGCCCGGAGCAAGCCTCGAACAAACACGCCGAGACTCAGCTTGGACGGCGGAAACTTCTCCCTCTCCCTCTCTCTCTCTCTCTCTCTCTCTCTCTCTCTCTCGGTTTGGTCGAACCCATCTGGGACTCAATATCCTGTTTACCAGCTCTCAGCACTCTGGGAAACCACAGCAACACTGAGCCCAGGCAGGAAAGTTCAGGACTCATTACGGCGCGTTCAGGTCACGGCCAAGGTCGAAGCCTCCCTCCTCCTCCTCCTCCTCCCTCCTTCCTCCTCCTCCTCCTTCCTCCCCCGTCTCTCCGTCACGCCGTGCTCACAAAACTCCTGCCCAAAGTTGTGTGTGACCGTTTGGCAAGAACCGCAGAGAGTCGGACACCGTTTTCCAACACGTGAACATCAGAGTAAGAGTACTACAAATCTCTACTCTGGTAGAAGTACTGTTCCTCTGCTGGTATTTGCAGTAGAAGTAGAAGTACTGTTCCTCTGCTTGTATCTGACTGCAGTAGAAGTAGAAGTACTGTTCCTCTGCTGGTATGTGACTGCAGTAGAAGTAGAAGTACTGTTCCTCTGCTGGTATGTGACTGCAGTAGAAGTAGAAGTACTGTTCCTCTGCTGGTATGTGACTGCAGTAGAAGTAGAAGTACTGTTCCTCTGCTGGTATGTGACTGCAGTAGAAGTAGAAGTACTGTTCCTCTGCTGGTATGTGACTGCAGTAGAAGTAGAAGTAGTGCAGTAAAAATGTCCTGCAGTAAAAGTCCAAAGTGTCTCATGTCAAATGTCCTGGCAGTAAAAGTGACTGAGCTCCTTTTTCCAAACAGTAACTGTGTTAGCTGGGATCTTTTCCATGCAGTTAGAAAAGGAGGAGAGAACACGCTGCACACTGCATGCTTTTAAAGGGGCATTACACTCAACTGAAGCGAGGACCCTGTAGACTCAACCGACTCACATGGGATAAAAACTCAATATGATGGTTGAGTCTACATGGTTCCACATTTCCTGCCAGTTGAGTTTATTACTGTGAAATTTGGAAAAATGACAAAAAAGTAGAGCCAACAAAGCAGAAGCAGGTTCCTCTTCTCGTCTTTGCTGACTGAGCTTTTATTGTGAAAGGTTCCACAGTCTGTCATTGATCATCTGTTCTCTGTGATGGATCTGGTTTAAAATGAAGTGAAGAACAAAACCCAAGTGGAAAATGGACTGAAGGAAAAGTCAAATCACTGACTCAAGAAAGAACAAGTACATTTAAAAAAAAAAAAAGCTACTCAGTTACAGTAACCTGAGTAAATGTTATTAGTTACTTGCACCTCTGTTAGCCTGGTTCAGTTCAAGCAAGCTTCAACCAGCTGCATCAGCCATTATATCCATTATATTTCTGTTATCCTGTTTCAGTTTTGCATTCTATAACTTAAAATAGAAAGTTTTTAATAAAGGGAGAGAGGATGTTGTTATTGCTGTAAAGTCCCATGAGGCAACTTCATAATTTGTGATTTTGGGCTGTACACATAAAACTGACTTGACTGGATGTTCAACAGAGCAGATGCCGAGGCTGCATGGACTCGAGTGTCCCGGTTATGATCCGGTTTCTGAAGCATCCCGTTCTTCAGTTTGTGCATGTAAACGTCGTATCCCGAGCTCAGAAACCTGGAGAAGCCCTTATCCCGGTTTATCCCGAGTTCTCCGAAAGGAACCGGGACGAAGTGGAGGCAGGGAGGCAACAAGCTTGAAGGAAACTCAAATATTTAATGAGAAACTCAAAGACGAGGAACATCTGGAGAACAAGGAGCCAAACGAGGCAGTAAAGACAAAAACCGGACGAAGAGCTGAGCTGAAACAGGATTTAAATTCACCTGGAGCTGGAACCGACCAATCAGGGCCAAGAACACAGACCGAGGACAGGTGTCCGACAAAACCTTGAAGCCCCAAGTACAGATTCGTCACCATGGTAACAGATGCTGCTCCATACCAGGTCATGTTCGTCTTTTTCCCCGTTTGCTCCAGGTAATTCGTCTGTTAAGCCTTTAAATGTGGCTCTGAATATCTTCCCCAAAATACCAGAATAATGAGCCCCAGCAGCTCCGTCCCACATCACAGAGGCCTGATGCTCTATCATTTATTTCACTTGTTATTGACTAAAACTACAGGGTGAGTCCTAAATGCAATTCTTGAGTGAAATGTTTAAATAATAGAAATAAACTGGAGGATGATTTATGAATTTAATCAATCTTCTCTGGCCTTATTTGCAGGCACAGTAATATTTTTTTTCGTAGGTGGCACGTGATTGGTCAATTTTGTGCAGAAGAAGAGTCACATGACCAAACGCCGTGAGCGTGCTCAGAGCTCAGAGACGAGAGCCGGGCTTCACAGAGCCAGTCGATAACCACCGTCCAGTTACCTCTGACTGGGGCTTCAGTGGTGGAAAACACTAAAGAAACATTACGACGTCACCAAACTTCAATTTTTTAAAGAATGGCTTTGATTCAGCCACTTTCAAATTAAAACTTTCAGAATTTTCTCTCCACTTGGAATCGCTGAACCCCGTCAGGACGACGCCGTCCGACCGCCACGCGTCTTCATCCTCCGCCTCCTCGTCCTCCTCGGTGGCAGCTCAGAGTGGAGGACACGTTTAATATTTCCAGCCGCTCTCTCCTCCCTGCCAATTATCAGTGGATCAGCCGAATCCACAGCGCCATGTTGGCTTTCACCAGCGCTAAGCTGCTCTAATCCAAAGTGGTCTCATTTTCAGCAGCCACAGTCAAATTAATTTAAGGTTACCGGTGACAGAGGCAGATCAGGTGACAGTTCAGGTTTGTGCTGTAAATCACACACACACACACACACACACACACACACACAGAGTTCAGGGTTGTGTGTTGTGTAAGCTCTCGTTCAGTTTCTGCCTGGATGCTACTACAGCAGTCACCCTGCAAGACTAGTGGTGGACCTCGAAGTTACTGAGATATGATTTGTATCCTACATTTGGTGATTTATTAGTTCGATCCGTACGCAAAGAAGAAAGAAAGAAAGAAAGAAAGAAAGAAAGAATAATTATTTGATCTGTTTCAGAGCCAAAAAAGGTCCATATATGTTCTCCAGCAGTAAAAGGTACATCGTTTGTTAGGCCAAATACAATGAATCAGTCAATAAATACATGATTAAATATACTAATAAATACCTAAATAATTAAATAAATTTGGTAAAATATTAATCTAAGGTAGCACTTCAGGTTCTCTGGTTCTGGTCTTTGCAGCTTCTTTGGAGATTCTTTGCAGAACCGTTTGAAGAACCGTGGTCTGAAAGGTTCTTTGTGGAGTCAAAGAACCTTTTTTTTTTTTTTTTTTTAAATGGGTTCTTCATTGAACCCCAAGAACTATCTAGAACTTTTTTTTTTTTGTGATTACTATTCTTGGAAGAACCATCTCTGATCCCTTAAAGAACGTTCTTGACGGGTCTTTGAAGAACCTTTTCGGATGAAATGAGGTCAGTTTTGTCGATTTGTGGATTTGAAAACCAGGTTCTTGCAATTTCCCAGTTAATCGAGGAACATGGCCGCTCTCTATGAGGTACAAACCACCAGGGAACAACTAAGAACCCGATGTCCAGGGTCCTGAAGCTGCACCTTGGAGGGTACAAGCCCCCGACTGAACCCCTAAAGGTCCAATTATGTGCTTTATTTTCTGAGCGTGCTTGTTTTTTTTATTGTAAAGCGCCTTGTAGCTGTGTTTTGAAACGTGCTATATACATAAAATTGCATTATTATTGGTATTATTGATATTATTTTCAGGCCGTAAAGTTTCTCACATTCTCCAGTTGACGCCAAAGAGCAGCATGAACCTTCTGGCTTGCCGTAGTTTCCCCACATCACCGTCTCTATGATGCGTTTTAGCGACCCTCTTTGGTTTGACGTTCTCTGTAAACTCTCCTGGGGAACCCGGCGTGTTCGAGTTTTATTGATTTACTGATATCAAATCGGGGAATTTCTCTTTTTCCAATTACTTGCCGCTGGAATCGGCCTTTGATGCGCCGAGCCGATACGGACGCACACATACACACACACACACGTGATATGCATGTGTGTGTGTGTGATGTTCGGCCGAAGCGCAGATATTCCGCTTCTGTGTGCTTCCAGATAACCCAGATAGCCGCCTCGATGCATGCCGCTGCTTAAATATTCATCACAATGTGCGTACGCTGGTATGCGCAGAACATACAGAGTTTCTCGTGTGTGTTTCCCTCTGGCAGGGTTTCATCTTTTCAACGCACACACACACACACACACTGAGCTGCATTCCTCATTTGGCTCACTCTGCACCCCGAGGCTATTTAACCCGGGTGCTGTAACCTAAAGACCTGATACTGGGAGACTGTGGCTTTCAATTCGACCGCTCCCCCCCGACTTATCTGGCGAATAAGCCGTTTTAATTGCTTACACACAGAGCCCTATCAGGCCGTGTAGTGAGCATGGAGATAAGGGTTACACGGACTCGGGCATTAGTAACAGGATGAGAGGACCGCAGGAAAAAACTGAGCTGCGGGGTCCCGGGAGGCTAGGCGGCGGCGGTGGAGCAGTCAGGAAATAGCCACGGCCATCCTATTAATTTCAAACTGGCAGAGCAGTTTTTCCAGCTCGCTTCGGGGCTCAGGAGACGCCCGTCTCTCACTTCAGTCAAAGCAAATTTGAGCTTTCTCTTCAAGGTGCCGGTTTGTGGAGCGCCGAGTAGACTCTGAGCAAAGACATGACTGGAACTGAGTGTGTGTGTGTGTGTGTGTGTGTGTGTGTGTGTTCTTTATTTGGATTCCCATTAGCTTCCAGAAAGTGCTCGCTAATGGACCCGGGCTCCGCGCTAAAAACAGCAGCAGTTAAAAACAAGCAATAATTCAAATGAGCGCTGTGTCGGTAACACGAAAAAGAGCCAAACGAGCCAAACGTGACGACCGGGAAATAACTCTCATGTGTGAAAATAAAAATAGTACGCTAAAAATGAATGCAAAAAGAAAACTGTCAGATATGCAGCAGCAAAAAAAAAAAAGAAATATTCAAACAACATTAACCCTGTAACGCCCAGGGACTCATGTTTGGTACGTGAGTTTCATTAGCATGATAAAAACAACAAAAACAAACAAAAAAAAATCCTTAAAATGCGACGTATATAATGTGATCCATGCCTTCTGCCCCCTGCTGGATCATCAGTGCACTGCAGCACCAGAGGCCTTTAAACTGGGATCCAAAATGGATCCACTGCCGGATATTTATTTATTTATTTATTTATTTATTTATTTATTTATTTTTACCAGTTTTAAAAAAACATGTATAATGTTGTCATACAATATAAGACAATATAGAAAAAAAATCTTATGTTTGAAATTACGTGGCGAAAATATTAAAGGAAACTCGGTTAAAAATGTGTTCTGTATATTTTTTGTCTGTTTAAAAAAAATTCTGTGCACAATAAATTGCAGCAAAATTTGGATCTATCAAATACAACACAAAAAATCATATATGATAAATGTTATTTAAGTACTTTTTATTTTTTCAAAAGGCTCAATAAAAACACTGAAATCAGAGAATTGGAGGTTTCTGGCGATTGTTTGATGGTTCAGGCTTTACAGGGTTAAATAAAAAAAATTCTTCGAGAAAAAACACAATAATGTCTATAAGGAATTCATCATTTTTTCTTCTTCTTCTTCACATTTTTAAAGGAAAGCATTCAGTCTGTGTGACACTGAGAGCAGCTCATCACACAGGTTAGTTCTAGGACTTTATAAAAACCAGTAAACTCTGTTTTATCATGAAAGACACGTCGAGTGTTATTGTACGTAACGCTGTGTGTGTGTGTGTGTGTGTGTGTGTGTGATGGCCGACCTTGGCGCCGCCGGCCTCCTCCCTCCTTCATTCCTGTGAAAAGTGGAATATTTTCTTCGGATTCAGAGTTTGAGCGTAATAAATGAAATGTGCAGCAGAGACACGGAGAGCGACGGCGCGGCGAGGACGCCGAGCCTCACAAATGGAAATGCATCTTTTTCTTTTTTTTTTTTTTTTTTGTCTTCGTTCGTCTTCAAATTAGACCACATGGGTCATGGTGGAGGAAGGCCGTGTGCAGAGATTCTCTCTCTTTTCCCAGCCAGGTTTTTTCAGGCCTGGCATTTTGGGGTTTTGTGTTTGGTCGGCGTCCAATCGCGGCGGCGGCGGGTCGGAGCGACCTTCCCGTCCCGGGGGATCGGGCCGCCGCTTTGACCCGAGCGCCCGGCGTGGAGAGCCAGGCGGCTAAATGTCAGCCATGCCAGACCTCTAATGAGAGAGAGAGAGAGAGAGAGAGAGAGAGAGAGAGGGAGAGAGAGAGAGAGAGAGAGAGACTAAGCAACAACACACTCATTTACATCTGCCAGGAGAGGGAGGGAGAGAGAGAGAGGGAGAGACAGAGGGAGAGAGAGAAGAAGAAAGTGGAAGGGAGAGAGATGAGAGAAAGAGGGAAGAGAAAGAGGATGAAGGAAAGAGTGACTTAGAGAGGGAGAGAACTGAACTGAACTGGGAGAGAGGGAGAGATGAAAGAGGAAAAGAGAGGGGTAGACAGCATGAGAGAGGGAGAAGGAAAGAGAGAGACAGAGAGAGAGAGAGAGTCAGGAAAAGCTATAATGAAAAAATGCCCTTTTTTTTACCTTTACAAACTTTTCTCTGAGGTGAAAGAATCTGATTGGCCGAGTTCAGCCTCAGTGGGCGGAGCCAAACAGCCACAGTTCTTCTTGTTTCCAGACACACCTGGCTGGACTGGTTAGGATTAGCCACACCCCCTCCTCAGGTGTGGGTCAGGGGTCAGAGGCTGTCAGCATCTGTTGCTACCATCAGTCTGTCTGAGCCAATCAGACGTTAGCTTCAGGCTCTCGTTAGCTCTCGTTAGCTCCCTTTAGCTCCTGTTAGCTCTCGTTAGTGTCCATTAGCTCTCGTTAGCTCCTGTTAGCTCTCGTTAGCTCTCGTTAGCTCCTGTTAGCTCTCGTTAGCTCTCGTTAGCTCTCGTTAGCTCCTGTTATCTCTTGTTAGCTCCCGTTAGCTCCCGTTAGCTCCTGTTAGCTCTCGTTAGTGTCCGTTAGCTCTCGTTAGCTCCTGTTAGCTCTCGTTAGCTCTCGTTAGCTCCTGTTATCTCTTGTTAGCTCTCGTTAGCTCCCGTTAGCTCTTGTTAGCTCTCGTTAGCTCCCGTTAGCTCTTGTTAGCTCTCGTTAGCTCCCGTTAGCTCCTGTTAGCTCTCGTTAGCTCTCGTTAGCTCCCGTTAGCTCTCGTTAGCTCTCGTTAGCTCCTGTTAGCTCTCGTTAGCTCTCGTTAGCTCCCGTTAGCTCTTGTTAGCTCCTGTTAGCTCTCATTAGCTCCCGTTAGCGCTCGTTAGCTCACGTTAGCTTTCGTTAGCTCTCGTTAGCACAGTGTTTGTTAGCTGCTTGGTTAAGGTTAAGAAAAGGTGATGGCTCAGGGTTTTTTTAATAACTGAATGGATTTAAAGTGAAGATCTTGGTTTCATAGTTTCATGACCTAATGAATGAATGAATGAATTGACGAGGGACAAACTGTTGTTTCCAGCGGGGTTCCTTGACCTCTGACCTCCAGCTGTGTGAATGAAAATGGGTTCTCTCCCCTTTGCAGACACGGCCACCTTCTGCTAATCCCATGCAGTTTGGGCCCCAAAGCCTGCAGTCCACATGTGTTCTTGTGGCCTGTTGTAAAATGGTGTGTGTGTGCAGACTGGGGCCTAAACAGTCTTGGAGCTGCATCAGTTGGCTTTGACTGGAAAGCTGAGACTCTTGTGGATTCAATGAGCCACATTTGATTCCTGTGTGATGATGTTGGCCCCCATAGCAGCCATTTCACTGCAGGCAGAGACTTTTGTCCAACTGGACGTCGCTGTAGAAAATGACCTCTAGTGACCTCTAGGAGAATCACAGCCTCGTCAGACTTTACTGGGAAACGTGGTTTTAATGTGGAGGTGAGAAGCCGACAGTCGACTCGTGATGAACCTCTGTGTTGTGACGAGAGCGTTTGATAGCGCCGCTGCAGGTTCAGTTTCCGTTTGGTTTTGAGATCCGTCCTCCGTTCCTCTGGACAGGCGGTGGTTTAGTTTAGTCCGAGCAGGAAAATAAAAGGTGTCCCGTGGGGCGTTTCTCTGGGACCAGAAGGTGCCGGATCTGAACGAGTGTCCGGTATCACGGCTCACATCGAATCTTTCACGTCAGCGGCTCCGAGGGACGAGGCACAAGCCGAGCTCTCAGATAATCAACAACAACACGTCGGCGGCTGCCAAGCAGTGGCGGTTCTGCCCATGTTGCCACCCTGGGCGAAATTACTGCCTTGCGCCCTTCCGTTCTAGCCGCGCGCGCGCGCGCACACGCGCGCGCTCACAGCAAGAACTTCCAAGCGATAACGGCCGCTGCCGGTGCCCCTCTGGCGGCAACACGCGCCCCTCCCAGAGCAGGGGCGCCAACACCTGCACAAATACCTTTTTTGGAAAAATACTTTTTATATGGACAAAATCTTGTTTGCATAAAAAAAAGCCACCGGTCGGGTCAGGTCTGCCGGATCTGACAGGTGAGCAGCACACACATACTGCCATCCTCTCATTATAAATCAACTTTTGTTCATACGCGGCTGCAGCAGCACAACGGACAGTGACACAGACAACATGGTTGATTATTGACTGCGTAATGCGGCCATTCGCCGGTAATTGCGGCATCAGGCGAGCCTACCTACTGGTTTATATGCAAGCACAATAGGTTACATGTGTGTTTGCTTAGACCCCAATATTAGACGAGGGCGTTTTTTCAGGGCATTTTCAATGGAAAAAATATTGTCTTATATTCAGATGAATATGGTAATAGAAAACTGCTTTGCAGCGAGGATGATTTTTATTTTTTTTATTTTTTTTTTTTTGCGCTCATGCCGCCCCCCACGTGACATGAAAATATGCCGCCCCGGGCGGCTGCCTGCTTCGCCCGTGCCTAAAACCGCTACTGCTGCCAAGAACATCGTCCGGTTTAATGAAGACGCTGACAGGGACGGCGGCTCATCACAAAACCTGCAGAGAGGAAACGCCTGAAGTGTTCCCGGCCGCCACACAGCTGGACCGTCCCTTTGTCAGGTGTTGGATCTGATCCACACTGCAAAAAACTACGTCCTTAGTCAGTTACTCCGTCTTTTATTTAGTGTTTTTGAAATATTTCTGGCCCTGCGATGGACTGGCGACCTGTCCAGGGTGTTTCACTGCCTTCGCCCTATGAGCGCTGGGATTGGCTCCAGCACCCCCCCCCGCGACCCTAGTGAGGATAAGCGGTTTAGAAGATGAATGAATGAATGAATGAAGTATTTCTGACACTTCACTGATTGTGTCAGTGTCACCACTAAAAACGAGGCTCCAGTTGGACTAAACAGGGCAAATGAAAAAGCTGAGAAACAGCCATAAACACAGAGTCACGTTCTTAAGATTGGGCGTTTTGATTCCCCCCAGAAAAAGGCATTTAAAGGCGTTTTTCAGCACTCAGGCGCCCCCTACAGTCTCTCCATGCTAACACAACCAGTAACATTGTTGTATTTGCTGAGAGACACCATGTTGGAGTCACAGATGCTGCCCGACTTCAAAAATATCAAAATCATCCTTTGAGACTGGACCAGGCGAGAGTCTGACGTGACGAAGACGCTCGTTTCAGCCGTCAGAATCACTAAATCAGCTGAGAGTGGCGTGTTTCCCAGTTTTTTCTGGTCACTTAAACGAGGCACGATGCTGCACTGGTGTCAGTGTGTAGCTGCTTGATCGCTTTAAATTCCTGGTTAAGATTTTACTTGGACCTTCCAGTGTCAGAGGGACGTTTGACCTGTAATAGATTGTTTTTTTTTTTTGTGCCGAAAACTTTACTTACGAGATTATATTCTTGGTGAGATTATATTCTAAAAGCAGCATCCGTCTCTGATCCAGTGGGGAAAAAAGTTGGATTTTTAGATTTCACAACAGCAAAATACTTTCTTTCTTCTTTTTTTTTTAAACTGAGCTTTTGACGGCGGTTTGCTGTTGGAAACATTCAGGAAATTACAGAGCTCCGTTTTTCCCGCGGGATCAGAGACGGATGTTTTTTTTTTTTTTTTTTTTTTTTTTTGGAATACAAGGTGGAAGCAGGAGGATGCAAAAATGATGCATTATTTCTGCAAAGAATCCCTTGAATATTCAATTTTGTACAACCTAGTGTCAACTTTGTATCTAATTAGCATCAATTTAGCAACTCGCTATCAATTTGGTTTTAACTTGGCAAACATTTTGTATAATTTATCAGTTCAGTTACTTTTCTGTCCCACCAGGGGAGATTTTACAACAATAAAACCGAAACTGAAATCTAATTCAGCATCAACTTTGCATCAGTTCAGGATATAAATATTAAATTTTTTAGCAGCTTAATATCAACCAAACCAAACCGTAACCGAGACGACGTCAGCCGGGAGTCTGCTGACACGGACGCCGAGGATTCAGACCGACATCGACTGTGAAGCTCAGCTGAGACAAAACAGACGCTGAAGTTGAATATGAACATCAGACAGTCCAGCTGACGTGTCACCGGGTTTCTACAGGATGAAGTCAAGTGACATTATTTCTCACTTCACCGGCAGATTGAGCTAAAAAAACAAAACAAAACCAAACAAAAAAACAGAGATATTAAGATACAAAAGGAGATTAAGTGACTGGATTAGACCTTTGTGTGTGTGTGTGTGTGTGTGTGTGTGTGCAGGGCTCCTTCCTCTGAACATCCGGTTGAGAAAAGCGAGCGGGCGGCGGTTCAATTTGCAGCTGCTTTCCGAGGTGTCGGTTTTCCTCGGCAGCCTTTACTCAAAGGTGCAAAATCAGATGGAGAGCGAGCGGCGCTTTGTGTCTCTGCAGTCACACCCACGGCTGTGTGTGTGTGTGTGTGTGTGTGTGTGTGTGTGTGTGTGTGAGTGTGTGTGTGTGTGTGTGTTCAGAGCACTTTAATAAGAACACTGTGCTATCCAAAGCATCCGGCAAAAAAAAAAAAAAAAAATCACAAGTCTCAAGAGCAACGCTGCAAAAATCTTTTTCTCTCTATTTACATTTTAAAAGTGATTCAGTCGCATCCTCAGAGTTTAAATCTTGTTTTTCTTTTTTCAAATGAGGTCAACAATCTGCCAGCGGGATGACATAATCCCACTCGTTTCCAATACAAATCAACTTGTTTCTTGAAGTTTTCTTGACTCAAGTGTCATTTTCTTCATCCTCATGTTCTGATCTGCCTCATTTCAACACATTTATGCTTCTTTCCCAGAAAACAAAAAGAAAAAAGAAAATCCTGAAACTGAGCTGCTAACAAGTGGGATTATCTCATCCCACTCGCAGATTTTTGAAAACAAGATTTGAACTCTGAAGATGAGACAGACCGACTTGTTAACGGGATTTTTTGCTTTAAACATCTGATGAAATTGGGATTATGAACTTTTTTGTGCCACCATTTTATGTGTATGGCATATTTTCTTTGCGATGTCATAAGGTTATTGCAGGAGAAAAGTGTGATATTTTCCTTTCCTCTTTTTTCCAATTTTGGCACGACATAATCCCACTAGTTTCTGACGCTGATCAACTTGTTTACAGATCGTTATTATTATTATTATTATTATTATTTTAATCAAGCATCATTCTCTTGATTCTAGTGGCTGATGTGCCTCATTCTGCCTCGTTTCAACACATTTATGCTTCTTTCCCAGAAAAAATTTAAAAAAATCCTGAAACTGAGCTGCTAACATGTGGGATTATCTCATCCCACTGGCAGATTTTTGAAAACAAGATTTGAACTCTAAAGATGAGACAGAACGACTTGTTAACGGGATTTTTTGCTTTAAAGATCTGATGATTTTTTTTGCCACCTTTTTGTGTGTATGTCATATTTCCTTTGCAATGGCATGGTACGTCTTTATAAGATATTGCATGAGAAAAGTGGGATATTTTCATCTCCTCTTTTTCCCAATTTTGGCATGAGATAATCCCGCTTGTTTCCGACACTGATCAACTTGTGTCCAGATTATTATTATTATTATTATTTTTAATCAAGCATCATTTTCTTGATCCTGGTGGCTGATGTGCCTTATTCTGCCTCGTTGCAACACATTTGTTTCCAGAAAAAAATCCTGAAACTGCACAGGAAATAAGTGGGATTATTTCATCCCACTGGCAGATTTTGACCTCATTTGTTGTTAAAATGAAGATTTACTTCACTGCAAGTTGCAAAAAAAGTCTGCAGTTTATTTCTTTTATTTTTTTCTGATCCAGATTTCAAAGTGTTTCCTCCCTCCCTTCCTCCATGAAAAATAATCCGCCCTGACAAAATTATCAGCGGCTGCACTTATCGGCGATCTGGAACACTTGATTATCGGTGCACGTCATTTCACAGGATGTAATCATCTCGGTTTATTAAATATTAAGCGCTGAGCATCAGGTGACGCTGTGTTGCAAACAGGATTAAAGCTTGGACAAACAAAGCCCTCGTTTTTCTTTTCTAATGAGCGTCTCTGCTTCATGTTCCGATCAGAAAGCAGCAGCTGGCCAGAGGTTTGTGGCTCCGGGTCTGATATATCAGCTGTGTGACACTTAAGAGGACGTTTTTTTCCCCTTGTGACTGGGAATATGCTGGTGATTCAGCGCCATAATCCCAGTGCAGACATGTCTGAGGGCGACACAAACTGGCAGAAATCAGAATAAATCACTAACGAGCTCCCTGGTTCCCACAGGAGTTTGACCAGTAACCAGTCAGCTGGGCTTTATGGGAATTATCGCCATGGTATCTGTAGCCAATCAGAGGGCTCAGCTGTGATTTCGGCCCCTGCAGTGCCTGCTCCGCGCCGTCCGGAGTAAATAATCCCGCCTGCAGAATGCCGAGGCGACGCTCGGCTTGTAAAACGTGCAGGAATGCCCTCTGATCCTTAATGACGCCTCCTGGTGGCTTTGTGCTGCAACAACAACACATCTGCATCCTCCAACCAGCTCCAGAAGAGCCACGAGTGTAATCTGTGAGGGATTAAAACATTTACATTTACAGACCAAACACGTCTGTAAAAAAAAAAAAAAAATCATATTTTCAAGCCATTTAGTCGCATTTTCAGTGTTTAAAATCTTTAAAATTTTTCTTCCAACAAGGTCAATAATCTGCCAGCGGGACAAGATAATCCCACTTGTTTCTCACGCTCATCAACTTGTTTCCAGAGTTTTCTCGAATCAAGTGTCATTTTCTTGATCCTGGTGCCTGATTCTGCCTTATTCTGCCTATTGCACATTTATACTTGTTACAAGGAAAGAGAAAAAAAATCCAAGTGGAACTGCTTTGGAAACAAGTGGGATTATCTCATCCCACTGGCAGAATTTTTTTTAATGTATGTAAGTATGTATGTAGTTTTACTTTGATTAGAGACAGGATTTGAAATTGGAGATGAATCTGAATAATCTGTATGTACGTAGGTATGTCGGTAATCCTGAAACAAGTGAAACTGCATTGGAAACACCACACTGGCAGATTTTTTTTCCTTGTTTGAAGAAAAAATTGATTTTTTAAAGACTGAATATGAGACTGAATGACTTGGTAAAATGGACCAAGTCAGTTTTTTTTTTTTTGTATCAGAAACCTGAACGAACACGAGCAGCAAAGCCACATTTGTGTGAGAGGAGATTATCTCACCCATTGGCTCATCAATAAAATCACACTTTTAGACCAGAAACCAACACCAACAAAGAAGATTATGACAATATAAACAACAACAAGACCTGGTTCCCATTTTTTCAGGAAGCTGAATGTCTCTTCTCTCGTTTTTTTCTGCTGTTTGAACTGGAAAGTAGATCTGGCCGGTAGCAGCTGCAGGAAACCTCCGCACAGTAACCTTACGCCAGGAAGAAACGACCTGATAATTCTTTCACGAAGGCTTGTAATTACACAAAAAGTGGGTACTGGATATTATCATGATGATTTGTTATTGTATTTAAATCATTTAACTTCTCCAGTCTGTCCAAATATTTGTGTGTTTTTTTGCGTTCTCGTACCAGTGTTGATTTTTTTGACTAAAAGTACGACTAAACATATTTGCCTGCGACGCTTTCTTCTGAACAAAAACGAGCCAAAAGCTTAACAAAATGAAACTTTGAAGACATAAAAAGATGAATAAATGTATAACTGCATTTCCATCAATAATTAAAAATGAGACAAACATGCCAGAAATAAACAAATGAAGCTCCTGAGGTCGGTTTGGAAGGGAAATCAAGCACAGAATAAAAAGAAAAGCTCGGTACAAAATACGAGCCGTCATAATGAGGAACATAAATCAGTCTGTGCATCAGAGTCACAAACAAATAATTTAATGAGAATTTGACAATGACAAATTAGATTTTCACTTTGGATGAAAGCCACTGATGGACTAAAACTAACAAATGAATAAAATAAAATAAATAATGCAGGGCCAAAAGTAAAATCAGTGAATAAATGGCTGTCTTGTCTTGACATTTTCATCAACAAATTAAAAAACGAGACAAAAAATGCCAGTAATAAATGGATGAAGCTCCTGGGTAAACTTTAATTTTGAAATGAAGCGCAGTGTAAAAAGCTAAAGCTAAATGAAATATGAGCAGCCATCATGAGGAATGAGGGTCAGTCTGTGCATAAGGCTCGATAACAGATGATTTTACAAGAAATGCACTAAAACTTTTATGACAAACACTGGACCAAAACTAACAACTAAAATAACGGATGCAGACATTTTCAAACGCTCCTGTGTCGATGTTTTTGTTTGTTTGTTTGTTTGTTTTTCTAAAAATTGAGGAATGAAGTTGCGTTTTCGAACATATCCATGTGCACAAAGCAGAAGCTGAGAAATCTGTTGCAGCTGTTGAGTCGTCGCACGGACTGCCCCTTTAAAGCCGCAGTCAAGACCAGTGGTTTTCAAACAGGGGCACGCAAACCCCTAGTGGTACGTTGGAGTACTGCAGCGGGTACGTGAGATTTAAAAAAAAAAAAAAAGTTAATTTCGAAAATATGAGTCATGCATAATTCCTAAAATAATTAGCCTATGATGTAATAAGGTCAATAAAAAAATGTCAGTGTAAGTTTGTTTTTTTTTTAAACCATATTTTATATTCAGTTTTCCCTCCAGGTTTCCTGAAGCAGAGTGTGGGACCCGAGTCTGGGTTCTGACAAAAACTTTAGAAATTAAATTCAGGTTCAGTCACGTCGATGGTGTTTTTAGTTTGGTCTGTTCTGGGCAACTTCCTGTACGGTGCTGGAGTTCACATGATGACACTGAAGGCAACACGTACCGTAGCCTGTTTCAAGCGGTAAATGTGACCTCGAGATGGAGGACGAGCAAAATGTCAGATTCAGGTCGGGTTCGGACACAAAAACAAGAACAAGAAGGCCCGTCGGGTTCAGACGTTTTCAGAGCAAGAAAAAACGGATCAGTGGTCAAAACGCAGCGGCGATCCGGCTGACAACAAGGAGGAAGAGGAGAAGAAGAAGCAGGAACAGGATCAAGTTAATCTCCTCAGTGTCAGGTTGTAGTTCCTCACTGATCTGCGCACGGAGGAGTTTTCCCTGCCAGTCTTCCTCTGGTCAGGAGGAAAATATTTCAAAGGAGGGACATTTCTGAAAAAAAAAAAGTTCAAGAGCCACTGATCTACACAGCCGGTCGACGTTTATTGAGCAGAGCCGGGTGTTTTCCTCCACGTCGCTGTGTGTGTGTGTGTGTGTGTGTGTGTGTGTGTTATCCGGGCGGCTCGGCTCCATCACTCCCCGTCCAAACGGCTCGTCGACTGACAGCCGCTTTCATGTCGGCGTTCCGGGAGTTTCAGCGGCGGGTTTACCAAATAAGTCGAGTCATGTGGCTGTGGAGGTTGTGGGCGGATGTGTGTGTGTGTGGGGTGTGTGTGTGTGTGTGTGTATGGGGGGGGTGTCTGAGTGATAGTAATGAGCTGGAGGAGACAGCAGCGCCGCGGTTGCAGTCGGCACGGCGCCCAATTATCCGCCGGCACCTGTCGAAGCTGGCGGTGGCTGTGTGGAGCGGCGCTTTCAGGCGGTCCCACCCCTCTTCTCTCCGTGTCCTCTACTCTCTGATAATGAGGGGTGGGGTGTGTGTGTGTGTGGGGGGTGGGGATGCACTCTGGCATACGCACCATATATTTTGACGCAGCCTTATTATAGCACTTCAGTGTTTTCTCCTGCGTTTAGACGCGTACGTGATCAGGTGTCATCGTGCCAGGGCACGGCCTCTCCGTCTGTTTCAGCAAAACCTGTGACATCACATCACAGAAATATGCAAATTTCCTTTTTAGCATAATGTGTGGTCAGTCACCTGTAAGGTTGTTAGGTCGCCTTGTTGTTATACAGGTAGTATTCCTACTTCCTGGCTTAAATCAACAATTTGAGAGTCTTTCCCGTCTTTGCTGAGTAACATTAACCCTTATAGGCCGGATCTATTCAGTGACTCACTATAAAAACTGACTTTATGCTCGGCTATTTAGTGCAGGATTGAGCCTCTGACCAGCCAGAAGGACCTAGGCTATGTTGAAAATATGAATACGTGATGATTTCTAAGGGCTGTTCAGAATAAAACAAAATAAATAAAACAAAAGGCAAATGTGGCTCCAAAAGATCCGACCTTGTAGGCAGAGATTTATGAATGAATTTGTGAGACCTTGAGGAAAAAAAAAAACCTCCTCCGATCACTGACGTCGTTCGTGCTGCTGGGCTCTGATCTGAAGCAGCTTCCACATCTCACCGTGGAAATCAGTTCAGTTCAGTTCAGTTCAGTTTCGTTTGTGCAGCGTCAAATCATAACAGAAGCTCTCTCAAGGCGCTTTACAGAAACCCAGCTGATATCGGCTGAATCCAAGAGTAAAAAAAAAAACCTTTCATCAGAAGCCAGACTGCAGGACACAGAGCCATGCAGTTTGACACACGGCTGTGTAGTCATAAAAATAAGCAATAATGACAGTACTAATAGTGTTGCAACAACAGTACTAATCATAATAACATTAATAGCAATAATAAAAAAACTCTGATAATAGTAGTAGTAGTTGGAACAATAATAGTGAGAATATTAATAATGATAATTACAGGTCTGATTGCAGCGGGACTGAGTGATGATAATAATTGGAGTAGTAATAACATGACAGCTAAAACAGATACTGTGTTGATGAGGAAGATGCTGAGGAAGAGTTTCCCTGCAGGGATTAACGAGCCATAACCCCGACACATGCCGGGATTTAACCCTCTGAAACTCAAGAGGTTTATTTCACCGTCTGGAAAATAATTTTAGTCATTTATTATTGTTTATTATTAATTTTTAGTGTTTATTAATTGCATTTATTTTTTTAAGTAATTTATTTTTGTTTATTTGCTGCAGTTTTGGTGTAATGTTCTTGTGTTTTTTTGGGTTTTTTTTAGATTAGATTAGATTAGATTATTGATCCCCTGAAGAGGAAATTCAAAGTGGCACAGCAGCAGCAGAACAGTGAAGAAGTCACAATATCAAATAAACAGCAAGACAATATAAATATACAGTAAAATGAGATACAATTTCCCACAAATGTGAAGGTAGACTGTATGAAAATAGAATTAAATAGAATAATAAATAAAAAATAGAGTAAAAGTAGACCAGGGGCTCGTGCCACTTTACCACTTTTTTTTTTTTTTTTTAGTAATTTAATTTTCAATATATAATGTTTCTCAGTCATCAGAGCCGATGAAGCTTATTGGACGACTGAGAAGCCTCCCTGCTGACATCACAGCTGGACTTGCTGCTGATTGGCTGCCCTCACTGAATAATTTACTGAGGTCTGTCCAATCAGGGCAGGAGGAGGAGGAGCATCTCAGCAGGTGTCAGCCAGGGGTGTGTCCACCTGTGTGTGTGTGGGTGTGTGTGTGTGTGTGTGTGTGTGTGTGTATGTGTGTAAACTCTGTGTAAAATCCTTGCCACAAATTGAGTCACGGCGGGGAAAAAAAAAGTTATCGACCTGTGACCCGTCGCTGTCTGAGTCTGTGGTCGGGTGGTTTTCAAAGGTGGGGTGTGGGGACCATCAGGGGTCCTTCAGGGGCTTCCAGGGGGCTCTCAGCACAACGAGGGATAATTTCATTTCACCAGAAAAAGTGAGAACACAGGAAATGTGTGAAGAACGGTTTGAGCATTTTCTTCTCTCACCTCCATTTGTCGGTGTTCAGGTGTGATATCTGAACATTTCACTTCAAAAAAAAAAAAAAAAAACAGAGAAGAAGGTGATCAAACAAACAAACAAACAAACAAACAAAAATTACCAGAAAAAAAGCAATAAATAAATAAATAACTAGATAACAAGGAGATTAGTTGAAAAAAAAATTTATAAACTATATTTATCTCAGGAACAATCAATCAATCAATAAATCAATCAATAAAGAAATAATAAAAGTAAATACAGAAATGAATAAGAAAATTACCAGAAAAAAAAAAAAAAAAAAAAAATGCAAAAAGTGGCAAAAAAGAGATGGGAACATTAAAAAAGTAAAAAAAAACAAACAAAAAAAAAAAAAAACAGAAAATTATCTGAAAATTAACCAAAAAAAAAAGAAAAGAAAAGCCAAAAAAGTAAAAAAATAAAAAAATAAAAAAAAAAACACAGAAAATTATCTGAAAATTAACCAAAAAAAAAAAAAAAAAGAAAAGAAAAGCCAAAAAAGTTAAAAAAAAAAAAAAAAAAAAAAAAAAAAAAAACACCACCAACAACAACAAAGCCATATTTATCTCAGGCTGTGTTTGGACGTGTTGGATGCTGAACACAAACTAAAAGCTCTCGTGATGAGCGGCTCCCTGCAGGGCAGAGTCACCTTGGGGGGTCCACTACATGAACAAGTTGAACCCCCCCTCCTCCCCCACCCGGTCAAACCGTAGTGGTTTATTTCCTCCGGCGGCGGTCGCACGCCGCGCCCTCTGTCCTCATGTAATTTCCAGCACAATAACGCATTCAAGCGGCATACATTTTCATAATCTCGGATATGAATTGTAGCACATGCCCTGAATTCAGAGCGACGGCGATGGATTCTTTAAATGAGGGGAATTTCATGTTTTAGCATTCATTGTCATATATTACTTTTCTCCGACAAAAGGCGGGCCCGGGCCGCCGTGTTCTTAATCACTTAAATCCACACGCAATCTGGCTCAGCCATCTTAGCCAAGGCTGCGGATCCATTAGTCCCCTTCTCATTTCAGGGGAGAGCTGCCAAGCCATTAGTTCTGCCATGCTCTGCTGGATTTCCATATCCTTCCATTTCAGCGTTTTCTCCCAAGAAAATGGGAAAAGTTGCGGATTAATTCCAACTAATCCTCCATTTTTCTATTGCCTTTAATTACTTGTTCCGGCCTCTGACACTCTGAATGGTCATCAGCGACGACTTCACTCCCCGTGTGTGTGTGTGTGTGTTTGTGGACGTCTCGCGGCTCTCGTCTGCCCCTATTTTTCTTTTTCCACTCGGCTTCCTTTGCTTTCTTTTCCTGCCGCTGAAGTGTTTTTTCACGATCGTACGTGACGCCGCCGCCGCCGCCGCCGCTGAGTCACAGCTCGCTCCCCGCTTTTGACGGATCCCCACTTTTCAGAAAGCTGTTTTCTCATTCCGTGGATCTTTAGTTCAATGGGACTGGTGCTCATTATGAACAGGCTGAACTCAGACGGTGATCAGACGGAGCTGTCGGCCGACTCCGAGGTCAGCCTCTGGGCTCCGGCCTCCGTCGACAGGCTCTCGCTTTGCTGACGAGATCGAACAAGACTGTGGGAATATGGCAGCCAAGAGCCGCACACACACACACACACCCGCCTGTCGCCGTGACCATCGAGGCAGAGCGGGCCTTTTTTTTTTTTTTTTTTTTTTACACCGCCGGCGTTGAAAGGAGGCCCAAACGAGCCGCCGAAAGCAATCTAATACCACAAATTAGCCTGTCACTTAGCCTGGATTATAAGCCTCACGAGGCCAGCGGCTAAAATAACTGCAGCATCGCCGCTCTGAGATGTAAAACAGCAGAGAAAAAAAGAAAACACACACTGACACACACTCATACACACACACACACACAGGTGCAATTTCATTTTAAGGCTCTGCTCAATCGCTCTGTGTAATTCAATTGATTTTTCAAAATAAGGGCCAGGACGCTCCATGCAGAAATATTCATGGGGGCTTAAGGGTGGCACATAGATAGATAGATAGATAGATAGATTGATAGATAGATAGATTGATTGATTGTTGGGAAATCATCACTTTTGCCAATGAGCAAACAGCACAAACTGTTTGAGTCCCTCCATCTTGACTCAGCTTTTATTCTAATAATTTTTCCGTGTTGTTCTGGTTGGGTCGGTGGTTTTCTGTCTCTCTGCTGAATTTGCTCTGAAAAATGAGAGGAACGGGACCTGCCGCTGTGTCGTCTCATGCCACATTCACTTGGACTCGGACAGCGGAGTTTGAGTCTTGTAAATTTTCCGTTAGATTGTCCAAACTGGGGTGGCATGGCCTGTTTTTAGGGTGGCAGCGGGCGCCCCGGGCCACCCTGCAGGTCCGGCCCTGCTCCGCTGAAGGTCCGACGTGAAAACGAGAGGCGGAGCTGATTTATGACTCGTGACGGCCGCTTGCCCCTCGCCACCAAAACACACAACTGGATCAGCTGTGATGAGCTGCCAGGGCTCCAGGACCAGCCTTTTCCCTCACACACACACACACACACACACACACACACACACACACACACACACACACACACACACTCACATGCACACACAAACCAGACTATAAATCAGAAAGTGTCCTGTCACCACAAAACTTGCAGGATGTGTCCACATAAGTGCCTGAAACACACCCTGACAGTTTCATTCAACCTGACCACTAGGGGGCGCTACAAATGCACAACAAAACAAAACAAAACAAAACAAAACAAACAAAGGGTTGGGGTATGACACAAATCAGACTATAACCCAGAAATTATTTGTCCAGTCATGACCAGAGTCCAAAGGGTTGACCCTCGTGTTAAAATCGCCCATTAGGGGGCGCCACCAGCTCCAGATATGTTGCATGTTAAAGCACCATAAATCAGTGACAGTTTGTCCTGACTGCCAAACTTGGTGGATATTTTTTCTAATGGTCTTTCTGGCTTGAATGGCTCTTTTACTGCACTTGTGATTTCCATTTTCCTGGTTTTCGTCCCTAAGTCGGATCTTACTCAGGTATTTGTGACTTTAAAATCTCAGAATTTTTGAGTTTTTTTCCGGCAACTTTATGACTTTAATCTCAGAGTTTCTCCATATATTATTTTCCCCCCTACAACGGCACCAAAACACCGTCGTACTGTTTGTCAGGAGCGAAGCTCTAGAAGAAAAGCTGGAAGTGAACGGAGCCGCATCGCTATGGCAACGGCTCAAACTCAAACTCCGTCATTTTATTAATCCTAATGTAGAGATCTGCCTTATTCTGCCTTGTTGTCAGCAGATTTATACCTGTTCCCAGAAAAAAAAAAAAAAAATCATGAAACAGGGAAACTGCGGTGGAAACAGTTGGGATTATCTCGTCCCGCCGGCAGATTTTTTTCTTTTTTTTTTCTTTTTTTAACCTTCATTTCTGTTCCCTGAGGTTCAATCTGCACTGATGTTCCCCCTGCAGGCTGGATTACAGGTGATCATGTGACCCCTTTCAGAGCCAAGAAACACACAGACATGATCCCAAAGTGTCTTAACCGTTTGAAAAACTCCTCTGTCAGGGTTCGAGTCTATATTTTTTACATATTTTGTGTATTTTTTTAAATATTTTGTGTTGTGTTGTAAACGTTAAGCTACAATATGAGACGCTGGCGTTTGTTAGGCCACATACAGTAAATGAATAAATGAATAAATAGATATAGAATATACAATAAGAACGGAGGGAGCCGAGGTTTGAGCTGGAGACGGGCGTCCTGCCTCCGTAAACAGACAGACAGGCATCGGGGGGGCGGAGCTACAGCGGCAGACAGACAGACAGAGGCGAAGCTACAGCGGCAGACAGACAGACGGACAGAGGCGGAGCTACAGCGTCAGACAGACAGACAGAGGCGGAGCTACAGCGGCAGACAGGCAGACAGACAGACAGAGGCGGAGCTACAGCGTCAGACAGACAGACAGAGGCGGAGCTACAGCGGCAGGCAGACAGACAGACAGAGGCGGAGCTACAGCGTCAGACAGACAGACAGAGGCGGAGCTACAGCGGCAGGCAGACAGACAGACAGAGGCGGAGCTACAGCGTCAGACAGACAGACAGAGGCGGAGCTACAGCGGCAGACAGACAGACAGACAGACAGACAGAGGCGGAGCTACAGCGGCAGGCGGGGAAGCAGACAGACAAATAATGAAGAGACAAAATGCAGCCGGTAAACGAGTTTTATTCTGACACCTCGATTTTTTAAGTTCTGTCTCTGCAGAGTGGCGACTTACACACACACACACACACACACATGCGCGCGCGCACACACACACAGGAAGTGCAGTAGACTAAACCACTATGTAGCATGAAAGGGGGGTGTGTCAGTCTTTCTAAACTTAAAATAGCTTTGTTTTCCCTCCATAATGAACACAAGAGCTTCCTAAATATATTGTATGATTTAGAACGACAGAGTTTTGTCTCCAGTGATTTTTTGGGGGGGGGGCCACAGTCCCTTTTCTCAGGATTTCGGGAGGGGGCACGTCCTCCATGTCTGCCCCCCCCCCCCCCCCCCCCCCAGGATGTCCAGCTGTGGTTGTGGGTTCAGTTACGGGTCTTATTTTTACGGTGTTGGAAGAAATTCCCAACTCTCTGCTCGTTTTCCTCCCACGATTCAGCGGGAAAAGACCGAGCCCTCGCCGCACCGCCGCACCGAGGCAACAGGAAGGAGACCTACTCAGACACACCCGGCCTCCTGGCTCACACACACACACACACACACACACACACACGCTGCACAAATTTAGTCCAAAATTTCCCTGACAGAAAACCTGAGGAGGAGGAGGCATTATCTGTCGCCTTGTGTGATGGTAATTGGCTAACACACACACACACACACACACACACACACACACACACACACACACACACAGGAGCTTGGGAGCTAATTAAAGAGTATCCATAATCGCCTGTCACTTCTCTCCTGTCGTACGGCGAGGCGCTGAGAAGTTTCATTAGACGTCTATAAATAGCGTCCCGGCGCTGCGCCGCCTCGCTCCTCACCTTCCCTCCTCATCAAAGCGCCGCGCGGCGTGCAGGGGCGCGCTCGTTTCATGTCTCATTGGCTCCCGCTAATCCGAGGTGGGAATTTTGGGTTTCCGATCGCGCCGACGAAAGGAGGGCGCCGAGGCTGCGAGCGTTTATAGTTACGAGCAAGACGGAGGAAAAGAAAAAAGAAACAACAACAGCAAAAAAAAAAAAAGAATAATAACCGCGGTTCACGACATCAGGCTCGTCCACGGTGCCGACGCGGCTTCATTAACACCTTCAGCTCGTCTTTTTTTAACCTTAACTTTTTCTTTTTTAATGCCCTCGTGTTTTACACTGTGAGTTTGCCGTTTGCAGCTTCATTTGCAGCTCCGTCTCACTTCTACCGAGAGGAATATAAATAGAAAACATATGGTCGTCTTTCAAAAAGCTGACGTGGCCGTTTGAAAGACACTGACAGAGATGTTTGTGCTTAAATATTCACTAACGGGCTTCTTTTTTCATTGGATTCCAACATTTTTTTCTCAAATATGAACTGTTTCCTCCAGATTTTTCTTTTGGTCAGGATGAAAAAGTCTCTGAAAGCAGAATTTAGACCCTCGAGGGGCGCAAATCTGATGAAATTATTTTAGTTTTAGCAGCTTTTTAAGGCAGGATGAGCCTCCTGCTTACTAAATAAAGCCCTTGAACTCTGATTTTCCCTTTAATTTCCCTCTTAGGCAACTTTAAAGTTACAAAAACAGCATTTTTTCCCCCATATAATGGCACACTGTGTCTCTGCTGGCTGATCCTGAGTGAAATATGAATAGAAAACATATGGTCATCTTTCAAAAACCTGACATGACTTTTTGAAAGACACTGACAGAAATGTTTGTGCTTAAATATTCACTAACAGGCTTATTTTTTCATTTGATTCCAACATTTTTTCCAAATATGAAATGTTTCCTCCAGATTTTTAAGTTTGTCAGAATGAAAAAGTCTCTGAAGGATTTGGATCATCATGAGACACGAAAACTTAAGAAATGATTTTACTTTTAGCAGCTTTAGCAGTTTTTTAAGGCGGGGTGGCCACCTACTTTCTAAATAAAGGCACTGAACTCTGATTTTCCCTTAATTTCGCCTTAAAGTTTCTTTTTCCCATATAATGGCACAGAGCCTCCTCCGTGTTGAAGCTCCATCACTCTGAGATGCTGTTGAGATGCAGGTTTGGGATCTTTGGAAACCTCGGGACCTCCACTGGAAATTTAAGGGGAAAATCAAAGTCCAGGTAGCCATAAATCAACATTTGAACCATAAAACATCCTGACCCTCAGAATGCAGGTCAAGCAGAGAGTTTTAAACCACCAGGGTCCATGGGAAAAACAGAAATCATGGAGTGGGAATTTTGAGGTGAATTCCAGGAGAGTTACGGAGGTTAAAGGAAGATTTAAGGGAAAATCAAAGATCAGGGGGTTTAAATTTAACCCCCAAGGTGGGTCGCCCTGTGACACCCTAAAATCCTTAAACCTGCGCCCCATAAGACATCTTCACCCTAAGGAGGCAGGTCAAGAAGACAGTTTTAAACACCAGGGTCCAGTGAAAAAACATGGGATTCATGGAGTCTGAATTTTCATCGAATTCCAGGAGAGTTACAGAGGTTAAAGGAAAATTGAAGGGAAAAATCAAAGATCAGGGGGTTAATTTAATAATTATTTGGGTCGCCCTGTGACAGGTCGTCCTAAAACCCTCAAACCTGTGACCCATGAAACATCCTGACCCTCAGAAGGCAGGGCATGCAGAGTTTTAACCACCAGGGTCCATGGGAAAAACATGGAATTCATTCTTAATTTTCATCGAATTCGAGGCCCTGGTTACCTGTCAGCGGAGATGGGCGGAGCTGACCAAGGGGGTGCAGCGCAAGGCATTGTGGGAATACATACAGAAATAAGAATGTTGTGCTAAAATCTGGAAAAAAAAAATAGGGAATTTAAGGGAAAATCAGAGTTTTAATGGATTAATAAAGCTGAATAACGCTGTATGCAGTTTAAATCAACAACAAAATCACAGTTAGTGAATATCCAACAAAATATCAGCAACTCAGCTTTATTAATAAATCATCTTTCATACAAACGTGCAGCCTAAAGTGCTTCACACTGCACAGACAAAAATAAAAAAAAACCCAAAATGTATGTGTATTATCATCATGTATAAGTCGTATTAATGCACATGCTTTTAAAATGTGTAAGTCACATTTTATACTTTGTATTTCTTCCTGTTTTCTTCTAATGTTGCTCTTCTGTTGAGAACTGAGGAACAGCTGCTGACCCAGTTTCCCCTCAGGGATCAATAAAGCCTCTGATTCTGGAAATAAAATCAAAATAAAAACAACAGACAACAATATAAAAAAAAAAAAACATATCCCGGACTAAAAATGACAACTATGTAAACTATAAACTGTTAAAAAACACCTAAATAATAGTCAGTATAAAGTAAAGTGAGCAAAACAGAAATAAATATGAAACCCAGTGACTGAACTGAGAAACAGCGGCTGAGACGCTCCTCCAAAATAAAAGCCACATGGAAGCGATCGGTGTTAAGTTTCCGTCCTGACGTCCCGGAGTGTTTCGTTCCACAGCTTAAAGCACAAATATCCGTTTCCGTGTGTGAAAAAAGCCGAGCGGCGGCGCGTGCACCCCGGTCCGGGCCAGACCGGTGACGGGACGTCCCGTAACCGGAGGGCGGCGGGTTAGATCCCCTCTCGTCCTTGAGGAAGACACTGAATCCCTGCCTGTGAGTGACAACATGGCAGGTAATAAATAAATGATGTATGAAACATTATATTTAGCCCTGATTTTTTTTTTCCTCTCTCTCCCTGCGGTGGCGGTGGCTGTCAGTCAGGAAGCTCGCCGTCCGGTTTCATTTCACTTCCCGGGTTGCCGTCGGACGCCGGCCCCACGCAGCTCCGGGCGCTCTGGGACGTTTGATTGGATTAAATCCGATTATTGTTTTTCCCGCCGCGACACAGGATGAAAAAACACCTCGGCGTGGGGATGATTATCACCCGCTTGTGACAGATTGTTCTTTGAGGAAACAGAGGGAGAAGCGGTTTCTTTTCTTTTTTTTTTTTTCATTCGACTGTCAATTATGTGATAAGGCCGAGCCGAATCACAGGGCCTTTTGATTTTACATGTATCAGAATATTAAATGCCATTTTTCCTTTGTGGAAGCTTGATAGCATAGCGGCGCACAGGAGCCGCGTTCTGAATCAGGAAGCAGATAACGCCACGCCGTCCGCCCGCCCGCCCGGGTTTTAATCATGTGTGCAGGACTCTCAACTGGAGGCTCGCGGCCCAAAGGTGGACCTCGGGTCATGCATTTAGTCACAGAGACAAAAACTGTAAAGATGACACGGTGCCGACGTGGTGCTTTTGGTTCAGTTTTTGGTCTCATTTGTAACTTTAACTCTGTTTCCTCCGTTGATAACTCTCGAATCCAATGTTTTGATATCACAAGTCCACAAAAACATAAAAAGGGAGCAAATATCGGCTCATATTTTTGGGGTTATGTTGTGATAAAAGAGTTAAACGTGAGGCGTGTTTAAGTTAAATTAATTGTTATTCATCATTTATTACTAGGGCTGGGGCGATGTGTCCACATTCGATATGTTGTAGAATAAATCATAAACCAAAATAATTCTGAGACAAAACATAATAATATCTGTAAGAAATTAAGATTAACTTTTAAAATTAAGTTTTTTTTTTTTAATAACTTTTTAAAAGAAATTCTGACTGACTGAGGGTCAGAATGTAAATAGAGATGTGGACAAAGACTGAAAAAACTGCAGAGCGCACACAGAAAAATGACGGTGCTAACTTGAACCAAAAATGGTTCTTTTGAGTGATGCCATAGAAGAACCATTTCTGTAGATGTCTCTTTGAAGAACCCCCAGAGGTGCCTCAAAGAACCATCAAACAAGAGTTCCTCTAAGGACCATGAATGATTCTTTCAAGAACATTAGCAAAAATAGGTCCTTTAAAGAACCATTTTTAAGAAAGTTCTTTGTCGTTCAGTAAAGAACCTTTTTTTTTTAACGGCTGTTTAGTGATTTTTCAGAATTAAAGGCTCTCAGAATGTTTTGAAGAACCATTTGGGAACCCGTGTTTCTCTGAGAGTGGGTTGTTTAAACGTTTTTAAATAACAGAGAACAGTGGAGGTTGTCTGTTATCTTTCATTTTTAAATTTTTAATACTGCGCTGTGGAAAAAGCAGCTCAGTGTGTCGACTCATTCAGTGAAACAAAGAATATCTTCAGTATTTAAACTTAAAACTTAAAGCTGAAAACCATGAAACCAACATCTTTACTTAAAAAAAAAAAAGTTTAAAAAAAGTGAACTGATTCTCCTCCCAAACCTTATTTATCACCGTATTAAAACAAAGAGATGTGCTTTTCCCTTTGAAACCACACAGTTTGCCTTTAAAAGCAAAAGCAGACTTTTATTGTGAAGTTAAAGAGTTAAAGCAGTGTAAAAGTAGATAGATAGATAGATTTACTTTATTGATCCCAAACTGGGAAATTATTAATTATTATGAATTTTTATATAAAAGTCTTCATCAGGACGTCGCCTCTGAAGAACTAATAAAGCCCCGAGGAGATGAATTTTATTTTGAAGCAGCTTTACACACACAGTTTTCTTTTTGTTTACAAGCACCAAAACACAATCAGATGTGTTTGAGTGTGTGTGTGTGTGTGTTTGTGTGTGTGTGTGTGTGTGTGTGTGGAGGGAGGAGAGGGTTATCATCCCGGCCGCTGGAACACACTCCCTCCTTTTCATTTCAGATTCACAGCAGCGCCGTGAAGACTCGAGGAGGGAAAAAAAACAAAAAAAGACGAAGAAGCTATTTAAGAAATCACAGCGGAGTGCAGGAATACATTACAGTGTGAGGCGGCCGCCATTTATCATCATTATTAAACAAACAGCCGACCGGCTCGCTGCTGCCGTGAGCCTGTAATTGTGAAAGTCTTACGCTCTCTAGACATTTCCTCACACACACACACACACACACACACACACATACACCTCCAAGCCAAACAGCAGCCACACCTACAAGTTTTCCAGCCTTTCTTCGCCTTATTGAATATTAATGAGCTTCTCCATGAATAAGGGAAGTGTTTCTAACCCGATTAAGCGCCTTCGAGTCGTAAACCGCATCCCACTACGATATGAACATGAACTTTCAGAGCCTTCACACTTTCTTCACTCCAGTTTTCCATCAGCGGAATAAAGTCCTCCACATGAGTTTTCCTGAAAGCAGCAGCACTGTTGGGTTTTCAGGACTTTTTCAAACTGAAACGCTCCCTCCTCCTCCTCCGCCAGGGAAAATAGTCCCTATGCGGGCAAATGTTTATCAACTGTGTGGTTTCTGGATGTTGAGGACTTTGTTTGCCGCAGAAGCAGAACATGTTTTAACCAAACTTCAAACTTCAGCCTCAAGGCGACTGTGACTGAGGCCCCGATGACAAAAGGTGAGATAAATAAAATAAAATGAAGTAAAATAAAATAAAACAAAATAAGGTGTGTGTGGTGGGTGGCAGTAAGAATGCTGCCAAAAAATTAGCAAAAAATAAATTATAAAATAAATTTAAAAATATTAAAAAAATCAAATTACCTGAAAATTTGCAAAAATAAAAAATAAAGAAATAAAGAAAGAAGAAAGAAAGACATTACATTTATATTTACTAAAATGATGTATTTAAGGTAAGATCAGTGACTCTGAATGGAAGTCAGCTGTTTAAATGCTTGTGAAAGGCGACTGAATGCAGCTTTTCCTCATTTTGCTGAGGACCTGGAGACTCCACAGGGACCCCGGGGGCCCCTGGAGCCCCTGGAGCCCAACGTGGAACCCTCTGGTCCAGCTCTTGTCCTCATGTTTTTTGTTTTATTTTGTTTGTTTTTCACCTGCATGTCACTAAAACAAAACCTCTGCGCTGAGCTCTGGGCTGGTGGGAGGAAACACTCCCTGTGCTCAGTGTGAACAGGTGGGATGTGAGCGGTACTGGGCTCAGATAACACACTGCGTCATGTTGCCGTGATGCACACACACACACACACACACACACACACACACACACACACACACACACACACTTTGATCCAAGCAGAACCAAGTCGGAGAGCGCTGGGCCGCTGCGGTGTCTTCTCCTCCTCGGGTCGCGGCTGAAGGTCGTCGGTCTGGTCGCTCGGCCTTGGTGTCGAGTGGCAGCTCTCGCATTTTTTCTTCTTTGGAGAAATCTGAAATCAGGCGTCGCCTCTGGCTCCGTTTTTTTTTTTCGACACTGAGGTGATGAAGAGGTGATGTGTTTCACTGTCAGGGTCATGTCACCGTTCTCTCTTGATGTTCTTCAATCCAGAAGGCAGGACAGTTCAGCCAACTTACAGATGCAAGACAGAAAAATTATTAAGAAAAAAAAAACATGGAGCAAAAAGTTGATAGCAAATATAAAAACTGGAAGATGATAAAAAGCTGCAAAAAAAAACATGCAAAAAAAAAAAAAATGCAAAAAATAAATCATAAACCAAAATAATTCTGAGACAAAACCTAATAATATCTGTAAGAAATTAAGATTAACTTTTAAACTTAAGTTTTAATTAAGTTTTTTTTTTTTTTAAATAACTTTTTAAAAGAAATTCTGACTGACTGAGGGTCAAAATGTAAATAGAGATGTGGACAAAGACTGAACAAAAAAACAAACAAAAAAAAATTGCAGAGCGCACACAGAAAAATGACGGTGCTAACTTCAACCAAAAATGGTTCTTTTAAGTGATGCCATAGAAGAACCATTTCTGTAGATGTCTCTTTAAAGAACCCCCAGAGGTGCCTCAAAGAACCATCAAACAACAGTTCCTCTAAGGACCATGAATGATTCTTTCAAGAACATTAGCAAAAATAGGTCCTTTAAAGAACCATTTGTAAGAAAGTTCTTTGTCGTTCAGTAAAGAACCTTTTTTTTAATGGCTGTTTAGTGATTTTTCAGAATAAAAGGCTCTCAGAGTGTTTTGAAGAACCATTTGGGAACCAGTGTTTCTCTGAGAGTGGGATGTTTAAACGTTTTTAAATAACAGAGAACAGTGAAGGATGTCTGTTATCTTTTATTTTTAAATTTTTAATACTGCGCTGTGGAAAAAGCAGCTCAGTGTGTCGACTCATTCAGTGAAACAAAGAAAATCTTCAGTATTTAAACTTAAAATTTGCATTTTGACCAGGTTGTTATGTCTCAGCAGAGAGAATTTATTCCCTTTTATGGCTGGAATCACACACACACACACACACACACACACACACACACACACACACACACACACACACACACACACACACACACACACACACACACACACACAGAAACACAGACTATCTTGCTCGTTTTCCATTCCACACACACCATCATGTCCTGAGTTCAGTGAGTAAGAGAAACACAGCACATCATGAATTTCAGTGATTAATATTAGATGCGATAGTGAATTAGGCATAAAACACAGCTGAATAATGAAATTCCCTCTCAGTTGTAACTCTGCATGGGTCTCGCGTCCAAATCACCACTGGCTCATACTGATACTGCGAAAAAAAAAAAATCTTCATGTTAACAAATTATTCAGTCTTTTATTCAGATTTTTTCTCCCAACAAGGTTAAAAAGAATCAGCTCAGTGGGATGATATAATCCCACTTGTTTGCAGGTTCACTTGTTTCAGGATTTTGTTCGTATAAATGTGTTGAAACGAGGCAGAATGAGGCAGATCAGCCACCAGGATCCAAGAAAATGACACGAGTCAAGATTTCAGTGTATTGGCTATTTATACTTGTTCCCAGAAAAAAAAAAATAATGAAACAAGTGAAACTACATTGAAACAAGTGGGATTATCTCATCCCACTGGGAAAAAAAACAAGATTTGAACCCTGAAAATGAGACTGAATCTTTCCTTTTTTTCGGTTTGAAGATCTGATGACATTGGGATGATGCACTTTTTTGCCGCAATTTTGTTTGTATGTGGTATTTCCTTTGCAATAGCATGATGAGATAATCCTACTTGTTTCCAGTGCGGTTTCACTTGTTTTTGGCTTTTTTTTTTTCTGAAAACAAGCATAAATGTGTTGAAACAGGGCAGAATAAAGCAGATCAGCCACTAGGATCCAAGAAAATGACTTTTGATTCGAGAAAATTCTGGAAACAAGTTGATTAGTGCTGGAAACAAGTGGGATTATCTCATCCCATTGGTGGATTTTTGACCTCGTTTGAAGAAAAACAAGTTTTGAACACTGAAGATGAGACTAAATGACTTGTTAACATTGAACATTACATAACATTGTAGGCTTCATTCTGCTGAACTGTGAAGGTTCAGTCTCCAGTGGAAACAGCAAAGGGCTGAGGGGACAGCCCTGCCTTTTACCACACAATGACACTTCATTCAAAAAAATCATGGAGACAAGTGGGATTATCTGATCCCACTGGTGGATTTTGGACCTCGTTTGAAGGAAAAACAAGATTTGAACACTTACGATGAGACTGGATGACTTGTTAAGATGTTTTTTTGTTTTGTTTTTTTTTTGGCGTGTATGGTTTACACCTTGAAATAGCCATGAAACATCACGTCAAAACCATCAGAGCAGCAACGTGTGAGCGGCTCCTCAGACAGCTGGGTGGATAATGGTGGATAATGATTTGATCACATTGGGACAACGTGCTAAAGCCAGGCTCCTTTTTTCTTATTATTATTGTTATTTTTTTTAATTTTGCAGCCATTAGTCCACACACCAGTTTGGTGACAGCTGCAGCAGAGGTGAAGTGAACAGGATTTGGGGCAGACGCTTGGCGGAGCACGCCGCCGACAGCGCCGGGCAGACTCCGTGGTTTGGCGTGACGGAGGGCCGAGCGCTCTCCTCACGCTCGCCTGTCAGGAGGGAACATCTGTGTTTTGGCGAATGAGCGACGCTTGTTCCGCCACAGAGCAATCGGCTCCCGGCAGCCGTCCGAGGTGACAGGCTCTGTCACGGTCCACGAGAAACAGCGAGATAGAGGAGGGTGGAGGGGGGGCGTCGGCGTCGGGGGGGTAATCCCTGTATCAAATCCAACTGCAGAGGCGGAGGGGAAAGTCCAGCTCGTTTCCAGTTTACCAGCACTCTCTCTTTCTCCCTGCAATCTCTGTGATCCTGTGAATTACACGCTCGCCTTGCGCCTGTGAAGGCAGCATCTCGCCACTGCTGAGGAAAATCAACTCTTACACTTCTAAAAATGATTGTTGGCGTGAAAGGAAAGCACATTACGGGTTGCTATTAAAGCTGCACTAGATGGGATTCTTAAAATTAAAATAAAAATAAAAATAAAGTAAAAATAAACCCGTCTCATAAGCCTAAATCACAAAGTGCACCCAGGCCCTTCTAACCGTTTGTTGAAATTAAATTCTGCTGTTAAGAAACATGTGACATGAAGTGGTGACCCAAAACTTAAAACTGAAACCTCAAAGTACGCTGCAGCAAATCTTAACAAGGGATTGAGTCTCCTCTTCAGTGTTCAAGTCTTGTTTTTATTCAAACAAGGTAAAAGAAATAAGACAGGGATTTTCAGGGATTTTTTTTTTTTTTTTTTTACTTCTGGGAACAAGAATAAATCTGTTGAAACAAGGCAGAATGAGGCAGATCAGCTCACTGGGAAAAGTGATGTTCGGACTCTAATAGATCCACCAAGTTTGGTCCATTAACTTCTTCCCCGCTGTGAGAACGAGAGCTCCAAAAAAACGAATGAAGTCGATATAGAAAACACAACACACCGTTCTGAGAAGCGATGCAAAGCCACAGTGGCAGTTCTATCGCAGAAAACACTTCTGCCATTTTGGAAACCAGCTGCTTGAAAAGAGCGTCTAAGGTGAAACTAAGACAAACGTGTGAATCTTTCAAAGCATCGTGTTGTTTTCCAAGTGGGATTACCTCATCCCACTTGATGCAGAGGAAAATCAGCCCAGACTCCTCAGACAGCTTCGTGGAGCCTGGACCGGCGACTTAACGTGACCTCGTCAGTTTCGAGTTGTGGCAGTAGCTTCTGTCAGCGGACACTGGAGCATCGAGTCGGCAGCTGTTTCTTGGATGTTGGGTTTCAAACCTCCGCTGCTCCCACATCCTCTGCTTGTGTCCCAGTAATGCTCCAGCAGCTGTATGTTCTCTAGGGATGGGAATCGAGAACCGGTTCCAGTTGAGAACCGGGTCCAACTGGATCGATCCATCGACGTCATTTGCATTTAATCTGAACGATTCCCTCATCCATGCATTGAAAAACACGGTCTCACGAAAGGCAGTCAGACAAAAGCAGCTGAAAGAGTGGCTTCATTTCTCAAAAAATGACACTTAACAGCGTGACGTGCAACATCTGACATCCTAACCCTAACCGTGATTTCGTGCGAGGACGGAAACAGCAGCAACAAGGCACCGGATCAAACATCAGGAGTCACCGCCGGTCAACCAGAGCTGCTCTGGCCAAAACAGAGCATTTTGATTTTATTTCTGCGTGTTCTCCTCCCAAACACTTGTTGTTGTTTAATGTTGTTGGTTATGAAAACTGTTTGTTGGTAACTGAAGTGGCCTATCATTGACTCTCACTGCAGGAGGCGTACATCTGGTTCAGTGTTCAGACAGGGTTAGGGTTAGGGTTAAATCTGTGTTATTGACAGTCTGCTTTTCCCACAAAGAAAATTCACAGGAAGGAATCGAATTGATAAGCAGAATCTTATCAATTCCCATCCCGAATATTCTCTGTCCTGGTCCATGTCTTGTTCCAGTGGCTCTCTTGTCATCAGGTTGCCCTGGTTCCCTAAACACCTGACGTGGACCCTGTTGACCCGGGCGACATCCGAGCCGGTATTCTCCCACTCATATCGAAGTTTAGGCATGTAGCATTTTGGACCCTGCCAAAAGGCCCACAACTGGATTTTAAGCACCGCCCTGACTGGGATTGGAACCCTGGTGTCCCATACCAAAGTCAGTGGTATCAACAGCTGAGCTATCCAGCTGAAAACATATTTCTATAATTACAGAGCCAGTGGAGGGGGGGTAATATTCAGAGGAAAAAACTGAGGATTTCCATGAGTAAAGTCAAGACTAAAGTCACAAATTTATTTTATTTTGTTTCATTTTGGCCAAGGAAGCACACGTCTTGATTTAGCGTCAAGACGTGTGCTTGTGATTTGAGCCCAGAATCACAATATTCTCATCAGCATCCGGATACTGAGGAGACATGGCTGTGACTTGAGCCAAACAACACACTCATTTTTGTGTTTTCGTCTCATAAATGTACAACTTTAATCTCTAAAATTTAGAATATTTCCCACCCTCTCTTGGCTCTGTAGCTTTTTTTTTTTTTTTAACCTACCATGCCACTAATACGCTGTCATAACGTTTCGACCACGACCCACCACCGCCTTAAACACTCGACCCAGAGAAACTAACATGACGTCACCTTACAAGATGAACAGTCTTGTCGTTTTTAAAGTTTTCTGTCGCCTCTCGCTGTAATTTCGAGCTGCCGACATGTGAAGTTTCCTCACGCAGCTTCAAAGTGAAGAGCCATCTCTGTTTTGTCAAATGTTGACTGATGGATCGCTGGTAGCAAAATGATCCCCAGGCTGATGCGTCGCATTTGAAGCCTTCAGCTGTCAACTAATGTCTCTAAGCACAGTGCAATCATTTTTTAAAATTTTTTTTTTTTTCATTTACATGACTTGATAATCTCATTTTTCAGCTAATAATACTATGTGCTAATGTGCACCCTGCCTGCCTTGAAGTCTTTACCTCCGTCTGCAGAGAGAGCAAGTGATGAATGAACTCCTGTTTTTTTTTTCCTTCATTGCAAACAGAGTTTCTATTAATAGGCCAAGGTCGACAGAGTCCTTTACTCACTAATGAAAAGTACGGTGGCTTTATATAAGCCCGTCAAATTGTGACAATAAGTGACACAAATGGGACAACAATGAGAAAAGAGGCCAAAACGACACAGTCAGGATGCGGCGTCCTTGATTTCACCGAGGTGTTCGGCTCTCTCTCCTCTCTCTCTCTCTCTCTCTCTCTCTCTCTGTCTGTCTTTACATTTACAACAGCTTTCTGGAAAACATGGCCGGTGTGAGGAGGAAGCGGCTCTGGCTTTTCCTCGGCGGTTTCTTAAACGCTGGAGCTGCTTTGACTCGTTAACAGGAAGCGAAAATCCATGACTTTGTTCTCGTTCCGTCTGAATAATCGGGGATCGACCCATGTGGGCTTTTTTGGGGCGGGGGCGGTCGTACCCCCCGCTGTCAAAACTGAGGAAATACCTGCCTGTCTTCCTTGATAAACACTAGAAAATAAGTTTCTATCTTCAGAACGGAGACACGGGTAAAGACGGCAGTGTTCAGCGTCCCTGAAAAACATCAGAAGTGCGTCTTAAGTTGGTAGGCCAGATACAGGCCCATCAGATCCTCCATTATAAGTGAATGGGAGATTAATTAAAACTGCAAGTGGTGACTTTTTATTTTGCTTTTTTTCTCGCTTTTTTCTGTTTTGAAATTCAAAGCGGTGCTACAGCGGCACGATCGGCATGGTAACACACCCACGTGCCAAATGTGGTGCAGTTTCACGCACAGGAAGGCCTTTTCAGTGAGAAATTAAAGAAAACATACACAAACAAGTGAAATTAAATGAAAAAATAAAACATAGTGGAGTCATTGTGCGCCTGAACTACATTAAAAAAAAAAAAATGCTGCATGAACTTTTTAAGCTGCTGTACTCATGACTTGTGGGGTCGTTTTTGCCGTTTTGTCATAATGGTTAAGGTTAGGAAATGTTAGCTAACATTAGGTAGCTAATATCAGCGAACGCTTGCTAATATTTGCTAGCTTACGTTAGCTACAGAAAAACAAACACTGCTCTAGCTTTGGGTTTGTGCAGGATTGGGTTTGAACATTCACGTGACACGACACCACAGTGTTATTTACACGACCACCAGAGGGCGCTCCACTTTAAAACGTAACTACAGGTCGTAATAAGCTGCTGCACAAATCAGAACTGTAGCATTTAGTGTCTTTTATATGTTTTTATGACATTTTTTTCTCTGTTTGTTGTTTTAAAATGGAAAGCGGTGCTACAGCGGCACGATCGGGACTATTTCCACCAAAGCCGGCGTCGTAACAAACCTACGTGCCAAATGTGGCGCCGTTTCACGCACAGGAAGAAAGAAAGGAAAGCACACACAAACAAACCAACAAACACACAAATAAACAAATACAGTCCCTGAACCACATTAAAAAACATTTTCCTGCTCGTCCCAAAAAAAAAAAAAAAAAGTTCACATGCGAGTGTGGTGTGTGTGTAAAGTTAATTCAGTCTGGAAGCGTGAAAAGCGGCGGCGCGGCGACGGGAAGTGATTGCCTCTGCATTATTAATGGAGCGTCCTGGCGGATGAAATCTAATTTGCCGTGTTCATAACGTTCAGTCGCTTAAACCGGGAGCCCGGCGAGGCGTTCGGCGGCGGCTGCACGGCCACCGAGAGCACGAGAGCCGCTCTCTATGACGAGTGTGTGTGTCTGTGTGTGTGTGTGAGTGTGTGTGTGTGTGTGTCTCACCAAGGTCAAGCCCCAAGTGGAGTGTTGTTAAAGCGGCCTCGTTGGTCTGTTGCCATTCGATTTGTCTCGGGGAGGAAGGAGGAGGCGACGGACACGAGCAGCGCTGCGAGGAACGGGGAGACGGGGATTTCTCGCTTCATTCGGTTTTAAACAAATTCACTTTGTACTCTTGAAAGGAAATCCGATGATCTACACGGCGGGCTCAAGACGCCCAACAACAGAGCCAACTCATAACAAAGGGATAAAAGTCCAATCTCCGGATAAATTTGAGCACACAAATCCAGAGAGCGACCGAGGTGGCACGAGCGGCGGAGATATATGTATTTATTCCCCGAGAAAGGTTTCCATTTGCATTTGAAAGCGTCTTCAAGTGCAGCGTGCGGTAATACAGATAGGGAAATGTTATCTCTGCTGAGGAGGAGAAAAGAAGAAAAAAAAAGAGGGAATAAGGCACTCGGAGCAATCAGGGGATAATTACACATTTCATTTAAGTGTATGTTTATTAGTGTTTGCTTTTGGGAGCTGCGAGTCGCCCAACTTTTCGGCGCTTTCGGCGTCGATCTGCATGCATTATGCGTTTGACTTGCAGGCGTGTTCCGTGGCAAAAAAAAGAAAAGAAAAGAAAAAAGAAGAGGCATGCATTATACATGAAGCGGTATTAGAAAATAGAGAAATGCTCGGTTATGATTTTCAGGCTCTCGAGACGTTTTCCTGAGTCGGAGTTCATTTTTTTATAAAAAGTGTGTTTGTTTTAACGTTTTCACACGTGGAGCTGCAAGGAAACGCTGTTCAGTTAAAAAAAAAAAGAAAAAGAGAGAGAGAGTTTGTGTGTTTTTTTATTTTCCGTGTGATGAAGTGCGACCTGCAGTTTGGGATCCCAAGGCCTCGCTGGAGATTTGGGGTCCGGCTGTCTTCACTTTCCTCCTCATCGTCATGTCTGCTGAGTCAGCGTGACGCTCGCCAGCTTGCACCGATGTGGCCGTGACAGCTGTGTGTGTGTGTGTGTGTGTGTGTGTGTGTGTGTGTGTGTGTTTGCTGAGCGCTCATCTGTGATGGCGTAGTAAGGAGGAAGAAAAAAAACTTGATGAGAAAAAGGAAACTCAAATGCTGAGATTATAAAGTCACAAAATTACGAGAAAAAAAACTCAAGAAACTGGTTTTTCTTCTCTGATGATTTGAGCCCAGAATCATAATATTCTCACCGTATTATATCATAGATTATATCATATTATGTCAGTGTTATATTTATCATTTATCATTATATATTATCAGCATCTGGACTTTGAAGAGATTTTCATAAATTTGTGAGTTTGTAGTCTGAGGATTTGAGTTTTTTTTTCCATATAAATTCACACTTTCAATTTTTTTCTCGGAAATTTGTGACTTTATAATCTCGGGATTTTAATCTCAGAATTTTTTTTTTCACAGACATTACTCAGTTTTGTCTTGTAAATTTATCATTTAATCCCTCTTGTACATTCACTACTTTAATCTAAGAGTATTATTCCCCATCCCCTGGCTCTGTGTTTTTGCTCCCACAGTGGCCCTAATATGCCGTCGTAGCGTCAGTATTATAATATTTTTTTTTATTTTAATATCATAATATCATAATACACACACACACACACACACACACACACACACGACCCTCCTCCTACACAGCGTTGTACTCTTCGTTGTGCTGTTTGTTCATTTTGGTTTTATTTATGTGGCTCGACTGATCACCTGCCAATCAAACCGAGTGGGCGGGGCTTGGACTTCCTGTTGGTAGACAGTTTGAGACCGCACTTCTTCTTCTACTGTTTATTTCTTGGGATGCACCGTTTTCAGTCCGTCAGCTGGATGTCAGTGATCAGCCAATACCGTGCGATGATACGAACTCAACTAATTCACTCGTGTCTTTATTTACTTATTTATCAAAACATTTATTTATTATTTATTCCTGCATGCCTGTTGTGTCACTGTTGGGATTATTGAACCTTTGATTCACATTTTTATTTCAGAAATGTGTCGTCTTTATGTCGTTCAAACACCAGAAACTGCAGCTGCGACTCATTCCCATGCAACTAAACTGCATTTTTAATTATGTTTAATCACATGGATGTTGGTTTCTGACGCATAATAAATACATTTCTACCCAACATCTTTTTTATATACACTACTCACAAAAAGTTAGGGATATTTGGCTTTTGGGTGAAATTTATGGAAAATGTAAAATGTTCCACGCTACAGTGATATTATATCATGAAAGTAGGGCATTTAAGTAGAAGCATACACTGGTGATTTCCTCATCTCAAACAGTTTCTTGAAACAAAAGCCAACAACAGTGGTGGATATACCACAACAAAAAATGTCAGTGTCAATAACTTGTCATGTGCCCTTGAGCATCAATTACAGCTTGACAACGACGTCTCATGCTGTTCACAAGTCGACTTATTGTCTGCTGAGGCATGGCATCCCACTCTTCTTGAAGGGCGGCCCTCAGGACATTGAGGTTCTGGGGTACAGAGCTCCGAGCCTCTACACGGCGACTCAGCTGATCCCATAGGTTTTCTATGGGATTCAGGTCTGGAGAAAGTGCAGGCCACTCCATCTGAGGTACCCCAGTCTCCAGCAGCCGTTCCCTAATGATACGACCTCGATGAGCTGGAGCATCAAACACCTGATGTGAATTTTGCCGTTAAACTCCTTGTTAGAGAACAGCAACTTGTGCAGAAAGTACTGAAACACTGAACAGTTGGACATGTGCATTCAAAAGTTTACAGAAGGTCACATTAAGTTCACCTGTAAAGGTTAGAATGCTTTTTAGGTTCATCCTGAAATTTCACCTGAAAGCCGAATATCCCTAACTTTTTGTGAGTAGTGTATATCATGTCGGACAGCATTTTGGACAGTTTTGTTGCTTTATCCACTAAAAGTGTTTGGTTCAGGTTAGAGAAAGTTCAGGTTTTGGTTTAAAAACACTTTGATGATGGTAAAGAAACGCAACGTTTGCAAAAAACAAACACGCCTGTCGCCTCTCGCTGGGCTGGAAGACGAGTCGCTTGACCGACCTGCCTCAGAATCAGGGATTACAAAATCACACATAATCCACAGCAAAAATACACTCACCTGGAAACACAAATGATAACGCAGTGACTCAGTGTGTGTCGACAAAACCTCCAAACACCTGCAGCCGTCATTTGTGCCAAAAAGATCCAACAAAACTTGACAAACAAACAAAACACGGATTTGAGAGAGAAAAATAAAAACTGAAGCAAAAAAAAATATCATCTCTAAAGTAAAACATAACTTCCAAACAAATTATTTGTGTAATTGAGCAAATTATTTTGTAGTTGATCATATATCCTTTATTTTCCAGCTCCGTCTGCTTTGTTCTCTCTTCTGGCACAAACGTCTCAGTGGGCGGGGTTTCTCAGGGGCGCATCCTCATTGGCTACTGAGCTTTTTGACTGACAGCTCATTAAAAGTGTTCCACATATAAAAGTTTGAACTCAACTCTAAAAACATTAATTTAACTTTCTAAAAATGTTAAATTAATGGGGCTATCGCTCTCTTTCCACCTTGAAATTCAAAAACATCCAACATCATATTTTTAATTACACCAGCTGCTTGTTTGGATCAAAGTGCCGTCTGTGTTAGAATCAGCGTTTTAGGATAATCAAATGAAATGTGCTCCGTTTTATGGACATTAAGGTCATGGCAATTGCATTAACTACAACTCAAAAACTTAATTCGCTCGATTACACAAATAATTTGTTTGCAGGTTATAAGTTTTACTTTTGAGATTTTTTTGCCTCAGTGTTTTTTGTTTTTTTTATTTTTTCTCTCTCAAATTTATTTTTGCTCGATTCTGAGGAAGTTTTGTTCGATTCCATCGCAGCAAAGGAAAAAAAAGCACTTGAAAATGGAAACTGATGTGGCAGCAGTTCCCTCGTTTGGGCCAGATGAGGGCGGGAAAAAACACAACATGTGTCAAAAACGTCAGAAAAATGAGCGCTGCAGTTTTCTAAATGCAGCTCAGGAGTCGGGCAGAGGTCAGTGTGGGCGAGGCTTTATTCCTGTCGATGAGTAAACCCGGGGAAGACGGACTTCAGCTCACTTATATTCCTGTCTGAGGCTCTTCCAGCTCCTGAAATCCACCAGAGGACTGCCCTCTCTCGTTTTCTTATTGGGATTTTTCTCATACCTCAAAATAAACGTGTTGACAAGAACTCCTTTAGAAACCGTCGAGTCCATGACACCGTTAAAGCCGACCCTGGTTCACACCCATTTAACCCTCCTATCATGTTTGGGGTTAATTTGACCCCATTCAATGTTTAACGTCATTTTTTTTTTTTTTTTTTTGCTTCATATTTAATGAGTTTTCCTAATGTAATGGGTACTATTGGGTAAAGATGAAATTCACATGATGATATGCTTTCAATGTCCTGTACACACTTTGTAACGCATCGGTTATAAATAACAAAAATCTGTACTTAGAAATAATATAAAGCCATTAAAACACCAAAAATTAATATTTCTTTCCAATTTTAAGTCAATCAGCGAGATTTTATGGTGATTTGCATATTTTTCCATAGTGGTGTAATAGGAATACTGGATGTATAAGTGGGGGTGGAGGGGAGTTATGTTTTATTTAAAGGGCTATTTAGGTAATCAAAGACAAAGAAACATAAAGTACCTGACACAACTTTGGTAACAATTTTAGTTATAATTTTGTGGCGGTTTAAACTGCTGGGGTCACTCTTATGGAAAGAAAATATATTTATCAATATATTACATAAGATATATTACAATATATTACAGTATATTACATTTAATATGTGGAATTACAATATATTTAAATATGTTATGTATTTGAAAATGTCTTAGCAATACATGGAATAATATATGAAACATATATAACGCAATATATTATATATATATTGCATCAATATATTTTAATATATGGAATAATACATAAGTAATTGCGCATTTCAGATTTATTGGAATAATAGCAATATATTAGAAAATATAAAGACGAGTTCCCATATATGTAAATGTATTATATAAATACATCACATGATATTTTCCAATATACTGCAATATATTTGTCTTTCGTAAGGGAAAATTGACCCCAAACATAAAAGTTAGTAAAATTTGAACATAACAGGAGGGTTAAAGAGCCTCTTTTCCCCACACAAACTGAATTTCTGGCTAACTCACCTGACAGTTTGGTTTATTTAGGTGAAACTGTGATGCTGCTTTATTGCTTTCTATCCTAGAAAAGCCTAAACCAGCTGGGTTTGGGCCGCCCGGGAACCTCCGAGCTGCAAGGTCACGGCGAGGAAAAGCTCGGCGCTGCAACAAATCTCCCCCGCACTGCACAAACCGGCACGCCGCCGCCACTCAGGGACAACGAGGTGTCGTTTTCCCGGATGGCGCCCAACAAATGATGCCACACGCTCTGACCGGCGACCCCGCTCACACACATCAGCGTGATTTGTGCGGCCGGCCGTCATCACACACCCGGCGTGGAGAAAACGCCGGCCACTAACCTTCACCGATAAATCCGTCCCCGTCAAGGTCACCGTGAGGAAACACACGACCTTGAGTGTCACCGCGACACACTCGCACTCTCTCCACCGCAACGACCTTGAAGCCTCTTGGAAATGTCTTGAAGCTGGAAAACTGTTTTTTATTTTTTATCATTTTTTTACTGCAGTGGCGTTCTCAAAGTCAGGAAACTGTGCTGCTTACATAACACAGAACCTACATGTAACTGTTTCATCAAGGAAAACATGTTTGTTTATGTGTTTTAGCGTTATTTAAGCAGGAAGTCCCCTGGGAGAAAATCTCTCTCTTCGGAGGGGGAGACCAAGGCCAAGACAGCGCACCCTTACAAGGTCACAGAAATCATAAAAATAGAGCATGAAAAAAAAAAAAACTAAACAGATGAGGGACAATTAAAAATAGAGCATGTTAAAAACAGACGAGGGACAACAGATACAAAGAGCAAACCCCAGTTCAGTGGAGGCTTTTATTTTAGACGCTCGGAAATAAAAAGCCGTGACCCTCCGTCTGACCCACATGGATTTGATCGGAAAAAAAAGATTTTCAACGTTTTTTTGTTCAATTTGTTCTCTTTTCTTTCTTTCTTTCTTTCTCTCTCTTTTCAGGGATGGGGTTGCTCTGTTTGCTCTGCAGACTCCAGAAAGAAAATATCTAACTGGACTTGTTTTTTGTCTGGTACACACTGCAAGATAATCGGGCCGTTTTTTTCCCGATCTCCCTTTCTGATCAAAGCCAGCAAAGGCCCGACTGTCTGATGTTTGCAAACGACATGGTGTGTGATGTTCCTGTGGTGTGTGTGTGGGGTGTGTTAAGAGTGATTTTGTCCGGTCCGATCCGCTCGGAAGGTCTCGGAAGGAGAGATCGTAAATAATGAACATGTTTAATATTTGCGACTAGAAATCCTGTAGTGTGTGCTCTCTAAATCTGTGAAGGTTTGAAGAATCCTGTAATGTGTGCCGGCCTTTAGGAAGAGGGAGGCAGAACGTTCTCAGGAGCACCCGTACACCGGAACGAAGAAGAACAACTTCACGGTTAATACGACCACGTCGGCCGTTTGTTCCAGTCCTCTGATATGAGCCACAGACCCTAACCCTAACCCTTCAAACTGTAGCCTAAAGCTCAGTCTAATCCAGCGGACAGCGCTACACAGAGTTCACCTCAGTAAAGCCAGATTAGCTGAAACGTTTCCTGAGTCGGATCCAAGCTGTGGCACATCTTACACACATGCACCGGTCCTTTTCCACAACTGCAACGGTTCTGGTTCCCTGTGTTTGACACGCTGTCCACTGTTTGTTTTACAGATACCTTTACGACCACGCCCGCTGCTAGCTATACTTGGTGAGCCTTTACAGTGACTATGTTTACATGCACACCATACTCCGATTCAGGTCAATATTCTGGTTAAGGTCATTTTCCCAATAAGGTGTTTATATGCGCTGCGGCAACTGGAATATTCCATTTTACTGTGACTTGGCATGTTCCTGTGTTTCGGCGTATTCCTCTCTCTTATGTAATGCAACACTCAACCTGCAGGGGGCAGCAGTAAGCGTATAGGCGTCTGGTCTGCTGGAAATACAGAAGAAGAAGAAGAAGTTGTAGCTATTTCTATGTTTTCTCCCATCGATATCCTCCATGATATTTAAGTCTCTGATCAGCTGAAGGCAGACTGCAGTCTCCTGGCTCTTGCTGCTCTTTGCCACGTCGTTTTCCCCGCTTGCAGTAACCATAGCAACAACAACGCCCCAGGATTCCTCGTGAATTGAGCATGTGCAGACGTGACTGAATATTCCATTACGGGGCATTTTCTGATTAAGGTGATTACATGGCACAATATTCCGGTTGGAACAGGCACATGCCAGGAGTCTGATAAGGAATCTTCTCCAAACGGAATATGACCTTAATCGGGTTCGGTGCGCGTTTTCATGACTTGTGTGCAACCGGAACATTGTGGATATTCTGAATAATCCAGGAATATGGTGTGCATGTAAACGTGCTCATTGCACAGGCCTAAACAGAGATATGAGTGCCTTTACAGCACTCCCAGCTGGAAGACGGTTATCACTATCCTGGAAACCTCTGAAGCCGCCCTCCTCTTCAGTCCGGCTGAACGATGTCATGTCCTTTTTCAGCCTGGAAAAAATAAAATCCTCTCTCAGGGGATCCACTAACGGTTTTTTTTTTTAATGAATTATGGAGACCATTTATTGTTTATTTTAACAAGCTGTCAGCTCCTCCTGCAGACTGAGGATCTCATCTTTGATTTCTGGCCTGTTAGTGACCTGTGTTTGTTCTCTGCTGTCACCTACTTTTAAGTATGCTGACACTTTTGGAGACGCTCAGTTTAGCATCTTTACTGTAACCCCCCCCCCACCACACACACACACACACACACACACACACACACGCTTTTGTTTTGTTTGTTTTTGTTCTGTTGTGTTTTGTGTTTTATTGGTTGGTCTTTCATTCTCTTTGTTACGCCGTGCTGTTGATCATGTAAAAATGACGGTGATATCTGAGTGATTGTGCTGTATTTGTTACTCGCTGACTCCAATAAAAACATATTTATATTTATATTATTTATATTTAACTGTAGCCTCACAGCTGCCACTCAAAGCACCTGGTTAAGGTTAATGTTAGGAAAAGGTCAGGGTCAAGGGTACAAAACCTTAACAAACATTAGTGGCCTAATATCAGTGAAAGTCAGGTCGGCTGATTGTAAGGGAGTTGATTAGTAGTAGTATTTTATTTCAGTCACACAATTCCATTTGCATAAACAATATACAGTATACATAGAAAATAATCTTTAAACAATATAAACCACATTACGAACAGACAACACTCTCTGTATTTGGTGGCGACTGAAAAGGGTATAGGCAAAAAGCGTATATATGCCTATCCTTTAATTTATCTGTTTATGTTCTACCCTCCAGAATTTAATAAGTAATAATAACATTATTAATAATAATAATGAGTTTCAACAATAATCATCCTTCACTTTTATAACCCTCAAAAATAGAATTATAGACCATTTTTTTGAAAACCAAAAGCGAATTACACTTATATTCTTATACTTTCATCAGCATCTTTCCAAAGAATATAAATACATCTCCTTTTAATCTCGACCGATCCGTCCGTCGCCCCGCCAGCCTCCTGACGCAGACTTTGTTGACTTTTATTTTGATATTTCGAGTTTCATCGACGGGTCTTTCTTTATTGTTCCTTACTGTTTTTTTGTTTTTTTTTAATCCACTTAAAATTAGGATGCAAAAATGATCACTCCCACTAAAATCACAGTCACAATGCCTGTCAAAATAACATCACACTATGATGTTAAAGAAAAAAGTTTCCTCTATCTGAGCGCTGTACGTGTCTGATCTGGCCTCTGCTTATGAGCAAAGTGCAAAGAAATGAAGATGAAATTGTTTGAGAGGTGTTCTTTATGTGTGTGTACAGACAGGAATAGAGTCAGAGTTAATATGTGGATTTGTTTGCTTTAGGGGAGGCGTGTGTGTGTGTGTGCCTGTGTGTGTGTGTGTGTGTGTGTGTGTGTGTGTGCGTCCCAGCCTCGCAGTGTCATGGTGACAGCTATTTTCCTGGTGCTGTCGGTGGGTAAATTAAACACGCTTTGAGCAGCCGAGTCATTCCTCTTATTACGGCGCTGCCACAACAACACGGGCTCATAACGCCGGCGTGACACCGTGTGACAAAAAAAAAAAAAAAAAAAAAAATCAACTTGACAAAAGGTCAAGTGCGGCTTTCCAAAATAAACTTAATTACATGAATAATCTGAGAAGCCCGACGAGGTTTGGCTCAGCGTGTGTGTGTGTGTGTGTGTGTGTGTGTGTGTGTGCGGAGGCTGTAAATAAGGCGTAAACGCAGCTTGTAACAGTGCACGCTGGCGGCACACGATACCTCGCCTCCCTCAGTAATTACTGTAGCGCTCCTGCATCCCATTTGAAATCTGATCATTTCCTGTCAGTGATAACAAGCGACGCCAGATGGTTTATGCAGTGTGGCCCGGCTCCACCGCACTTCATTAGGGAGCCGGGGGGGGCCGGGGGGAGCCAGGGGGGGCCGGGGGGGGGGGAGGCGGGCCGAGGGCCGGATTAGCCGCTCTGGCCGGGCTCCGCTCCCTCGCTCTCCGCCGGGGAGCCTGGAGGCTTAGCGAGGGCCGGCCGAGGGTCTTCACCTTCTGCTCCTGTCAGACGGCGAGGAGGAGGAGCTGCTGCGAGGCTGCGATCGCATCGTGTTTTTGTTGGTTTGTTTGTTCTAAAAAAAAAAAAAAAAAACACTTTGCTTGGGTCGTTCTCGCCGTCACAGCTTTCATTTCTCCCGAGATACTGATTAGTCCAGTAATTTTAGGCCAAAATTGGGGTCAACCTAGGCCAAATTGCAAGAGAAGCAAACTCAACTGGTTTTGTGTCCTCAAAAATTAAGAGGTTACTATGTAACAGTGAATTAAAAAGTTACTATATATATAGTAACCTTTTAATTCACTGTTATATAGTAACCTTTTAATTCAAGGTTACTATATACATAGTAACCTTTTAATTCACTGTTTAAATGTCTCTTCTGGCATTTATTCCTTATATTCCTTATTAGTGCATATCAAATCAGATAATGTGTGATATGCATGTGTAAACAGAATAATTCAAAGAACTTCTAACTGACTTTTTTTCTTGTCTTTGTGTGTGTAATCAACTTGTGAATTTTTATAGTGATATCTGAAAGTAAAATTTGGAACCCCTTTCCCCTGTGTGTTAAAAACAGTGTTTTTTGGTAATATGTGGTCATAAATAGGTGATTTTCAAAACTTTCCACCAATGGGATTCATTGGGACTTTTCCCCCTCACTCAGGACAAACTGAGGATACAAAACCAGTTGAGTTTGCTTCTCTTGCAATTTGTCCTAGGTTTTTTCATAAAATGACTGGACTAGATGCTCAGAGTTGGTTACAGGAAAAAATGGAGTTGAAGATTTTGGTTTAGGATTGCGATACTGAGGACGGATGTAAAAACTGACTTGGCTGCAGCTTTTTAATCCGAGCTCACGTTTGTGTTTCAGCCCTGAAAGTTTCATGTGGCTGTCTGTGTGTTAGGAAGGAAGTTATGAGACTCAAAAAAAAAAAACAAAAACGTTAAGTGTGAAATTTGGAGCTACCTGTATGAACTATGATGAGCTGTACCTCTGAAAATCTTCATAATATGAATGTAAAATTTTGCATGACTTCACTGAATATACAAAAGACCCTGAAGGAAAAAAATCAGCTGATTGTGAGACGGTCAGGAGGGAATTTTCTTATGAACTGGATGTTTTTATAAGGAATGACCTGTTCAGGGTTTTTTCCTTCATTGTTTTCACGTTGCTATGCTTTCCTCGTCGCTATGAGCTACATTAAGGTCATGGCGACCACTACCCACAATGCAATGCACAACACACGGCCTCGCATTCTCTGGTGCATCCACACAGCGAATTCTGAAAAATTACTGAAGAACCGTTTAAAAAACCCTCTTGCTAAAACGTTCTTTGTCACTCCCAAGAACCATTTTTGGTTCCACTTAGCACCTTTACTTTTCCTGTGTGGTTCAGTCGTTGATCAGCTTTGACTGTGAATCCTCGTGTTTTTATGATGGACGGCTGAACCCTCCTCTCTCTCTCTCTCTCCTGACAGGATGAGCGAGCGAGCCTCAGCGATCGGAAGCAGAGCGGCTCTCCTCGTGGTCGTGTTCGTGGTCGGCCTCTGGGACGTTTTCCCGCCAGCAGGAGCCTCGCGAGGTGAGTCGCCCCGCCGCCTGTTTCCGCAGAGAACTGTCTGCGTCACTGAAGTACGACGGCGTATCAGGGCCGATGTAGGGAGGAAAAAAATGCAGAACCGGGGGGTAATATTATCCGAAAAAACTCTGAATTTCTGAGATAGAATTTGTAAATTTACAAGAACAAAACTTGAAAATTCTGAGATTACAAATTCGCAAATTTGATACAAAGCAACTCAGAAATTGATGGGTAAGAAACTCAGAAATTCTCATATTAAAGTCGTAAATTTATACTTAAAAAAAAAAAACTCCCCAATTTATGAGAAAAAAATAAAATTCTTTGAGATCACAAAGTTGCAAATTTATGAGAAAAAACTTGCAAATTTATGAGATAAAAATTCACAAATTTAAGAAAAAAAACTCAAAAATCCTGAGATTACAAATTTGCCAATTTATCAGAAAGCAAGTCATAAATTTCTTGGTAAGAAACTCAGAAATTTTGGGATTAAAGCCTTAAATTTATTTTTTTTAAAAACTCACAAATTTATGAAAAAACACTCAAAAATTCTGAGATTACAAATTCGCAAATTTATGAGAAAAAAACTGAAATCTCTGAGATAAAAACTCAAAAAATTGTGAGAAACATAAATTGAAAACATGAAAATTCTTACATGATAGAATCACAAATATACCAGAAAAAAAAAAACGTCTTATTGCTAGAAGTCGCTTGTTTTAACCTCATGCTGATATGACCCTTCAGAGTTTTCCCAAAATGCACTTTTCCCAGTTTTCCCAGATGACTTATCAGAAAACATGAGACACATCCTGGATACTGATGCTTGTTTTTATCACCCTGTGTCTCAGACATTAAGCAGGTCCAGTTTTACTGTTGAAACCTTCATTTTTCCCAAGATATTGATGTTTAAAGTTGATTACAGAAAATATCGTGTTGAAGAACAAACAGCTTTTGGTTTAGGATTGCGACACTGAGGACGGATGTAAAAACTGACTTGGCTGCAGTTTTTATCAGAGTTCAGGTTTGTTTTTCAGCCCTGAAAGTTTCATGTGGCTGTCTCTCTGTGTGTTAGGAAGGAAGTTATGAGGCTCAAAAATGCGGTGAATAAAAAGTGTGAAATTTGGAGCTACCTGTATGAACTAAGATGAGCTGTACCTCTGAAAATCTTTATAATATGAATGTAAAATTTTGCATGACTTCACTGAATATACAAAAGACCCTGAAGGAAAAAAATCAGCTGATTGTGAGTCGGTCAGGAGGGAATTTTCTTATGAATCGGATGTTTTTTATAAGGAATGACCTGTTTAGGGTTCATTTCGCCTCTGCTTTTTTCCTTCATTGTTTTCGTGTTGCTATGCTTTCCTCGTTGCTACGAGCTGCATTAAAAGCTAAATTAAATTAAAAGAGAGCGTGACACAGCATAGGTGAAGGCGACCACTACCCACAATGCAGTGCAGAAACACATGGCCTCCCATTCTCCGGTGCATATCCACACGGCTCTGTGCAGCCCAAGAAAAATAAACTCTGTATTTATAGAGATCATGCATTTTTATAGCGCCTGATGCGTTGCATTTCACAACATTGCATCATTTCTCTGGGTTCACGCAGCTGGACACAAAGCATTATACATGTAGACTATTTCCTGTGTGTTTTTTTTTTTTTAATCTTTTTTTCAGGCGTGTGGAGTCATCTCTCTTGTTGTGTGGATTCATTACAGATAAAGTTACAGTGAACAGGAACAGTTTTGCCTCTCATTATGAAACGACTTAGGACTGCAGCCGTCATATTAATAAACTGTTTCATGTTTCTGGCTTAGATCTCCATTCAAAAAAGCTTAGATAGAGATTTGTTGCTCAAAAACAAAATGGTATTGTAAATTTTTTTTTCACACTAATCGATCATTAATTGATCATTACTGCTACTGGCTACTTGATTCATGCATTTTTTCCAAAGATTTGCAGAAATACAGCATCACTCGTCTCTGTACTTTTAAGCGGAGAGCTCAGAGAGTCTCGTGTCCCAGCAGCAGGATCGACGAAGCGACACGAGCCGCTCCCAGCTGATCCCCGAGCGCCGTAAAAACCTCACAACCTCGGGTCTGATCTGTGTCGGCCACCGCCCTCAAACGCTGCCCCGGAAAAACCAGCCTGTTGTGAAATAGAAATAGAAATAGCCTTTATTGTCATTGTGCACAAGGAAATTTTGGGAGTTTCCACCATGTTGCATTAAGACACACACAAGTTATATCACACTAAATAAATAAGTAAATAAGTAATAAAGAAGAAATAAAAACAAGGTGCACTGCGGGGTTTCAAAAAAGAATAAAATAGAACACAGAGAATATAGAAAACAGGCATAGAAATAACAGAAACAGAAAATAAAGAAGTTAAGTAAAGTTAAAGGCAGAATGAGTAGGATTTGTTGTGGCCTCTCCTCCCTGGCTCAGCTAACCGACAGCAGGGGGTTTTCTTTTCCTAGGATGGCGATGGAAGGAAACGACCAAAATGCAACATCGCCATCCTAGGAAAAAAAATTGGCCCGCTGGTACCTCAGGCCAACGCCGCGTCGCTCTTCATCCTCCTCCTCTCCCTCATGGTCCGTGTCCACAGGATCAGTCATTTTCCATGCTTCCCATTGGTCGTGTATGTGGGCAGCACATTGCATTTCGAGAGGCGGGGCGTCACATTTGCGTCTCCTCATTTGCATAAAGTTGAGGTCTAGGGTACTTTACACTAATGACGGGTGTCCGGCACTGTTTGCCACCTCTGGAAAACTCCCGAGAAACTTTTAAACTAATCATCGATCTGACATGAAGACAGACTGAGCAGCGAGAGGCTTTATTTCTGCCTCGAACGTTTTCAATTTACTGTTTTATCGTAATATCACAAAAAAAGTTTCAAAAACAGCCGCCATGTTGGTCTGGTTTGAAATCTGGGAGAGGACGGCCCACTAGTGACGCGTTCGTCCAATCAGGTGCAGCGAGGACGTGTGGAGAGAGCAGCTGTCAATCATCAGAAGTGGCCACGCCCACCAAGCGTCTAAATGTGGGACGCCGACCCCAGATGGCGTTTTGCCTCGCTGGATTTCCTTTCTTGTTCACAATTTTCGTAGCTTCCTATTGGATGTGGTGCTGTTGATGTGGCACGGCGCTGCGCTGTGATTGGTTGGGAGCTACACGCCCACTGCCCACACACACACACCAATACACACCACTACTGGCTCACAAGTCAAAGTTTTTGCTTGAGTCTATACATTGTGTTTATTTTTTTTTTTTTTAGGAAAGTGCCTTTAAAATGAGAAAAATGGATTTAAAAAAATGGCTGTTGCCGCCGCCGCCGTCTGTGAGGCGATCTTGCGATACTCGCGTGTGAAATGTCACGGCGGTAAACTGGCGTCTGGAGCCAAGCGGCCGTGTGGAGGCGCGAGTCGAGCCCGTCTGCCCCGGCCTCATTAGGAGTGTTGCCGGGTCGTCACCGCCAAACCCGCGGAGATCAATTATGGCAACTCAGCAACATTACAAGTGGGGGGCCGACCCGCATGTTTCATGACTGGATGCCCCGCTGACAATACACAGCCTCAGGTAATTGGGGCTGCCAGCAGACTGGATGTCCGTTTGCGAGCCTGACAGAAAACGTACACCTCTCCTCGCTTTGTCGACCAATTAGAGAGGAGCCCGGCGCCGCGGCGTGTGCGGTTTTTGATTGGCAGCGATCCCCCCTCTCAAGGCGCTCATCATTTCAGCAGGAACTGGATCAGAATAATCTCGCACGCATTCAATTTCTGCCTGATAGCCGCGGCAGCCCCTAATTTCCCCGGGGTGTTATTTCTGTTGCTGTAAACCTGTTATCATTCAAGGGATGAAAAGAACCCAGAACAAGTCCAAAATAGAGAAAATGTAATTCTTCCCAGAGAGCACAAAGGAAAGAAAAGCCTGCAGTGTATCCGTGGAAAAAAAAACCCCAAAAAACAATAATAATAATGGAGGTAAAATTTGGTTCATCTCAATAAGGAGGCAAATTGATTACGATGCACATGCGAGCCTCTGCTGCTTGAAATTCCCACTTCCTGCCAGCAAAAGACGGGATCATTTGTAAGCCATCAAACGCTCTTTTTCTTGCTCTCTGACAGCCGCGTTGAGACCGCCGCCTCGCTTTATTTACCGAGACGCGCAAGGAAAAAGGGATTTGCCTTCAATCCCTTGTCATTCAGCGATGCGGCCTCATGCTGCCGCTTTCAGCAGATGTAGAGAGAGAAAAGCCTCCCGAGCAGCAGCGGCGGTCTGGAGGCTCGGCAGGTCTGACCAGGTGGGAAGCTGAGAGGGAAAAAGGAAGGAAGGCACGGGTCCTTCTCCATGAATCTCTGACTGAATGTAGTGATCATATGCATAAAGTTGTTTTTTCCCCAGCTTCCCCAGACTGAGACCAGATGTTGGACACCATTTCCACCTCTGGACGTCCAGTGGTTCAGTTCCTGTGGGTAGCATTTCCTGTTAGCTTAGCATAAAGACTTGAAGTCTATGGGAGTCGTTAGCCTGACTCCGTCAAAGTGAAAAAATTACGTGTATTTCAAATCCCACATGATCCACTGTGCAAATCAGACTTTGTTAGAGCCAGGCTAATGACTCCCATAGACTTCAAGTCTTTATGCTAAGCTAACAGGAAATGCTACCTGTAGGAACTATGGGTACTACTAATCGGTTCATTTTAGATATTTAGATTTTTAGATGTTTAGATATTAAGATTTTAAGATATTTAGATGTTATCATTAGTTTTTGCATCAGGAATATTTTAACTATACATGCTGATATATTCCTAATCTGTGCATTTATTCTGCATCTGCATCTCTGAGCCAAGGAAGGCTAACGACTCCCATAGACTTCAAGTCTTTATGCTAAGCTAACAGGAAATGCTACCTGTAGGAACTGAACCACTGGATGTACAGAGGTGAACATGGTGTCCAACATCTGGTCTCAGTCTGGGGAAGTCGGGAAAAGGGGATTTTGTCCAAAACGTTCATTTAGGTTTTAATCAGTGTGGACAGATGCCTGTACATTTTAATTTCTCAGGACTATTTTACACCTGCAATCGAGAAATAACGGTTACTTGAATAAAACAAAAATAATGACATTTTTGTTGGCAGTCTTGCAGGTGCATCTTGTGACCCAGATGTGAACAAAATGCCCCCCGACCACAGAAATCCTCTTTCTCCTCTCGGCTCTGAGTGTGTGTTGATACAGGGACTAACAGGTTCACATTAACGGCTGCTGGGCTTGACTTGGCCTGTTTGTGCCTCATTAAACCAAACGAGGACCAAAAGAAAATTTATATTTCATTCCTAGCATGCCTGGATCACCCGGTGGTCCGAGGGCCCCCCGGGGGGCCCCCAACAGATTAATCCTGTTGGATGCATTTTGCAGCTGCGCCGTGCACCCAGGTGGGACGCTCACCTGTGAGAGGCCCCCGGCCGCAGGTGGCAATTTAGGAGCAACAGCCTCTGCTGACCTGGGGCCCCAAACATGACGTGTATTAATACAAAATGCCCCGACCACAATTATGAAACTGCCACCTATTTATCGTATGATTATGAGCAACGTGTCGGTGAATATCAGCCAACAGAGGCTGCAGGTTTTTTTATTTTTTCATTCCTTCATTCCCACCAGCAGCGGTAGAAGGAGTACTACAAACTACCACACCTTTAGAAGTACTGTTACTGTTACTGCTGGTATCTGACTGCAGTAGAAGTAGAAGTACTGTTCCTCTGCTGGTATGTGACTGCAGTAGAAGTAGAAGTAGTGCAGTAAAAGTGACTGAGCTCCTTTCCGTTATTAAATTTACAACTTTAATCTCAGAAAAGTTCAGTTTTCATGTTTATTTCTCACCTAGTTTTAGTTTGAACATAATAACCTTGGCTCCGTTGAAGGAATAGTGCTGCAAGTGTTTTCTGTTTTCGGAAACTCTGCTGGACCAGCGGCCCTGACACCTCCTGTCACACTCACACACTCGGTGTATTTTTCCTGCTCTGGCGTTCTTTCATTATATGCATTGAAGGTTGTTTGCACTGTACTGCACTTTGTAATAAAACTGACTCATATGTTGAGTAAAAAAAAACAAAAAAAAACAAAGGAATCATTGCCTGTACCCCATGAGGGTGCAGAAAGCAACCGTGAATGAACCCTGCTTCATCGCCATTTCAGACCTAATCAGTACACACAGTCTGTATTCCACTATTATATTATTTATATTGTTTAGCTCCGCTCTCTGAATCTGATTTGTGCCGTGGCTCTGGTGGAGGCATTGTGCTACATCTCAAGCGCTTCTTCGCCAAGCGCTCGGCACACCAGACAAGACAAATAATCTGCTGCGAACAAATAACAAATAGCTGGAGGGGAGAATTTGTTCGCCACCATTTACGCCTCACTTCTCTAAACGTTGCATGTGATTATGTGGAGTATGTCTGTGAAGGGTGGTGGTGGTGGCGGTGTGTGTGTGTGATACTACGTTTGCTTAATGTGCAGCATGAACTCGCTATTTGAGAGCCGAAATCTGCGGCTGTGCTCACGCCTCTGTATTTTAAAAAGAAATTGCAGAAATGACATCCTTATTGAGCAGCGACTCGTGAATCATCACCAAGTGAGCACAGTTTGCAGCCCCAACACAATCGCTTCAGCCGTGCACACGGAAGAAAAGCCCGTCACTTACCACTGAAAGCAACAAAGGTTGAAAGCATTTGCTAAATGGAACGCATTACTATCGCTATTATCGGTGTTATTATTATTATTATCTGCTAAACTGGTGGCTCTCAACTGTTGTAGCATCAGGGTCCACATTTTATCATCCTCGTGAAGTCAGAGCTTTCGCATAACATATATAAACATGTACATACATATACAACATATCTGGCTGTCTGTGTACCTGTATAGGTTGATAGACAGGTGTACATATAGTGCATAGTGTCCACTTTATCAGCTCTGCCTGTCCAGTCTAATGCAGTTCAGCTCAGCAGCTCTGCCATAAATTCTACCTTTTAATAAAGTTTATAATGTTCAATTTTTGTGTAAATTTAATTTTGTGTTTATTACTGAGGTTGTAGTTTGCAGAGGTCTTGTATTGGACTGCATTATACTGAGAGGTGTTTCCGATTTTTTGTCCTCCATATTTGTTATACAATGAGGCGGGACAGAATAGTGGAAACAGCTGTCAGTAAAGTGCAGTCCAGTTCAACAGCAGCACTAACTATGAACTCAATGCCAAACATAGAAGTGAATGAACACCTCTGTTAGTGTGACAACAAGACAAGCTGAGCATTATAGGCAGCAGGCAAGGAAACTTTATGGCACAACAGCTGGATTGGATTGGATTAGATTAGATCGTACAGGTGGTGCTGATAAAGTGACCGCCGTGTGTGGATACAAGTGAGAAAAAATAATGATGTAATTAAAATGAAATAAAAGTCTGGAAGTGCTCCAAACAATGACACTTTACAGAAATGGTATCACATCTGTTTATCTGATTTCGTATCACGGATATTCAAGATCACAAAAAACCTGCTGTTCACGCTGATCACAAAACACCAAATCTCCGTCACATTTGGAGGACAAAAAAAAAAAAAAAAAAGCAGATTGTAGCCTTAATGACATGGAAATCTCCAAAATCACCTTTGAGTTTTGGGGGATTTCTCTGAACCCGCGGGACGGAGGTTCAGATCCTGCCTGTAATGCGAAGCGGCGTCACGGATCGGCTCTGATCCTTTCCCGCATCGCTTTCCACCGCCGTTTAACCTCGTCGCTGCCACAACATACACCCTTTTCCCATCTCCGGCCTTTTTCTCTGATTCACTTATTCGCCTTACAGTGAAAACAGAAAAAGTCACCTAGAGCAGCAACATCAGACGCAACCGAGGTCAGAACCATCGTACCCAATAAACAATATTCCTGATGTTCCCGTGACCCTTAGATGATTATATAACAGAAAAAGTGTAAGGGAAAGAAATTCGTAAAACCCTTTAACTTACAGATAAGAGCATCTTAGAGGACGCAGAGAATGATTCAGGGAGGAGAGGGCCACATGTTCCCAAAAATATCTCTCTTTTTCCCTGGTTAGTGTCGCCAGCTGTGGTGTTTTAAGGCTTCCTTTGGCTCGACCACAGAGCGCCTCCGACTCCCAATCCCTCATGTTTTCACAAACGTGTGTTTGCTTTGCTCTGGGATACATCTGTCCGACCAACGCCAGCGGGGTCGGGAGTTTCCTCTGGCTTCAACCGAGCCGAAGCCCGACAGTGAGCACGGAGAACCAGAGATCTCAGCACCCACACACTGAAAAACAATGATTCTCAAATGGTTCTCAAAAAGACGGTGTGGTTCCATTACTGCACTTACTGCCACTGCAACTACTAAAGAAGCACTTTATTTGAAAAGGGGTTCTTCACTGAATCGACTGGCACCCCTTGGAACTTTTTGGAAGTAAAGTAGCATTTCTGGTTCATCACAGAACTTTTTTTGTTGCGTCTTTGAAGCACCTTTTGGGATTCTTTGAAGAACCATTTAAAGAATAGTGGTCTGAAAGGTTCATTGTGGAATCATAGACCTTTTTTTTTTTTTGAAAGGGGTTCTTCATTGAACTCAACCCGCAAGAACTATTTTGAACTTTTTTTTGGTTACGATTCTTGGAAGAAGCATTTCTGGTTCCTCAAAGAACTTAAAAGAGCTGTGGTCTAAAAGGGGTTCTTTATTGAATCCATTGACTCCTCTGAGAACTATTTAGAGCTTCTTTTTTGGGGGGTAACAATTTTTGTAATAACCATTTCTGGTTCCTCAAAGAAGTTGTTCATGGATCTTTGAGGGACCTTTGGGCATTCTTTGAAGAACCATTAAGTAACCATGGTCTGAAAGGTTCTTTGTGGAGTCAAAAACAGCTCACCACTATAAAGAACTATCTTTACTATAAAGAACAATTTTCTCTTCTTTCTTCTTTGAAGAACCATAACCGGTTCCTCAATAAGCTTTTTTTTCCCCCCACTGTGAACCATTGAAAGAAATGGTCCTTTAAAGAAATCAGGTCAAGTCAATTTCATTTGTATCGTCCAGTATCACAAATTACAAATTAGCCTCAACATCCTCTGTCCTTAGACCCTCACACCAGAAGAACAAAGGAACATAGAACATAGAAGTTTTCTTCTATTCAGACAAATGAAAGGATCGAGCTGTTCATACCTGCTTGATAGTTTCGACTGTGGCTCCAGTCTTCCTCAGAAGCGTCACCCGATGTATTGCTGACGTGTCATTTATCAGCTGATCAGCCCGACAGACCTGTCAGAGTCTGTCGGGCCGGCCAAGCCCCCCTCTCCCTAGGTGGTCTTTGGAGCATGGAATACCAGGTGTGTGAGAGGGTGTATGCCCCCTCGTCCCGCTTGATGGTGCCACTTACCCGCTTCCTGATCTCTATAGCCTCTTTGTATGTAGGTATGAACAGTTCAGTTTTGTCTGAATAGAAAAAAAACACTTATATATCGCAATAGTAGACGAAATGAACTTAATCACTTGAACATAGAACCATGGTTGGAAAGATTCTTCGTGGAACCACAACAGGTTCTCCTACGGCAGTAAGGAACCATTCTCAGCTCCAGGTGGAGTCAATGGTATTGATCCATGGCCCAATCAAGCAGCGGCACATTTATTATTGTTATTTTGTGTGACGAGACAGCAAAAACTACCCCTTTAAATGCAGACTAAATAGGTATAAATTATTTTATTGTGTACCTTGGGTTCAGAGGTCAGAGTTCACAGTCATCTCAGTCTAATTTGCTGCTCGTACGGTGAACTGCAGGTGGCGATTTGAAGTGTCAGCAGCCCCGCGTCTCCCCACGGTGGATAACTGGATCACTTTTTCTTTAAAGTGGCAGGAGAGACACTTGGCGCTCTGCTCCACTTTCTGCTTCAGTCGGAGCAGAAAACGCTGACGCTGCGTCCAGACGTCTGAACCAAAGTACACTTACCTGCCTCCTGTGCAGCCGCTGAGGAAGTTTTGTCTGGAAGAAGCTGTCTGCAGGTCAGCGGTCACAGCAGCTCCTGTAACCTCACACACACACGCACACACACACACACACACACACACACACACACATACACAGACAACAAAGAGAAAGAAGCTAATTCAGTTGATGTTCCCAAAACTGAGGCATCCTGTGAGCTGAGGTGTCAAGGTAGTTTGATGCTCTCAGGCGATGTTGTCAGGCGGTGTTTTCTTCTCCTGGCGGATGATTGATGCTTCGGCTCATCGGATGTGGATCCTGAGTGTGTGTCTTCATTTTCAAACACAGTCTGTTGACAAATGTCAGCCGAGTGTAAACATCAGACCTTTCCACTTTGGGGAACTTTTACAAACGGCTGCCTGGTGTTTGAAGGATTTACAGTGCAGGGTAGAGCTGATGCTGAAGGCGCGATCTGAAAGGCAGTTTTGTTAGGATCTGTTTGCTCTGTCAGGCGGTGACAGCTTTCCATTATTGTACAGTTTAGATACAAATCTGCGTAGCCAACTCAGAAATAAAGTGTAGTCGGGTTTCCATCCACCTGTTTTTATTCGCATTTTCAATTAAAAACCTGAATGGAGACACTGAAAAGTCGAAAAAATTTCCAAATATTGCAAAAAAAGTTTGGAAAAGTTGGTGTATCGATAAAAGGAAAATGCGAATAAGTTGCTATGGAAACAAGTTTAGCCAATAAATGGTGACGTTCATCATCACGTGACTTCCACCAACTCCAGATATTTGCATTACAGAAGTGGATGGAAACACGCATAAACTCACATTTTGTTTTGCCGCTTTTCTGAAAATTCTTTTAAAATTTGCGATTTGGCTGGAAACATCTCAAACAACTGAAATCAGTATAAACAATTCATAAATACACTGGGGCTAAACTTGAGAATAGAATTTCCAAACATAATAACCAATAAATAACCGGTAACTCAGCTCATAACCCTGATTAAAGTGTGTTTGGAGGGACTTTTTGAAGAGCAAATCTTGTTTTTTATTATAAAGAAACTCACTGACAAAAATAACATAAATCCAGAGAGGTGAGCTGATTTAAAAACTGGAAAAAAAAACAAAAAAAAAAACGAAAAACAAAAAACAAAAAACAGGTTCAAATGAAATAAAACAGAAAAAACTGAAAATAAAAATACTTGCGCCACATCGCCACCTGCTGTTTTAAATGCATAATGACACGTAATTGTCCGGTCCTCTTACATAAGATGACCTCACTTCTTCCGATGTAATTTCCAGACAAAAATGATCACCTTATGGATTATATTTTGCTCTGTTTGTGCTTTCCGGCTGTGTGGAAATGCCCCCGGCTCCTGTCTGCAGGCTATTCGTTGTTTATATGAAAATTGTCAAGTTGCAAATTTCCATTTCACTTCTAATGAGCTTTTTTTCAACATCCAAGGCGGCAAAATATTAATCATATGCCAAGATCTTGCAAATGTGCGTCAGATAAATGATCTCAACCCTAAGTGCAGGCAATTAGACTTGTCTTTACATCCTGTGATGTCTTCAGTTTATTCAGCGCTTGTACTGCGAAAGGCTGTGATCACACACACGCACACACACACACACACTCTGTCTGTTCCTGTGTTTGTGTTGTTTGGCTTATTATCACAAAACTGCGACTTGATAGGGAGCTGACAAGTCTGATGAGAGAGAGCAGCCCAGGCAAAGAGCAGCGCGAACGCATTGCTTCAAAATGCTGAAATATAATGAGTGAGACACAGAAATAACAATAGAGCTTTGTTTCGCCGCTTGTTCCTGGAAACATCTCTGTGCACCGCAAATTATCAGCCGCTGTTTAACTGCAGGCAGAGAAACACAAAGTGCCTCGGGGCTTCGGCTGCTCCACTCCTTCTTGGTTGCAGTGACTCCTCTTCAAATGCAAATTATTTTCTCCTCTTTCCTTTTGAAGCTGTGGGATGAAGAAAAATAATAATAATAAAAAAAAATCTCACAATGAAAGTGTCGTGAAGTCGTACGAGGCCATTTTCGTGGTCGCCGTCATCGCCGACATCTGAAATTGCATTTTTCTGAACGAGGATGACAATAAAATAAAGTTAATGAATGATGAAGGAAATGTGGAACCATGTAGGAACCAAATGATTTGTTCTCCTCTGGTTCTGCAGCCCTCAGCGCATAATCCTGTCTGCATTATGAATATTGGGGCCGTGGAACAATAACAGTTACAGTCCAGCTACTGATCAATATCTGGAATCAGTTAAAGTGATCATTTTATAGTATTTAGCTGTACTGACGGTTGATGTGCTCTAGTGATGGGTCGGTCGTGAACGAACCGGCTCTAAGAGCCGGCTCTTTGAAGTGAACGACGGGAGCCGGCTCCTGATTGAGAGCCGTTTTTTTTTTTTTTTTTTTTTTTTTCGATGTGGCTCCCGGGTACCGTCTGTCTGCGCTGAGCGCTTCACACCGGAGCGGCACACACACACACACACACACACACACACACACACACACACACACACACACACACACACACACACACATGAATAGGAGAACAGGAGGGAGGGAGACGAGAGAGAAAGAGAGCAAGGGGCCACAATGAGAGACAACACGAACGCGCTGGAAAGGTGTAGCTAAGAAAATGACAGCAGGAAAAGGAGTAAAATATGGACCCATTTCAATTTTACTGACAATAGAAAGAAAAAAATCTCTTATCGAGCCGGCTCCCCAAACTGTCCAGAACTGTCCACCATCAGTGCAATGGGAAAAAAAAAACACAAGAAAATGAACTTGATATTAATGAAGGTGCCAGTGTGTCGACTGCAACTGTTGTTGCTGCTGCTGCTGCAGTGTGTACAGCAACTCAATTCAACTGTAAATAGTTAAACGTTTGTTTTTGTATTTTATAATATATTTTTTGTAGCACTAGAGTGAATAAATAAAGGCATATTTATATAATAAACATTTATAAATAAAAAAAAACATAATGCATGTTTTTTGACATTAGTAATTCATTTTACACATAATTTTACATTATTGTTGGTAATAAATTAATTTAAGCAACAAAAAAATCTGAAGAGCCGCTTGGGAGCTGAAAGAGCCGACTCTTTTTAGTGAGTCGAGCCAAAAGAGCCGGTTCTCTAAAAAGAGCCGGAATTTCCATCACTAATGTGCTCTGTCTAATGAGTGCTCAGTGCTGCCACCAATGGACAAAACACTGAACTGCACTCTTTTTTTCTGTCTCTGGCTTTTGATGCCACTGGCTGCTGCGCCGATTCGATTTTATGATTTATTCTGAATTTTGTTTGTGTCTGTAAAGTCTGACGAGGCTGTGATTCTCCTAGAGGTCACTAGAGGTCATTTTTTTTACAGGGACGTCCAGTTTGACAAAAGTCTCTGCCTGCAGTGAAATGGCTGCTATGGGGGCCAACATTATCACACAGGAATCAAATGTGGCTCATTGAATCCACAAGAGTCTCAGCTTTCCAGTCAAAGCCAACTGATGCAGCTCCAAGACTGTTTAGGCCCCAGTCTGCACACACACACCATTTTACAACAGGCCACAAGAACACATGTGGACTGCAGGCTTTGGGGCCCAAACTGCATGGGATTAGCAGAAGGTGGGCGTGTCTGCAAAGGGGAGAGAACCCATTTTCATTCACACAGCTGGAGGTCAGAGGTCAAGGGACCCTTTAGAGCGATATTTATCCACCTTGACAACAACCTAGCATGACTTATTTGGTACCAACTGATCCTTTAGGTCCTCTATCTTTATCATCTGTTTATACTGTAAATTTGCACATTGCCCACATCTATGCACATTGTATACATCGATGCACACTGGTTTTTTGGTTTTTTGCACATTGTTTTTTGCACATTGGTACTTAGATCTTTAGATCTCTAGTGTCATCTTTTATTCTTTACTTTTTATTTATTTAATCTTGTACTCTGTGGATACTGCTGAAAACTGTGAATTTCCTTCGGGATGAATAAAGTATCTATCTATCTATCTATCTATCTATCTATCTATCTAGTTTCATATAAATCTCTTGGAATCAATTCAGTAATATAAAGAATAAACCAAAAATAAAAGAATCATGATACTTAAGTGAATTAATTTCTCTCCACCCCGACATGATCTGTGCATGCTTGGTTCAAATTGCGGCTGTTTATTTATACTTTTGGTTTTGGCCAGCGGTACGCTTTCTATCAGACCATTCATGCTTCGTGTGGCTGAAACAGTTTATCCAGAACAGCCTTCGTGGTGCCGAGTGGCGTCCTTACAAACGTCCGCTCAGGCTGTGAGAGCTTCGTTCTGCCGTTCGACGTGGTAGCGAGCATAAACCGGCCTCTAATCTGTCTCCTAAGATGGTGTCTGCCTAGCTGCCACGTAACCAGATGTATGCTGGTTGAAAACTCATCTCATCCTGTCGCCTGAACTCATCGCGGGCCACCGGAAACATTTCCGAGGGGCCGCCGCTGTCCCGCAGGCCGCACTTTGACTCACCAGGCTCCAGCCTCCGTTGGTCGCCCACCATCGTCTTGACACTGAGGTGCAGTTGTTTACTTTTTCTTGCATGAGTCAAATCTGTTTCTCAGCACCTCCAGTCGTCTCTTGCTTTTTTCACCTGCGTGCGAAAACCTCCGTCTGAATGCACCCTTGCTTTCAATGTCAAACAACTTCCTGTTTCCAGGCTCTTTCTTCTCCGCCGAGCAGAGTTTTTCTCGCTGTCTGTGCAGAGAACATGTAATTTGCATTTTAATCACTGTAATCTTTGTGCTTATTTCACCAAAAAAAAAAACAAAAAAAAACTTGGAGACAGCAGCCTCAGCAATAAAAAAAGCCCACAAAGCGGCGGTGCAGCGAGGGTCAGGGGGATCCGCCGCTCCCACAGCAGCGGGTTTAACGCCGGACTCTGGGGCTGCAAGGCGGCGCCGACTCCGCAGGGAAAAGCCTCCGTCTGCAGGCTGGCGGGGAAGCTGAGCCGGCATCCGACTCCGACTCCAAACCCAGGCGGAGGAGCCACTTCCCCTCGCTGTGAAGCTCGTCCTTTTGGAGATGCACGGCGAAGCGCTTCTCTTACATCCATCTGAAGCGGCGCGCCTTGCTGTGCATTTGTCTTTCATATCTTTTCTTGTGTTTGGGCAGAGTATGAGTCAGCTTCCCCGCTACTTTTCAGGCGACTACCTGCATTATTTTGATGTATGAGCAAGGAAAGGGAAGGGGGGGGGGGCGACTGTTAGAGCAGAAATGATATCAAAAGTTGAGTGCATAATGAAAATGGAAGCCCCCCCTCCCGTCTCGCTGTCTCTTTTCACTTTTAAGGTTTGACTCTTTGTCCTTTTGGCTGCCTGCAGTCGGCGTACGCAGTCGAGCAGCAGACATCAGTGACGTGTTTGGTTTTAAAGCTGTTGAGTCGCGGGGAGGATCACACGGCAGGCGAGGTGGAACGAGGTGAAAACAGCGAAACACCGCGCCGAGCACGGGGAAACATGCAAGGGCAAAAGTTTAACGTCTTAATTCCATATTCCTGTATATCTTCAGATCAAATAATATAAGTATAGTATCAAAAACCTAAACATATTCCACCTTTTCCCGCCAGGCCCGCTCCTAAGAGTTTGTTTCTTCCCCCTTCCGGTCGGCTGCTTGACTCGCTAGCTAGTTAGCCAAATTGACAACAACCACTAAAAGCTAGAAATGGCTAGTACACATATTATATCAAACCAAACATACACACATCATACACCAAAACGTTCAGCGTCTTCTCCTGAATCTAGCCAAGCCACGTGTGAAACAAAGTGACGCCTCCTTTGGACGTTAGTGCCGTCGGAAGCCGGCAATGCCACAGGAACATTTTGCTCTACAAGCTCTTTATGTTTGTGTTTTTTTTGGGCTTTTTTTTGCACATTTTTGAACAAACACCCACAGGATGTACGTCTGCTTTTTCTGCTGAATCTGGTGATTCCAGAGTCAAAGATAGAATTAATTGAATGATAGCAGGATCGAAGAAATCTGACATAATTTACACAGTGTGACTCAGAAATCATCAACATCAACACCAAACTTTATTTCTCTATTCGTCTTCACACTTTCAAAGAAACATACACACATTATACATGGAATTTTTCAGCATCCTCTTATGAATCAAACCTTGCCAGGGCTGAAGTTATTGCACTTTTACTTTTATCACAACAAGCTTCGTAACGGCGGCTGCTCCGTGGCTTTTCCAGCAGAAACTGGCTTTAATAAATGCCTCTTTATTTCTGTGTTTGCACTCACATTTGTACACAAAGATACACATTTTATACATAAAAATTAATCACCAGTCTCTGCTGGATTGAATGATGCCAGGGTCGAAGTGATCTCACTTCTACTTTTGACGATACGACCCTCGGAAATCATCAACATCATGTTCAAGGTTTAGCTCTGGCTTCCCCAAACTTTATTTCTCTATCTGTCCCAACGCTTTCAAACAAACATACACACGATATACATGTAATTTTTCAGCATCTTCTTCTGAATCTAGCCATGCCAGGGTTGAAGTAACTGCACCTTTACTTCAAAGCTTCAGGAAGAGCGGTGACGCCAGGTCTTAAACCGTGGATTAGCTGCATCAGAAGCTCCAAGACAAAGTGAACAAAGATGGAAAATGAGGTGATTAAGTCCCAGATTTGTGAACTTCCTCATCTCATGACCCGGGCATCATCCTCTCCCGTCTGTAAACCTTGTTGTGTCTCAGCAAAGCCGCTGTTCGCTTCACGGTGCAGCAGCTGGAGAGCGTTCGAGGCGTGGGGGTGATTATCTCGGCGAGGGCGAGCGGCTGCAGTACAGGCGGGCGGGAAGCAGCTTCATGCAGGTGGTTCGAAATTTACTGTTTACCACGCCGGCATTAAGTAGCTGTGCAGAAGGACACCTCATGAAAATGTCACATGCAATTAAAAGAGAAGGGAGCAGCGCCGGCCTTAAATAATTCAGACAATGGAGCGTGATCTGGAAATTGGCTCCAAACACTGCAGCGCTGCACTTTCCCCTCCACCTGGCTCAAACTTTAAAAGCCTGCCGGTTGTGGGAAATCTCAGACGGCATCACTTCCAATCGACTGTATCGTTTGAAGGAGTTTAAAGGCGGCTCGGTTTTTGTTTGTCATGTTTACATAAGATAAGAAGGTAGGAATGATGCACGAAAATGTTCTTTAGATAATAAAAGCAGAGCCATGTCACAAGCACTGTCTTTGACCTTTATTTAGATATTTATTTACTGTAATTTTCTGATAAATAATCATCATTAATGCGGACAAAATGACCAAGCATGTAGAAGCAAACGGGAGAAGAAGCTAATAAGTTGAGAAAATTGCATCTTTTCACTGAAATGCAGCCTTTAAACACAGGAAAAGGTAAAAAACATATTTTCACTATATTATAATATCCAAAATCCCAGACCACATCTAGTCTCTTTATCACGATATTGATATGATATGAGGATATAGCTCAGCTTTAGATTAAAGTGGATTTGTCCAGCAGCATTTGTTCACAGTTCAAATGTCCAAACTTTGTCTGATTTGAAGGATTTAAATTATTTTTTTAAGTGAGGGCAGCCATTAAAGAGGTCCAGCTGTGATCTACCTGTAAAACAAAAAGCTTGACTTTGAAAAATACAATAATTCTTAATCTGTACGCTCATATATGGGACCGACGCCGGTTGTAAATTAAAGTTCCTGCCAGGAGGATCTGAAAGTTGTTGTCTCGGACTTTGACTCTCTCAGCTGTGGTGTTTTAAATTCCAGCCACGCCGACCGAGCTCGGCGGGTTTCACAATCTGTGTCTGTAACTGCAGATGTGGAAGAGTCTGTGTGATGAAATTAAATATTTCTGCTGGCAAATATTCTAGTTCCAACTAGAACGAGCCATGGAGACACTGAGGATTTAAATCTTTTGGTCTAAAACAGGTCAGATTTCATGATACAAAACATTTATCTCAGATTCATTATCCCACTCTATAAAATTACTAATCCATACTCCTGGATTTTGTCTGCAACTTCAGAATGAAACTAAAAAAATGCAAAACACAACATAGTACTCAAAGCATTTACATGACATTGGCATTTAATCTAGAGAAGTTAGATTTACACATGCAACAGAAAATAACTTGTGCACAAGGATTTCAGATCGGAGGTTACAGATTCACACCTGCAGGGCTGCTGAGTCTCTGAGTGCACATTTACATGCTTTTATTTTTTTGCTCCATGCAGGTTGAGTTGGGTTTTCAGCCACTTTGTCAGTCCAGGCTTTGAAAAACTCATTACGGAGCCGCGTATTAAACACTCAAACACAATAACACTTTTAAAATGTCCATGTTAATCACCTCTGATCATTTATACTGTAGATAGAGGAACATTTTATTTCCTGTAAGAGAGTTTATGGCCTGCTCACCTCATTTGTTCTTCATTGAAACAGAAGGAAAGGAGACGAGTACGGTGGGTTATTAAGGCCATGTAGGGGGAAAAATCACAGAGCATACACAGAGAAACAAAACGTACTTTTTGAGATTAACGTCATGAATTTATGAGAAAAAAAATCATAATTCTGACTGTAAAGAGACTAATTTTTGAGAAAAAACTTGGAAAAACATTTTTTCGTTTCTGTTTTTTTTTTTTTTTTTTTTTTTGGTCAAGGAATCCCATCGCCTCGCTTTGCAAGGTTGGAAGTGATGTGGCTCCTTAACCCTGCAAAAGAAAAAGAAAAAGAACTGCTATTTTTCAGAGTTTTTTCTCAGAGAATATCCAGTTTTTAAATTTTTTTTTTTAATCTCAGAGCGCTTTTCTCGGTGTAGTGGCCCTGATGAGCCGCCGTAGAAGAGCGGACAGCACAGCTCCTGGGTGGATGGATGGAGGGGGGGTAACATTCGAGATGTTAGCAGCTGCTCCTTCACCTTCACAGCTTCACTAACCCACTAACCCGCTAACCCACTAACCAGCTAACCCCACTAACCCCGCCCCTGTCGTCTCTCCTGTCGTCTCCCCGGCAGCGCACCACGTCCGGACCGGCACCTGCGAGGTGGTGGCGCTGCACCGCTGCTGCAACAAGAACAAGATCGAGGAGCGCTCGCAGACCGTCAAGTGCTCCTGCTTCCCGGGCCAGGTGGCCGGCACCACCCGGGCCGCCCCGTCCTGCGTCGATGGTACGATCCAGCTGCATGCCACATCTGCATGTGTTGTCTTGTTCTCTCAGATCCTCATTTCAGCTTCCTCTAGGAACCCTAACTCTAACCCAGGTCAGGCCGGGGAGTCTCACAAGGTGGGTCATGATTCTGTGCAGAATGTCGGAGTATTCCTTTAAATGTTCTGTTATCCTTTAAATGTAGTAGTACCAGTGATAGGAGTAGTATTAATCAGGTGTGGCTTTTTATGATTGGTTGTCCTCAATTTGCATAAACCTTTTCAACATGACCCACACCCCTTACGGAAAGAAAATATATTTACCAATATATTACATTTAATATATGGAATTACAATATATTTAAATATGTTATCTATTTGCAAGTGTCTTAGCAATACATCGAAGAATATATTGGTGAAACATATATAATGCAATATATTTGTATGTATTGCATCAATATATTTTAATATATGGAATAATACATAAGTAATTGCGCATTTAAGATATTGCAATATATTGGAAAATATAAAGACTAGTTCCCATATATGGAAATGTATTATCTAGTAGATCACATAATATTTTCCAATATACTCCAACATATTTTTGTTTCGTAAGGGACATCCCATCATGCAGCGCACATGCAGTTGTTTGCCCACTGTGTGAATTTGTCTTTGTGTTGCTGCCAGTTCACCTGTGTAAGCGTCCACTTCCTGTTTCCATCAAACATCAGGGAGTGAAATGCGTGTGAAATTAGGTGCATTGATTTTCTTTTTCCCCCGCTGAGGAGAATGTGGAGTTAAAGTGCCTCTTGCCTTCACACGGCATGCAGGGACTACGAGCTGTCAGCCCCCTTCCTAAGAGGTCTGAAGTATTTTTTATCACCTGAACGGCTTCTGCAGCGGGCGACTGCAGGCAGTAAAGTCAATGACCCAGAACGTCACTTAGCATGCTAATGTGTGAGACGCGCCGACTCGGACAAAAAAAAAAAAAAAAAAAAAACGGCCGCTCTGCTTTGGTCTGCAAAGCGCGGGTTTCCGCATAAAGTCTGGGCCCGGTCGCGTCTGACCTATTCCTTGACATTTTAGTATTGACATTTTCTGCAAATTAGAGCTGTGTGCCACCGGCCGCCGTTTTAAAGCTCCACGGGTGAGCTCGGAAAAAATGATCAGCACTTAACCTTTTAATTATTCTTTCTTCTGCGACCTGGGATTACCTTTAGCTGCAGCCTCCGTGTGACACAATCCTGTCTTTACACGAGGATGAATCAGACTGAGGAGATCTGAGAAGACCAGACCGTCCATCATGCACTATGTGGACAAAAGTGTTGGTCCACCTGCAGGAGCTTCTCTGAGCTCCCATTCTGAACCCAGAGGCATTAATGTGGAGTCGGTCCCTTTGCAGCAGAACAGCTTCCACTCTTCTGGGAGGCTTTCTACCAGATGTTGGAGTGTGTCTGTGGGAGTTTCTACCAGATGTTGGAGTGTCTGTGGGAGTTTCTGCCAGATGTTGGAGTGTCTGTGGGAGTTTCTCTCAGATGTTGGAGTGTCTGTGGGAGTTTCTGCCAGATGTTGGAGTGTGTCTGTGGGAGTTTCTACCAGATGTTGGAGTGTCTGTGGGAGTTTCTCTCAGATGTTGGAGTGTCTGTGGGAGTTTCTGCCAGATGTTGGAGTGTCTATGGGAGTTTCTCCCAGATGTTGGAGTGTGTCTGTGGGAGTTTCTGCCAGATGTTGCAGTGTGTCTGTGGGAGTTTCTGCCCGTTCATCCAGAAGAGCCTTTGTGAGCTCAGACTCTGATGTTGGACCAGAGGGTCCGGCTCCCAGTCTCCGTTCTAGTTGATCCAAAGGTGTTGGATGGGGTTGAGGTCGGGGCTCTGTGCGGGCCGCTCAAGTTCTTCCACCCTAAACTCAGCCGGCCACGCCTTTATGGAGCTGCTCTGTGCACTGGGGCTCAGTCATGCTGGGACAGGAAAGGGCCTTCCTTCCCCAAACTGGTCCCACAGAGCTGGAAGCAGAGAATTGTCCAAAATGTGTCGGTGAGCTGAAGCGTTCAGATTTCCCTTCAGTGGAGCTGAGGGGCCGAGGCCGAGCCCAGAAACACCAGCCCACAGCGTGACCCCTCCTCCAGCAAACTGCACAGTCGGCACAATGCAGCCAGGCAGGGAACGTTCTCCTGGAGGCGGGGAACGTTCTCCTGGAGGCAGGGAACGTTCTCCTGGAGGCAGGGAACGTTCTCCTGGAGGCGGGGAACATTCTCCTGGAGGCGGGGAACGTTCTCCTGGCATTCCCCAAACCCAGACTCGTCCATCAGACCAACACATAGAGGAGCCTGATTGGTCGCCATGAGGCTCCCGGCGCTCAGTTTCTGTGCTGATGTTGATGCCAGAGGAGGTTTGGAGCTCTGCAGGTACTGAGGCGGCAGAGCGTCGGACACTTTTACGCACTATGAGCCTCGGCGCTCGGCGACCCCGCTCTGTAACCTTATGAGAACGGCTTGTTTAGAACGAGTCATTCCCTCACTAATGTCAGTAAAGGCAGACTACATGGCTGCTGGTGTTTATACACCTGTGGCAACGGGACTGAATGAAACACCTGGATTCAGTGATTAAGAGCTGTAGCCCAGTACTTTTGTCCATATAGTGCATTTCCAGATATGTATTGCCCAGTCTGAACAGTGTTGTTAGTCCGTTCTAAAATCCCAGGTGTCAATCAGAGAGATCAGCAGATCCTCCATGAGGCTCAAAACATTTCAGCTTATTCTGCTCATGATCTTTCCAGTGTCGTCAAGACGTCTGTGTGTTTTACCTGTAAAACTAAAAATCGTTCATCCCCTCTGTGATCAGATCACTAAATCCCTTAGGTTGTTTTTATATCTCGCTTTAAGGACTTTTATCTGTTTTATTTATTTATTTATTTATTTATTTATTTTAACCAGACTTATGTTTTTATCCTGTTATTTGATTAGATTGATACTTTATTGTTTTAATCAGTTGATCAGTCTGCTCAACCCGAGTATGTATTTTAGACTTCATTTCATAGTTTAGCTCTAATGCATAATTTATTTTTTGTCTGTTTGTCACTGTGTTTTATTTATGTGTTTCATGTGCATGCTGCTCCATACAGATTGCCCCTAGAGGGATTAATAAAGTTGTTTAAATTGAACCGCGAGGACAAAAACACATAAAGCACATGTGTGAATCTCCTCTTTGGCTTTGTGTGGGACAAAGGCACAAATTTGGAGATTTTATTTGTTTTATGTTTTTTATGTCTGCAATTTATTGTTTTCAGCCTCCATGTTTTCAAAGCATCGTTAAGTCCTCAGTGAAATGCATCCTGTGCGCTTCCTCTGTGTTTGGTTATCAATATCCCCGTTTCATTTCATGAGAGACCCTTGTGGCTTCTTAATAGCCGATGTTGCACAACCGCCATCTGCTTGCCATTGACCCGATGCACTTTTTTTACACCGCATTGCCGCTATAACCATCGCTGCGTAATACAAATTGATTCCCTCATGCAGGAAAGGATCCATTCCAGCCGATGCGCTGTAGCAAAGCACCGGCGTTATGCGCGGATCATAATAACCTCCCTCTTCATTACTAAGAACACTAATGCCTGTGGAGCAGCGTGCGGTGTGCAGCACGGATAATGTGCTCTGTAATGCCCCGTGTTTAAATTACACCTCGCACAATGGGATAACATTAAGCTTTATTCTGCGTCTCGCTGTCTCGTCTGACCGGGCTCGGCTCACTCTGCGGCTCCGAGCGCCTCGCATGTCACTCACATCTCATGTTTTCTAGCGTCAAACAGCAAAAAGCGAGTCATGTTTCTCTAATTCTGGCATGTGAGGAGTTTCTATAAATCACATGTTTGCCCCCAGTGATCAAAAAATATCATTGTGGCAGGATAATGCATTGGCAGTGTTGGCTTTTGTGACTAAATCCTGGCATTTACCTGTTTCTGCAAAATGAGTAAGTTTCACATAATTCACTTGAGAAAACTGTCATCATTGTGGCGACGGAGGGCAACAGGATCCAGCCGTGGAAGGAAAACAGGAGCAGATGGCGTGTTGGTGTTTGGGGAAGCAGCTCAAATCAGTCAAAACTCTGTTTGGAAACAGAAGCAGAGGCAGTTTCAACGTTTCTCTCCGCTCCACGCTCCGCGGCTCGCCCGGCGACGCTCCGACCGTCCCGCCGCGCTGATCCGAGCGAGGCGGTTTCTTCGAGTCCGTTCAAGTTCTGTGAGCGAGACTCAGCCAATGGGAAATAGGCCAACGAACTTTCTGACCAATCACAGTACTTGCCCAGAAGTCTGGTGGGATTTATAATAACACCGGGCAGGCTGATGCTAACTTAAGAGTCAGAGGGATTGGTTGGATTTTTGATGAGGCTCAGCCAGTTGGGACAAAAAAAAAAAAAAAAAAACACAGGGACCAGTTCTGATTGGCTTGTTTTTTTCTAATGACATCATTTCTCACAAAAACAAAACAAAACAAAACAAAAAAAAACAAAACAGTAAAGTACCAGTATGATCCATTAATCTAATTTAAATAATATCCAGACAGCAACATCTGTGATAATAATACTAATACTAACATTAATACTAATAGTACTACTAATAATAATATTACTAAAAAAAACAAAAAAACTAGTCAGCACACTGTGGTGCAATGTCTTGTATGGGTTACATCTTTAAGTTAAATTTATTTTATTTGACATGGACTTTATAAAAAGCATTATTATTAAGTATAAACATAATGCAGCAGATGCCTGTGCATAATATTTAAACATATACAGATGTTTAAAGCGAAATGTTAATTCGTGCCCATAGGAAACTTTCTTAACAGTTAATAGAAAAAACAAAGAGTTAAAGCCAAAACAGGAAGCTCTAGGTGCGGTGTGACGTACAGAGGGCTGAGCTGGGAGAACGAGCCGGGACTCAGCAGCTCCGCTCAAAGTTCTGCTTCTGCAACAGGAAGACAGAAAGTCCACATGAGGTTTTGTGCTTTGCAGTGTGACACTCAGAGTTTACTGAGGCCAGCGAGCCGATTGTAGCCGAGCAACAGTTCCACCGAGCGGGAAGCAGCAGGAAGCAGCGGGACCCTGCAGGCGGTGAGGAGGAACTTCAACGAGGAAAAACTCTGAGCTTTCCGAACGGAACGTGTTGTGTTCCTCCAAGATTTGACAGCGCCGACACCTCATCATTTCTTTTTTTTAATCCATGAGTTTTATTGTCTGGTTATATAACGCTATGATGGTTTATATCCTACACACAGAAAAACAAAGGTGCTACCTGGAACCAAAAATGGTTCTTTGGAGTGATGCCGTAGAAGATGCCATAGATTTTTGGTCCCACAAACCCTAGCCCTAACCCTAACCTTTTAGCAAGAGGTTCTTTAAAGAACCCCAAAGGTGCCTCAAAGAACCATCAAAAAACGGTTTCTTTAGGAACCATAAATGGATCATTAAACTTTAACATTAGCAAAAATAGGTTCTTTAAAAAGTTATTTTTAATAAAGTTCTTTGTGGATCCAGTTGGTTCAGTAAAGAACCTTTTTTTTAAATGGTTCTTTGGTAAATTTTCAGAATAAAAGGTTCTCTGAGTGCTTTAAATCAGATGACTGTGTGCAGGTTGAAAACCAACATGAACATGTTGTTGGCCGGTTCTCCACGTTCCTTGTTCCTTCACTGGGTTCCAGACGAGCTATTAAAAATGTTTTCTGATAGTTTATAGAGCGAGACATTAATCCATTCACTGAGGAAATAATCTGCACATTAATCCACAAGGAAAAGAATTGTCAGCTGCTGCCGCCACCAAATAACAAATAACACACCAAATTTTAAAGAACCACAGAAAGAGTGTGAAGAACCAGTTCCTAAATAAAGAGGTTCTTCAGCTGCTTTGTAGAACCACAGAGCATTTTTAAGGAACCATTTAAGACCCACTGTTTTCCAGAGAGTAGATTAAATGTGAGCAGGGAGCCATCCAGATGAATTAAGACATCAGATTCAGGATTGATCATGGCTGCCTGCTGTGTGAGCGGCGCCTCGGCATTGACTCGCTGACCTTCACGTCTCTCCGCCAGCCTCCATCGTGGAGCAGAAGTGGTGGTGTCAGATGCACCCGTGCCTCGACGGCGAGGAATGCAAAGTTCTTCCTGACCTGAAGGGATGGAGCTGTGCCACGGGGAACAAGATCAAAACGACTAAGGTGGGTGGAACGAGAAAATACCGGCCGACACGTTGAGAACCTGTTGGACGCGCCGACCTTCTGCACTTCGGCTGCTCAAGGTCGACGCGGCGTTTCTTCTGTTACAGTCGTCTGCACGGCTGATGTTTGCAGCCGCCGCTCGCGCCCCGAGGGGCCGCTGATCAATGGGGCTGGCATGTCTCCTTAGCACTTTCAGGCCACTTTGAGCACCCAAACTGGCCAATTACTCACTCCAATTACTTGCTTTTAACGGGGAAACATGATGCCCGCATCCTTCCCTGTGTTATGATGACCCCAAGACTTTAGCTCTGCCTCTCTCCATGTGCTTAATTATTTAAACTGCCCACATCACACCTGCCTGGAGCCGGCAGCCTGCAGCCTGGAGCCCGGGGCTATTGATTTGGCGACTAGTTGGGGTCTCAAAATGGGATTTATACATATATTTAGTGGCCCAGGGTCCCTGCAGAGGTCCTGAAAGTCAGATGGTGTGTGGAAAGATAATTCAGTCATTTCTAAACCATGATAAGTTTGAAAAATGCATTAAAAAAATTAAAAAAATTATTGTTGCACAGCCCTGATTTGCATCGGACTGTGCTTCTTCTGTGGTTTTAGACATTCATCGTTGCATGTATTCTGATATTTCTTGCTGGTGGGAATAATCTTAATTTCATAGAATCATCTTAATGGGAGCAAAACGATTATCTGTATAAATTATACCAAACCCCCAAAATCCTCAGATGACATTAAAATAAATGATTGGTCTGTTAAAAGCATGGAGGATCGTGGTCATCAGATTAAAGTGAATGACCTCACCCGTGCATTTTCATGAAATCTAACACTTCTCTTATGGTTTCCTCTTTTTTTTTTTTTTTTTCCTCCGTCTTCATCTTCATCCATGTGGACGACTGGACAGATTTCAGCGGACAGAGACCAGCTTTGGTAACGTCAGATGCCGCGCTGCAGAGTCGAGGTGAGACACATGTTTGCTATTTATTAGAAATGATTTCCGTTTTGGCATGTCGTTTTTATACACATTTTAATGGGCCAGTTGTTAGTTAATAAAAATGCAAATTGTTGGATGCTTAAACAGATACTGTGCTGTAAAACAAACAATACAAAAAGATAAAACTAATTTTTTAATGGTATTAGTAATGATATCTAATGTACACTGCATTCTTAAGCTAATTTTCATGATTCAAAAACTGTTAAAATACTACTTATAATACTGCTACTTAAAATACTACTTATATCATCTTATCTAATTATGCAAGCACCAAAAAGGGCAGAAATAAAAGAGCCAAACTATAACTGATCTGCATTTGGTGACTTTGCACGTTGGCGCCCCCACATGGCAGCAGGCGGTAACTGATTGAATTCGGAGGATTTCATTACCCACAAATACTGTCAGTAAAATAAAAACCACAACAAACTGTCCACATTTTGTTGCTGGTAAAAATTTACTAAACTTTCACCCCGGCGTGTGTCGTCACCGATCAATTTGAAATAAGAATTTGGAGAATTTATAACCTGAATTTGTGTTTACTGCCCTATACCGTCTCTGTCCACAAGGTGGCACTGCACTGAGCCTTCCTGGTATTAACGTGTGTAGATCTATTTTTACCATGGTCTGGGTGAATGCTGCTTTCTGATTGGATGAAGTGTGTGTGTTAAAACTGTCAAGAGTCTGCCAAATCTAATGGTTGTTCTTACGGCAGCCATGAAGTGTTGAATCAAAGTGTGTAACCATAGCAACAAATGGAAATCTAACTAGCTATAAGTCAGCTGTTAGACGATAACCCCTGCCCTGTTTTTAATATCCAGATTACCTGAGACTGTTGTGATCATTCTCCAGTTAAAATTAGGATTACATCAACACCAATACTGAGCTAGACAAGTAATTTTTGAGTCGATGTGATGTATGCAATCAAATCCTGCGGCCCAAGCTAAATACGTTTAACTGAATATTGAAATATAGGCTAATAAACTGCCGTGACTGGACGTCCCGCTTCGAGCTCGGGGTCCTGAGTCCCGACAAAAATCTGCAAAACCGAACTGTCCTGGTTTTCAACATTCATGACCAAATTGTCCTGTTTTTTTTTTTTTGTTTTTTTTTTGCTATTCACGCCCACATTTTAGAACAAACACAGAAAAGTTATCCATCAGAAATAATCTGCGTTTTCTGTTGAGTCAAGGGCCTGTGCACACCGACAAATACCTTGTGTTTTATTTTGAAAGGCAGCGAATGTGATTATGAGCTCATACTGTATGTTACATTACACCAAATCAAGAAGTGTGTGTTTAGTGTTTGTTGGTGTTACTACACAGTTTGCAGCTATGATTTGGTGGATTTTGGGAGAGAAAACAAATTGTCAGCCATGGTGTTGAGAGGTGCTGGTGGGTGTGTGAAGTGCTGAAATAATTATCCCCCATCCTGATGAAAGCGTTAATGGTGCAAGCATGAGCGCATGCATGTGCACAGCATTTAAAGGTGTCACACACTACAGAGCCAGTACAGAGACAACACCACCACCCAGACAGCAGTGAGGGTTTTTTATTTTATTTCTATTTTTTTACAAACATCTGAGGAAAAATTACATCCTGTATGATGATTAAACCAAAGGAAATGAAAGCGAGAGAGAGGAAAAGATTTAATGTTAATTTTCTCCGGAGTGCTGTTTTTTTTTTTTTTTTTTTTTAAACCCAGGCTTTTATTTTGAAGAAAAGTTCTTTTGTGTGTGTGTGTGTGTGTGTGTGTGTGTGTGTGTGTGTGTGTGTTTGTGGCAATTTATGTTTTTTTTTTTTTTTTGGTGTGTGTAGTACTGTGTGAGGTACTGTATTTTATGGTAACTATGGTTTTTTATGGCATTTTTTATTTTTTTATTGTAGTAATTAGAAACATGGTTTATTGTATTTTTTCAGTTAGTTTAAAAACACTTTTTGTGTCTTTTTAGCTCTCTGTCAAGTCATTTTCTTGTAATTTTTAAAATACTGATACCCATAGTTTATAACACTGCACAGCTTTATTTAGGAGAAAGAAAAAAAAATCAGAAATGCCCTTTTTGACAACAGGAAACTCACAGTACAGTCAAATATGAACTGAGTGCTATTCTCTATGGTAGCTAATGAATGACTAAATATGCTTTTTGTCATCCAGGCTTTTATTTTGAAATGTTTCATTTCACCCTTTGGAAGAAAAAAGTTCTTTTTATTTTTATTTTTTGGATGGAGGTCATTTTTATTTGTATAAATTCTGTAGTGGCAGAAGTCAGGAGTTTCCTGCTGAAGTGATGATTCGTCTTCTGCAGCTGCTCATATTGTCGCTGTACTTTATTGTGAAGGCCTGGCCTGGGCAGCGCTGCAGAGGAAGGCGTTGACATGGGCAGCTCGTTAAACCTCACAGCCGTTAGCATGTGGCTGGCTCGGAGACGGGCGCGTAAATTAAAGTATTTCCACCTTCGGCTGCAACTTTCCTCGCACGTCGAGACTTGCCGGCTGTCATCGGTGCAGATCTTCTTTTTAAAAAACAACTTTTTCTTTCCGTCTGTGCGAAGGTGAGCGGTCACGATAATGAAAGGAGAATGTGGCGTTTCACAGCATTTAAAAATGGTAATGATTCGGCTGCTATTTTTAACCGCACGGCCGATGACACACCGAGCGAAGAGACGGTCCTTCAGAGAATTTCCCTGTAAAAAAAATCACATTAATCTGCTGTCATCAGTCACATGTGCAGCACTAATCAGCACAGATCATCTCATCAGCGTGCAGGAGGAAAATAAAACGCCAGAGAGAGACGGTGAGAAGAGTGGTACGATGTGAAAAAAATAATAAAACAAAATAAAAAAGACAACAGCGAGTTGGAGGATTACCCGGTGGATTTGTCTTTGAGCTGCGACTCAGACGGCGCTGAGGCGGCGGCTCTTCCTGCAGGCGGTGTGACGCAGCGGGGCGCCGCACATCACAGCGGCTTTCTTCTCCACCTCGGGTCGAGTTTGGAGGGACAGCGTAGCCTCGGGACCCCCGGGCGATACTGACCTGTCACCCTGTCACACGTTTAAAAAACAAAAACAACAACAAAAACACGAATCAGAGCGAAGACACTTCAAAACGCCCTCGGAAAGCAGAAGAAGAAGAAGAAGAAACCGAGACGCAGCTCAAACTTTTGTCACAAACCTCGGTGTGCCGTGATAATTGGCGTCTCACGTGCAAAGAGCTGCAGCGTTAAAGCAACAGGACACTGACATCATTTTTAAATTTATTTTTTCCCCCAAACATCTGGGGAAAGATTGCACGTCCTGCGTGACGATGAAACCAAAGCAAATCAAAGAGACAAGAGAGGAAAAGATTTAATGTTGGTTTTCTCTGGAGTGCTATTTTTTTTAACCCAGGCTTTTATTTTGAAAGGTTTTATATCACCCTCTGAAAAAAGTTTTTTTTTTTTTTAATTTTTCTTTCTTTGTGGCAATTCATTTTTTTTTTTTTTTACATGGGTGGGTGGGTGTAATTTATTAAAATTAAAATTAAATTAAAATTTCAGTACTTTTAACTGTAATTATTAGAAATACAATTTTTTTTACTATTTTCTGCTCACTGTCAAGTTATTTTCTTGTAATTTTTAAAGTGCCCATATCCATCATTTATAACAGTGCACAGCTTTATTTAGGGGGAAAAAACATTATAAATGTCCTTTTTCTGAAAACAGGAAACTCAAAGCACAGTCAAAAACAGACTGAACGTTATTCTCTTATTGTAGCTAATGAATGACCATATGCTTTTTACTCAGGATTTTATTTTGAAAAGTTTAATCTTCCTCACCCTCGAAAAAAAGGTGTTTTTATTTTTATTGTTTAGAGGCAATTTATCTTTTTGCGTTTTTTTTTAACATTTTTTTTATAATTTATAATTTATGGTATTTTTTAATTACCATGATTAGAAAAAGAGTTTTATTGTATTTTTTAAAAAATATATATATTTTTTTTCTGTTAAATGTGTAGCCATTTTGTGGTAATTTTTTTTGGCTGGTTTTTGGCCAATATTGTTCGTCCTATAAAGGGGCATTTCACCCCAAAACCTCCTGACCTCTACTCTCCAGCACCAGGCTGCACTCTGCTCAGGCTGTTCAGGTGTTGCCATGACAACAAAAAGCCATAGACATTCATAGCAGATACTGAAAGAGCCGGTCAATAACTGCAGCCTCCGGATCGCCGACATGAAAACCTCTGCGGACGCGGCGGCGGATTCGTGACGAGCGCAGATCCATCGGAAATCTGTCGGACTTCCTCTGAGGATGCAAGAAAAGCCCGTCGGGTTCCCGGGTTTCCGGCAGTTAAATTTTGATGGCGAGGGAAGGCCGGGATTTAATTTGAGCGTGGGGTTTAATTTGGGCGTGGGTTGGCGGAGATGGGACGCGGTCCTCTGCAGGAGGCTCGCTGATGGAGGCTGTTTGGGTTTTTGGTTTTATTTCAGATAAAAATCTCAGCGCCGGCCGAGCTGTGCAGTTAAAACCCACCAGAAAACACACACACACACACACACACACTGCTGAGAGGGCCACTCCACCATGCCAATTACACACCTGAATTATACAAACACACACACACACACACACACACACACCTGCTGCGTTAAAACCTTTCAGCCGGCCGCAGTTCAAGGCAGCCGATGGAAATTAATCCCTCATGTGTTAAATTATCAGTCGCCAGCCACCAATTAAAGGCGGAGGCAGGAGTCCGGCTGCCGTCCCGGTGTTTGTGGTGTTGTTGGAGAGCGACTCCAGTGCTGGTAATGATCCCCTCCCTCCCTCCCTCCCTCCCTCTCTTTCTCCTCAAGTGCGATCCATCTCTGAAGTGGCTTCCTCTGCTGACAAAAGGCCGCTCTGACTCTCAGGCTTTTACTGTGGAATTATTCTCAAATTAGCTCCACATTAATCACACTGACAGCCCGCGCAGTGAAGAGGCTCTGCAAGGGCCGAGAATTTATTGCGATCTGCGCTCCGACACAGCGGATCTCAAACTTTTTTTTTTCAGCGCTGTGCCCCCTTTGAAATATTCTTTTCAGCCAAGTTCCCCCTGACCAGAGCAAAAAAAAAAAAAAAAATCAGAAGATGAAAAAGGCCACATGAGGAGGTCCAATCCAGAAACAACAGCCCGACACTGAGCAGATTCTCTTCTTTCTGTTTCTGCTTCTTTTTCTACCAGAGAACAAACGTCCTTCAGGAAACCCAGAGGGAAAAACTGAAGATAAAATGTGCTTTATGAAATTAACATTTACATTTTTTATTGAATTTATTATGGCACGGGCTCATTAGTTCGGGACATTGTGCATGATGACTCCTATTTTTTAAATTCCTGAACCCCCTGCAGTACTCCTTTGTACCTCTCTGGGGAACCACTGAGTTAGAGAACACAGGTGTATTGATCATTTTTACATTTTTTATTGGACTTATTATAGCATAAGCAAACTATTTTAAGAGTTATGCATGACAGATATTTTTTAATTAACTTTTTTTTTTTTAAATCTCACGTACCGCCTGCAGTACTTGCGTACACCACTAGGGGTACGCACACCTCCATTTGAGAACCACTGCTCTAACTTATGCAAAGTGCGGTAAGAAATCTCAAAACTGTTAATTTAAAAGTGTTTGATATATTGTTTTTAAATCTCATGCACCCCCTGCAGTACTCCAGTGCACCACTAGGGGTGCATGTACTCCCATTTGAGAATCGCTGCATTAAACTGCGTCGGCCAGGCGTGAAAAAATGCAGCTGCAGTAACGTGACGTGGTCTACAGGGGGCAACAGAGTCCACACCAGGAGGTCAAACACACATTTTCCCGTTGGTGGTCCAGATTCAAATCCAATTCCAAGCGAAACCAAAGCTTGTGACGCCTCAACGACGCAAAACGTGATGCTGACACGCCACCCTCTGGTGGACCGGCAGGTGTATTACACGCTTTGGGCTGAGAGAGCAAACCCAGAGGGGAAACTAAAAATAAAATGTGCTTTATCAAACTTACATTTACATCTTTTATTGGCCTCATTACAGCATAATCTGATTATTTTTGGACAATGTGCATGACTGTAAAAATCTAACGTACCGCCTGCAGTTCTCCAACGTACCCCTAGAGGTACACACACCTGCATTTGAGACCCGCTGCTCTAACATGTGCAAAGTGCGGTAACAATCTTAAAATGCATCTAAACACTGTTTAATGTAAAACTGCCCAGCGGTTTGAAGCTCGGTGTGTTTTTCTCTGGTTCTGGTGATGATTCATCCTCCGCTGCTCCGGCCGCTCCGTGTCAAACGGCCTGTTTGTTAATTAGTCTAATGAGCCTGTCAGAGCTGCCCCTGTCTGCTGTCCAGAGTTCAGCAGCCATCATGGAGCCTCACCAGCTCTCGGCGGCGGCGGTTTCCCCCCGGTTTGTCAGACGAGGCGAGGCGGCTGACGAGACGGCGGGGATCGATAGCGGACGTCGTTACGGAGGCGTTTTGTATCTTCCTCACTTCAGGCCTTTCCAGAAAGTGTTTTTTGGTGGAGCTGAGGAGCTGTCAGTCAGAGAGAGAGAGAGAGAGAGAGAGAGAGAGAGAGAGAGAGCGATCGAGCTTCATGACAGGCAGTTTAATCTGGAGGAGAATCCAGAAGCTGAGGAAGTCTGACGGCGTCAAACTGAGACAGAAACAAACCTCCCGTCTGAGGCAGGAGGCCGACCCGTCCACTGAGATCTGTCCCACTGAATATCAGCAGGGCCGCCGCTGCACATACAGGGGCCCTGGCAAAAAAAAAAAAAAAAAAAAAAAAAAAAAATTACCGGGGGCCCCGTGCCTTTTACCACGAGTAAGACAGATGTCTGTCCAGAAGTTCCTCCAGCCGTCTGACAGACGCCTGTAAGACGTTTCTGTGCGTCTCAAAAAACCAGAAAACATCATGCAGCTGAACCCTGTGGGCAGTGAAGTAGGGCTTTTATTTTGAAAGGTCTTACTTCACCCTCTGGGGGAAAAATGGTTTCTTTTGTTTTTTTTTTCAAGGGGCAATTTGTTGTTGTTGTTGTTGTTTTTTTTAATATAATAATTGTACACATAATTTTGTGGTATGTATGATTTTTTTTAAGTTATATAGATAAATCGATGGATAAATACATAGATACAGGTGATATAGATATCCATAAAAACTAGGCTATTTTAAAACTATTTAAAAAAAAACCTTTTCTGTTCTTTTTGTGTATTAAATTTGACATTTAAAAAAAATTGAATTACAAATGTAGTTTTATAGTATTTTTTTCTATTTTTTAAAATACATTTGTGTTTTTTTCCAGCTAATCTAACTGTTTTGTGGTGATATTTTGGCAAATTTTCTGAGAATTCTAATTTTCTAAGAATTTTAAGTGTTTTTTAAACTTTCTGCCAACTGTCAGAGCCTGATTTTCTGATTTGATTTTAAGTGGAAAATGCCCTCCTGATGGTAAAAATATACTGTTTGAAGAAACGTCGATACACAGTGACAATAATGTGAAATCTGATTCTCATTAATATTTCCTGTTGTGTAGAAAAACACTGTGGCGTCGCATCGCGGTCACCAAACGTTTCCTCAGGGGGGCGCTGCACCAAACGGCTGCGAGCGAGGAAAAACACCTCACAGCTGCCAGACAACAACACACACTCACACACACTCACACACACACACACACACACACACACACACACACTGCGTTTCAATTTCCTGTCTCCCCGAGCGCCACACATCATTTCCCTCGACTCAAGAAACAAAATTTACTGGGATTGAAAATTCATGTGGATCCTCTGCATCTCCCAAAACCTGATTATTATACTGATCATCATTACTGTGGGACTGCTGTGGAGCTAATTTCTGTGTGTGTGTGTGAGAGAGAGAGAGAGAGAGAGAGAGAGAGAGAGAGAGAGTTGATTTTGTTGTTGACCAACACAAAAACAATTTTTTTTTGCTTTTCATTTTTTTTCTTTCTGCATTCAATCAGTTGATTTGAGTTGTTTTTTTCACATAAACACTCAGTCAGTTCTTTTCTGCTAAAATGAAAAAAAAAAAAGCTCTTTTGTTTTTTTGTCTTAAAGTGGCAGCACACCATCTCCATGTTTTTTATTTTATTTTTAAATTTTATTTTGGTATTATATGTGTGACTTTTTTATTATTTATTTATTTATTTATTTATTTTTAAACTTTTTTTGTAACTTTTTATTTTTTATTTTATTTGATTATTTTTTACCTTTTACTTTTTATTTACTTTTTATTTTTATTTGTTTATTTTTTTCACTTTTTCTTAATTTTATTTTGGTGACACATGTAATGATAGGCAGCCTGTCAGTCACACAGTGTGGGCCGGACTTGGATTTCCTGTTGAAGGACGCTGTTACATTTTGTTCTCTGTGTCCCAGAAGCATCTGACACATGAATATTAAACATCATCTTTATAGCGCTACACGCTGTTTGGCCATTCTTTGGACGAAAATTCAACACAATACACCGTTTGGGCCAATCCCAGTCCCCTTCTCTGGACCTGACCCCACACTGTCCACCTTAAATTAAGGTATCCCGGCTGATTTTATTGATTTCTTTGCGTGTTAATATGGGAATAGCAGCCCGAGTACTTTGTCCTTCTCCTCTATTGTGACAAAAAAAGTAAAAGTCCTTTATTCTGCACTTTATTCACCATCCTTTACTCAACAGCCAACACATTTAGACTACATCGTCTTCATCAGGGAGTCATATTTCGGTTTTGGTTTTCCTGAACTTTTCATTTTACTGTTGCCCGATCAGACACGGTGATATGTTCCCATGTCCCACTGTGTGTTAATGTGTTATTTTTAATTTTCCCTGTTTACTGTGCAGTGCTCTGAGCCAGCTGAGTGTGTGTGTGTGTGTGTGTGTGTGTTGGATTGTGCCTTATTCAGCTTCAGCGAACGTTTCATAACCCTAACCCTGACCTTTTCCTGAGCTATGCCGAGTATTTTTAGCAGCTAGTCTGCCAGTTAGCTCACTAATAGCTAACAACTGACATGTGAAGTGAGTCTATTATTGTCACCATGACAACAGTCGTCCTGTTACCTTCACCTCACCTTTGCCCTGACCTACACGGCTTGAAATTCAAAACAAAACAAACTGTAGTGGTTTCAGGAGAAGATCATTTGTGGTGGATCTTCCTCAACCTTCAGCGGTGAGCCGATGGTCATGACAGATGGAAGGATAAATGTGTTCAGCAGTTACAGTTTCACTTACTAACTTCTCCTGAAACCACTCTCATTTTCTAAAAAAAAAAAAAAAAAAACATTCCCAGGTGTATTTCAGAACCACATGATCCGCGGTGTAAATCAGACAGCTTGGGAGTTGCTGTAAAGTTGATTTTTTCACATTTTGACAGAGCCAGGCTAACGACTCCCATAGACTTCAAGTCTTTATGCTAAGCTAACATGAAATGCTACCTGCAGGAACTGAACCACTGGACGTCCAGAGGTGGAAATGGTGTCCAACATCTGGTCTCAGTCTGGGGAAGTCAGAAAAAAGGGATTTTGCCCAAAACGACGGAGTGTTCCTTTAACCAATTTTTTTGTTTTTTTTTTGACTAAATTTAACTAAACTTTGGAACACACTACCTTTAGATATCAGGGAAGTCAGCTCACTGGATATCTTTAAAAGATTAAAAACCCACCTTTTCACTCTTAGCCTTTAACTCGCTCCTATTTCATTCCACACTGTGTTGTCCTTTATTGTTTTATTTGCATCTTTTGTTTTATTTCAGAGTTCTCGTCTTCAGCCTTTTCCTTTTTTAATTCCGACCTGTGCTGTGTTTTATTCTCTTTAATGTTTTATTTAATGTTTTCAAATGTTCTTCTTTTTATTGTGAAGCACTTTGAGCTGCAATTCTTGTATGAAAGGTGCTATATGAATAAAGTTTTATTATTATTATTATTATTATTATTATTATTATTATTAAATTAAAACCATTTTGATGCTTGTTACTTATCTCCTGCCGCCAGCAGGGGACGATAAATTAGGAAACGCTCCTTTGGGTCGTATTAGAGGACGGGAACAACGCGTGTGTGTGGTCGTGTGGGTTGGAGGACAGGAGTTTACAGCGTGAAGTGTGCAGCGTGCTGTTGTCACGCCAACCACCCAGCTCTTCTTCTTCTTCTTCCTCTGTTTATTTATTCCAAACAAAACAAACAAACAAAGCAAATGAAAGCTTTGAGGGCGGGAAAAGAAAGCCGCTGAGAATCTGAGATCTTTGGCTTTGCTGTGATGTGATGTTTTCAAAAGGCTGTTTCTGTGTCACAGGTGGATCAGCTGTTTGGAGGATCAGACCGAGGAGGAGGAGCGAGCGATGCACCGGACCTTTCTGTAAATAGAGACTTCTCTCCTCTGGACTGCAGTTCATCTTCGGAAAACGACGTGCTTCTACCTGAACGCGAGGGCCGACTCGGGTAGATCCTACCGGAAAAATACTGCCTGTTCAGCATTTGGAGACTTCTTCTGTTTTTTTTTTTTTTTTTTTTGTTAGTTTTTGGAGGGACTCCATGTGACAAAAAACCTTTGCGGACGATGAAACCTCCTCTTCCTCTCTTACATTGTACTGCTCGTAGTGGAAAACAACGGTGAACTCTGCTTACATGTTCATTTATAGAGTAATATGTCTTTTATAGGGGGTTTTTCTCCTCTAATGCATTGTGCACACACACACACACACACACACGCCGAGCAGCAGCAGCCGGCCGGTGTGCCGTATAACGCTGAACATAATCTACACCAAATGTGATTTTGTTTCCCCCTCAGTGAGTCGTGATTTTCATCTCAAAAGGTGGCGGAAAGACTCCACATGGAAATGAGCCTGAGAAGGAAGGAAAGTGTGTGTGTGTGTGTGTGTGTGTACGCCACGCCGCAAACGTTTTCAGGGTGATTTTCAAAGAAACACATAACCACATTGCAGCATAAAAATGTGCCACTCATACTGTGTGTGATGTGATTATAGCACAAAAAAAAATAATATATAAAATGAAAACAACAAAACAAAACAAAACTGAGGGAAAATAAACCCTCATGCGGCTGAAATCCAGCAGAAATACACTTTGCTGTGTAATATCTGAGCTGGAAGCCTCTGTTTAAGTCCAGATGTTATTGAGATTCAAGGACCGCCGGACTGTTTGCCAAGAAACGTCCAGAACTTCAACGATAAATCATCACCGGGACGGGAAACGCCAAGAAGCCGCCCGTCTCCAGACCTTCAGAAATCCCTCTCGGCGTCTGATCACAGCAGACGATGTTTGAGAAATAAATCACGGTGGTTTTGTACCGCTCAACACTTTGGATCGTAACACAGCAGGTGGTTCGCACGTCCTCTGAAAATCACTCTGCCGGGACGCCGCCGGAGCCGAGCCGAGGGGCCGCCGGCGGGGCCACGACCACGACTTTCCACAAAACTGATTTTTCTTTGGTTTTTTTTTTGTTTTTTAAACTAAAGACTCCAGTTTGGTTTGCTGATCTGGTTTCAGTCGGTATCGCTGACAGTTCCTTTGTCTGTGTAAGTGATGACATCCACAAATAATAAAGTACGGTTGTGTAACTAAAGACTCGTGGCTTCTGTGTTAAAGAGGGTAACTACTACCTGCTAATCCAGTACAAGTACAAGTACTGTTCCTCTGCTGGTATGTGACTGCAGTAGAAGTAGAAGTACTGTTCCTCTGCTGGTATGTGACCGCAGTAGAAGTAGAAGTACTGTTCCTCTGCTGGTATGTGACTGCAGTAGAAGTAGAAGTAGTGCAGTAAAAATCTCCTGCAGTAAAAAGTCCAAAGTGTCTCATTTCAAATGTCCTGGCAGTAAAAGTGACGGAGCTCTACATGCTTTTAAAGGGGCATTATGCTAAAACTGTAGTGAGGACCCTGTAGACTCAACTGACACGTGTGGGATAAAACACTTAATGTGGTGGGTTGAGTCTACGTGGTTCTCATAGTCCACACTTATGCCACATTTTTTTTACTGGTTGAGTCTAAACGGTCCTCGCTGCAGTTTTTCCACGGTGCAGCTTTTATTGTGAAATTTGGAAAAATTGACAAAAAGAAGAACCAACAAAGCAGAAGCAGGTTCCTCTTCTCATCTCAGAATTTTATTTCTATAATCTCAGCATTTTAAATTTTTTTCTCATAAACTGGTGAGTTTTTTCCTCAGATTTTCCACTTTAATCTCAGAGAATACATATTTTATTGTTATTTTTCTCTGGGATTAAAGTGGTAAATCAATGACAAGAAAACTTTTTTTCTTCTCCATTTACGTTTTGCTTTGGGGGTTAAGGAACCACATCACGTTCAACCTTGCCTTGACTCAATAAATAAATAAATAAATAAATAAAAGAAAAACTACTTTTATGAGTTTTTTTTTTTACCTTGTAAATTTGTGATTTAATAATCTCAGAATATCCAAGGTTTTTTATCATAAATTTATGACTTTTATCTTGAAAAGTCTGAGTTCTTTTTCCTCTGAATAATACTGTGTCTCCAGGTTTTGTAATTTTTTTTCCCTACAATGGCCCTGATACACCGTCATACAATACAGGCGGCTCTACAAGACCAAAAAAAAAAAAAAATAGCAAAACTAATTTTTCAGTAAGCAGGAATGTTGTATTTTGACATGACACAACAGTTCCTGCTGAAACAGGCGGAAAACAAACAGCCGTTCAAATCAGAATCACAATCAGAAATACTTCATTGATCGGGTATTAAATGAGCTTCGTGTGCGAGTTCAGTCGGAAACTCAAATGTAGAGGAAGCATCGTGATTTATTGCATTATCGACTCATTTTTCCAGCCCTTACTGTACGGCGTCACCGGAGGCTGCTGGGAAACGTGCGGGACAGCAGCGGCGCCTCTGCAGCCACGGGGTCAAAGGTCAGACCCCCGGTGACCCGACAGTGCCTCTGCGACGACGAGTCGATGCTTTCCTCCGACACAGCTGCCAGAGAAACTAATAAGGACGGAGGCCGAGGGGATTTTTCTCTTTTCCTTAGATCAGTTCCAGTCGATCGGTTAGTGCCGGCGAGCTTATTGATTGACACATCGGCTGTTTCATGGATTTGAACCTGTGACCTTCTGATGATGGGGCTCTGCTGCCGTGGCTCAACTGTCACACAATATTAGACGTTTGCAATAAAGTTAAAAAGAGCCCGTGGTGACGTGCCGCTACACCACAGCTGTCAAAGCCCTGCCGTAAATTAATTCATGCTTTATGGCGCTGCCTCTTCGCCGATGTTGCTCATATTTCTGTTGTTTGGATCAGAGGTGAAGACGCCAGTGAGAAATACGCTCTTTTGTCCAGGGAAAGGGCCTTATTAAAAAATTTACTGCCCTCCGCCATAAAGGGAGCCGCCCGCAACAAACCTATAACTCAATTTGGATCCCAGCGCGCAGTTTAAGAAAGCTCGGTCCAGACGGCGGCTCAAGGTTTTCCACATTTCCTGTTGCTGTGCGGGCTCGTCTTCCGGGAAATCACACACCGGAAAAATAATGTTGATTCAAGAGCAGCGGGAGGAGATGGAGGCTGCACACTCACAACTAAACAAAAGGATTTATTTCTTTAGATTCTGACGTGTCTGGGCTGCAGAATCCACATTGGGAGGTGTTTGGGCTGGTGGACGGCAAGGTTAGTATCGTTAACGAAAACTGATGAAATAACGAAAACCAGATGTGAAAAAACATTTTCCTTAACCGAAATAAAAATGAAAACAAGGTTTTTCAAAAACAAAAGAACTAAGTGAAACTATATTGTGTGTTTACAAAACAAATAATAAAACCCTAATCCTAATAAAACCCTACAAAATCCTAACCCTAACAAATAATAAAGTGGAGTTATGTTTGGGTTTTCATCTCCGTCAGTTTATTTGCTTGTTGATCTGTCCGAAGTGAATACATCTAAAAAATGGTATGTTGCTTTGTTGAGTTTTTATCACACAACATTTTTTTCTGGCCTTTTTTAAATCTGGCCCCAGACAAATACCCCATATTCCAAAAGCATTTTCCAGAAAATAAAAACTAAAAGCTAAACCAGTAAACATGCTTTAAAGTTTAATTAAAACCAAACTGAAACTGAAAACAAAAACGCGCCGAGGCTCATAGTGCGTAAAAACGCTGGAGCGGTGGAAACGTGTTCTGTGGAGCGACCAATCAGGCGTCTCTCTGTGACGGTCTGATGGACGAGTCTGGGTTTGGGGAACGCCAGGAGAACGTCCCCCGCCTCCAGGAGAATGTTCCCCGCCTCCAGGAGAACGTTCCCCGCCTCCAGGAGAACGTCCCCCGCCTCCAGGAGAACGTCCCCCGCCTCCAGGAGAACGTCCCCCGCCTCCAGGAGAACGTTCCCCGCCTCCAGGAGAATGTTCCCCGCCTCCAGGAGAACGTTCCCCGCCTCCAGGAGGACGTTCCCTGCCTGAGCGCATTGTGCCGACTGTGCAGTTTGCTGGAGGAGGGGTCACGCTGTGGGCTGGTGTTTCTGGGCTCGGCCTCGGCCCCTCAGCTCCACTGAAGGGAAATCTGAACGCTTCAGCTCACCGACACATTTTGGACAATTCTCTGCTTCCAGCTCTGTGGGACCAGTTTGGGGAAGGAAGGCCCTTTCCTGTCCCAGCATGACTGAGCCCCAGTGCACAGAGCAGCTCCATAAAGGCGTGGCCGGCTGAGTTTGGGGTGGAAGAAGTTGAGCGGCCCGCACAGAGCCCCGACCTCAACCCCATCCAACACCTTTGGGATCAGCTAGAACGAAGACTGGGAGCCGGGCCCTCTGGTCCAACATCAGAGTCTGAGCTCACAAAGGCTCAAAACTCCCACAGACACTCCAACATCTGGCAGAAACTCCCACAGACACTCCAACATCTGGCAGAAACTCCCACAGACACTCCAACATCTGGCACAAACTCCCACAGACACACTCCAACATCTGGCAGAAACTCCCACAGACACTCCAACATCTGGCACAAACTCCCACAGACACACTCCAACATCTGGCAGAAACTCCCACAGACACTCCAACATCTGGCACAAACTCCCACAGACACTCCAACATCTGGCAGAAACTCCCAGACACTCCAACATCTGGCAGAAACTCCCACAGACACACTCCAACATCTGGCACAAACTCCCACAGACACACTCCAACATCTGGCACAAACTCCCACAGACACTCCAACATCTGGAAGAAACTCCCACAGACACTCCAACATCTGGCAAAAACTCCCACAGACACACTCCAACATCTGGCAGAAACTCCCAGACACTCCAACATCTGGAAGAAACTCCCACAGACACTCCAACATCTGGCACAAACTCCCACAGACACTTCAACATCTGGCAGAAACTCCCACAGACACACTCCAACATCTGGCAGAAACTCCCACAGACACACTCCAACATCTGGCAGAAACTCCCACAGACACTCCAACATCTGGCAGAAACTCCCACAGACACTCCAACATCTGGTAGAAACTCCCACAGACACTCCAACATCTGGCAGAAAGCCTCCCAGAAGAGTGGAAGCTGTTCTGCTGCAAAGGGACCAACTCAATCAAACAAACCTCAATCAATCAATCAATCAATCAATCAATCAACTCCACATTAATGCCTCTGGATTTAGGATGGGGGGTCAGAGAAGCTCCTGCAAGTGGACCAACACTTGTCTGTCTGACTGGGGGACGGCTCAACTTTATTTTTTCATGTTTCCTCAGGTTTTTAATGGACAGAGTGGATTTTATTTTTTGACATACCCTCTGTGCCTGCAAAAAATCCCTCCAAAAAAAAAACAGACATCTTAGCATGCATAGTTTCTGGCTGTCAAACACAGTTACACTGACTGACTCCGCTCCCCCGCCTGCGATCCTTTTCCGAGCGGCGAGCCTGTGAAATGTGTTGAACCAAGAACAGAAGACAGGCGCTGCCCCGAGCGTCTCTGTTTGTCATGTTTTATGGCGTCGTCGTCGTCGCGGGCGAGCGAGCGCCTCCCTCAAACGTCAGGCTTCATCCCCCATTACCGAGGACGTCCCCTCTGACAAAACAAACGCGCGCGGCGGAGCCTCCGCCGTCGGAGGGCCGCGACACCGCCGGCCTCCGGGTGTCACAGCACGCTGACGTTCGCGGGGTCAATGCCAGACTCCCGGCTGGTCTCTGACTCATCGCAGGGAAGCGGCGGCACGGAAAAGCTGCCGTTCAAAGCTCCAACTTTTTCAATGCGATTCAAATGAGGTAAAGCCAGGCGACTCTCTCTCTCTCTCTTTTCTCTCTCTCTCTTTTTTTTGCTGCACCCATTACAAGAGCACATCAAAGGAATTCCCTCCTCTCACCATATGCTGTATAGTTTCATAATCTAATGTGGGTTTTGTAATTAAACGGTCCACCAGGGGAATGGAGCTCATCGATTCTCCGGGAGAAGAAATTTCATTACACAGACTTCAATGTAAACTGTTGTTGATGCTATCGACGCCTTTGTACTTTAATTTCATTTAATGGTTTTGCATAACAAAGGGACTCGTCGGGCCTCACATGTTTGCAGGGGAAGCGGCGGACGTGAATGCAAATCATCCCGATCGTTTTCAACTCCCAAAACTTTCCGCGAGCGGGCGGGCGGGCGAGCGAGGGAGTGCAGGCGCGACGTGGCGGAGCGTGGAAAATGTCACTTGCATGAGTGGCGACATATGGGGAATTTTTCATGTGATCACGTAATTTGTTTTCCCGGTGCGGCACGCCGTGTGACATTTCAATATGTGCATGATGTACAACTAATGAATACTGTATTACGTACGGACGCACGCGGGATCTGCCAAACAGGAGATCCTCTGGCGCATTAATCAAGCCATCAGATGACAAATGAGAGTCTCCGGGCTCGCCGTGGAGTGGAGCTATTACATCTCTCTGAGCGTATAATGAAGAATACGGCTGTTAGAAGTGCCGGCGTTGACTCATAATAGCCCCTCTCTCTCTCCGCCGTGAGTCCAAATCCTGTTAAGTTAAGCCCGGGAACTCCAGCCCGAGACACGGCGAGGGCGAGACACTTGGCTTTGTCTCCGCCGCCGAACCGAAATCTGTGTCAGTCGTGACCAGAATGCAGGAGAACAGGAGCTTACCGACGCTTCCTAACTAATGCCAGCAGGTCCATGTCTCTCTCTCTCTCTATCTGTCTCTCTCTCTCTGTCTCTCTCTCTGTCTCTCTCTCTCTCTGTTTAATCAGAGTAAGCAGCATCTTCTGTGGTTCTTTCAGGTGTTTCTGTGCTCCGTTCAGCTGCACACATCTCAAAGTTATTTTTCGAGAAGAGTCTCATTAAAGATCCACAGGCTGGAGTTTCGGCTGCTGCACTGACGCTGCGTCTGTCTGGTTCTCTGTAGCTGTTGTTGTTGCTGAGCGTATGTTTTATCGCATGTTACTGCATTTCATTCGCTTTCTGCTTCTTTCAGTATTTTATTGCCTTAATATCTTACTTTAAACACCACGGCATCTGGATCTTGGAGAACTGTTGTATATTGTGTCTTTCCCTACCAAATAAACCTTAAATTAAAATAAATAAATGACTGGATTAGTTGTTTTCTTTTTTTTTTTCTTTTTTTTTCATTTTTTGTTTTTAAAGGGTTTATGTTTTTATTGTTTTATATTTTGTAATTTGCTCTCAAGGCCTTTCCTGTTTAAATAAAGCTTATGATGATGATGATGATGATGATGACTGGTTGATATAAACCTCAGTGGGTGGGGCCAAAGACCCAGAGTTTTTGGCTCCGCCCACTGACCCTACCCAGTGAAAAAGGCAAATTTAGCAAAGAGAGAAGCTAATATTATCAGTCCGCACACTGTTAATATTTTTTAAAAATAATAATAATAATAAAATAATAATAATAATAATAATAATAATAATACAATTTAGCAATTCTGAGTTAGCTGGATTAGCCAGTTAGCTAGCTCACATTCTGATGACAAACTAGCCATATTAGCCCAGAGCTCACTAGGTAAGCTAGTTAGCTACCTGACAATCCAAGGTCAAATTAGCTGTACTAGCCCATAACTAGCTAAGTAAGCTAGTTAGCTACCTGACAATCCAAGGTCAAATTAGCTGTACTAGCCCATAACTAGCTAAGTAAGCTAGTTAGCTACCTGACAATCCAAGGTCAAATTAGCTGTACTAGCCCATAACTAGCTAGGTAAGCTAGTTAGCTACCTGACAATCCAAGGTCAAACTAGCCATATTAGCCCATAGCTAGCTAGGTAAGCTAGTTATCTGGCCCACTAACCTTCAAACATCATGAATGTCCTCATAACGAAGGAATGAGTGAAGAAAGTCTTGGTTGTTTATATTTGTGGTCTGCATCATGACCACAGCTCCTCCCTCACCTGTTCAGTTTGTCCTCAGGTTGACCTGCCGTCCAATTAAACCACCTGAGGCTCCGTGGCTCCGCCCACCCAGGCTGAGCTCAGCGGCCTGCAGGGTTAAATCTGCAGAACTGAACTTTAATGGTCAGAGAAACTTCTCAGTTTGCCACAGCGGACCAGTTAGAGCTAAATAATGGTGTGTGTGTGTGTGTGTGTGTGTGTGTGTCGGGGCAGCTCTCTAACACAGAGGGAGCGGGTGAGGAGATTTCCACATGAGTAAGTTAATTAACAGCGAGCTACATTTCAGTTGTGTTGGTTTTATGGCGATGATCTACACGTCTGCCTCCATTATGCACTTCTGATAAATAATGAATGGTTACATTAAATCAAGGGTTTGGTGATTAATCCTTGATATACTGCACCATCCATCTTGCAAATTAGCATATACAGTGTGTGTGTGTGTGTGTGTGTGTGTGTTAATGAGGGCAGGTGCTGTGGATTTGTGTGGCTCTTATTAACGTGAGATTCAGTGTTTTTCATCACAAGGTGAAACAAAAGGTTCATTTTTGCTTCTGTGAAATCGGTTTATTCGTCATTTGTTGGATTTAGAGATGAAATTATGAGTCGGTAACAATTTTGATAATCGATTAATCGTCTCAGTCTTTTATCAAGTAAAAATACCAAACATTTGCTGGTTATTGCTTCATAAATGCTCAAAATGACTTGTTTTTTCCCCCCTTAGTTTCATATTTCAACATGCAAATGAAGCAGCTCTGCTCACCTGAGTGGTCCTGCAGGTGTGCGGTGAACAGCTGGGACGGAGACACGAGCCGGAGCTTCAAAAACTCGTCGTTTCACTCGGAGCAAAAATAATCGACAGGTTGTTCATCAGTGAAAAATGTTCTTTAGTTGCAGCCCTCGTTGAATTTGTTCATTTTTTTGTCTCCATCTTTGTTGCTGTGGTGTTTCTGCTCTGCACGGCTTCACCTGCCAATCAAACGCTGTGGGCGGGACTTCCCCTGTTGCTCGATGGAGTTTGAGTTTCCTCAGAGGTGGAAGTAACTAATTACTTTTACTCATATTACTGCAACTGAGTAGCTTATTGTATATTTGTACTTTGTGCGTTTTAAAGTCAGTAATTTCATTTTTCCTTCAGTCCATTTTCTGCTTGAGTTTTGTTCTTCACTTCATTTTAAATCAGATCCATTACAGAGAACAGGTGATCAATGACAGACGGTGGAGCCTTTCACAATAAAAGCTCAGTCAGCAAAGACGAGAAGAGGAACCTGCTTCTACTTTGAGTCATTTTCCAAATTTCACTGCAAATTTCAAAGCTACACTGTGAAAAACTGCAGCGAGCACCAAGTACCTTGTCGTACTCTCTCCACCGCTGCTGTTCATGCTACCTGCACCTTCTTCTGTTTATTCCACTAAATATGGAAAACGCATCACTTCCTGTGCAGCAGGAAGGAGCGAGCTGACATTTATGAACGGCTGCATCTCTGCCGTGTCGTGTAAATCAGTTTACTTGATGAAACTTGATTCAAAACGTCTTGCTTGTGTTGTTCCTGTGGGCGTCGGCGGATAACGAATCAACTCATAATTAACTTTTGAATGAATCTCGGTGGTTTGTAATGGCACGGCGGCTCGGTGACAGGCGGTTAACGGCTTCACTGATGAACGGATCGCAGGCGAGACGGAAATAAAATGATCCGAATATGAGCTATGACTTAACACTGCAAAAACTCAAAATCTTACCAAGATTATTTGTCTTATTTCAAGTCAAAAATGTCTTATTCCTAGTCAAAATATCTCATTACACTTAAAATACGACATGATCACCTTAGAAGTAACTTGTTTTTAGACAATTGTCTCTTGTTTCAAGTCAAATTTGCTTGTTTCATTGGCAAAATTTGTTTCTCGCTAATTTTCACTTATTTTAAGTGAATTTTCACTTTTTCCACTGGCAAATTTTGCCAATGAAACAAGCAAATTTTCACTTATTTCAAGTGAATTTTCACTTGAAACAAGTGAAAATTGAAACTTGAAACAAGTGAACTTGAAACAAGTGAAAATTGTCTAAAAACAATTTACTTCTGAGGTGATCATGTCTTATTTTAAGTGTAATGAGATATTTTGACTAGAAATAAGACATTTTTGACTTGAAATAAGACAAATCTTGGTAAGATTTTGCGTTTTTGCAGTGAATTCCTGTTGCAGTGAGTTTTGGCTCCACTCCGTCAGCCAATGCTCAGCAACATCCTCAGCAGGCGGATTATTCCCATGCAGGCCACTCTGGGTAAAACCTGTCAGTCGGTGCTTGTGCATCGGTAACTGCCGTGCAGCTTTAACACCCCCGAGGACGTTACTACAGGTGCTTTAGTGATGCATCACCATAAACGCTGTTAAGGCCGCCCCTCCTGGGTATTTTCCCCATATTTAGTTATCTGCATGTTGATGAGGAGCGGATCCCCGAGCGTGCACGCTAAACAAAGCCGGAGTTATGAACCCTATCCAGCTCCTTCTCACGCCAATAAAACTCAGACGTCTCTAATTAGCACCGAGATGGATCACGTTCGGCTCGCATGCTCCCCCGAGCCGCGAGCCAAGCAGCCCTCGCAGCGCAGCGTTGGATTACACACAAGAGGAGGCTGCAGGGATTCAACGCCGCTGCAGCGTCCGTGTCAGAGCCCACCGTCCACCCCCGCCTCGGACAAGCAGACGCCGAGCAAACACCTGAGAACCGCACGCCTCGATTTCACGGTGCAATCTGACGAAGGAGCTGTAAGCGTAAAGACACACAAATTATTATAACACTCAGCCTCGTGGAAATGAAAAACAAGTTTGACTGAAATATCAGCCGATATCAGCTTTACCCTGTCACTCTGCCTTATTCAAAGTTAATATTGCAAAAAACCTCTTTATCTCAAAAACTATAAAGGACAGGAGTATGGTTCAAGGCCTTTTCCACTGCATGAGTGTCATCAATGATATTATATTCAATTATCATCTATATTCTGATACTTAAAATCCCCAAGAGACGACCTCACATGACCTCTACTTCCTGTCAAACAGAGTGTCTTAAACAGTGACATCATCATCCTGCACGAGTGGCTGTAAATTCAACATTTCAGCCAGTAAAACCTTCACACATCTGTAAACATCCTCTCTCATCCACCTTGTCCCTTCAAAATAAAAGTGTGTCTCTCTCTAAAAATGAGATCCTGTTGGTTTGCACTAGTGAATGATCCTTCCCTGCGTCATGTCCCGCCCAAACTTTCTGTTTCAACAGGACCCACAAAAAAAAAAAAAAAAAAATCAAGAAAATCACAATATTGTTTTCTTCTGAATCAGCCCAAGTCACAGCAACGTCTCTTCAGAGTCCAGATGCTGAGGAGAAGATCCCTTACTCAGTGTATTGACTGTGGACCTGCACATAGAATCCAACACTAATTTCCCCATGGGGGCACATAAAGTATATTGTGCTAGAAAGCAATCCAGCAGATTTCCCTCCAAATCCAACTGAGTGTCTCAAAATGGGAAATGCAATTTAGAGACCAAAAAGACAGACATCCTCTCAGCAATGGTGTTATTGGTTTTAAATTATATTGTATGGTATAAGTTTTGTGCCATAAAGCAACACAGCAATCCTCCAAATCCAGCTCACAATGTAAAATGCAGTTTAGAAGCCAAAAAAAAAAAAAAAAAAGACAGTCCTCCCAGCAATTGTGTCATTTGTTATAAAGTATAGTGCATCATATTGTAACTTTTGTGCCATAAAGCAATCCGGCAGGTTTCCCTCCAAATCCAACTGAGTGTCTCAAAATGGGAAATGCAGTTAAGAGGCCAAAAATGACAGAAAACCCTCTCAGCAATGTCCTCATTAATTCTAAAGTATATTGCCTCATATAACTTTTGTGCCATAAAGCAATATAGTAAACCTCCAAAACCAACTCAGTGGCTCACAATGGGAAATACAGTTTAGAAGCAAAAAAAAAAAAAGACAGTCCTCTCAGCAATTGCATCATTTGTTATAAAGTATAGTGTATCATTTTGTAACTTTTGTGCCATAAAGCAATGCAGCAGATTTCTCTCCAAATCCGACTGAGTGTCTCACAATATAAAATGCAGTTTAGAGGCCAAGAAGACACACAGTGCTCTCAGCAATGTCCTCATTTATCATAAAGTATATTGTATTGTACAACTTTTGTGCCATAAAGCAACACAGCAATCCTCCAAATCCGACTGAGTGGCTCACAATGGGAAATACAGTTTAAAGTCTCAAATTTTAAATGGTAATTAATGCAGCACTGATGTCATAACGATACATGAAACAGCTTTCCTGTTAATTTCCTACTTGCAAGCGCCACAGTTAAGTAAGAAATCCTCTGTTTTTTTTAATAATCGGTGTCAAAGTTTTGCTCCCAGAGAAGTGAGCAGCTTTATGCTTTACGCTCCGGTGAGAATTAGCAATCAAACGAAAGACGTCTGGGTACAATGAGGCATCTGGCGTGGCATAATTTCCCTAAAAACTCATTTTTCCTTCAAAGCCGCCTCTTCATTGTCTGCCTGCTGACAGAAATTTTCTTATTCTATTGTGGAGCTAAAAAAAAAAAAAAAAAAAAAAAAAAAAAAAAAATTGGTGGAAAATTGGCTAAAGCGATGATGATGCCGCCGAGCATTATTACATCTTGTGCTGCAAAGCAGACAAACGGAGCGATCAGTGTTATCAGACTTACCTGTCGGCGCCGCGGCACACGACAATGCGGCGCCGCGGGATAAAGCAGAGCATGCAATAGTCATTTGCTCTGCTATTGTGTCTAGCATCATTGTGTTACCATTTTATTATCTGGGCAGCGGCGGTTGTTTCTGCTATCACAATATGAGGCTTCCAGCGACAATAGTGAGAGGAGATTGACAATAATCAAATAATGCATGGAGTGAGGAACAGGAAAGGAAAAAAAAAGAAAAAGAAAAAGAAAAAAAAATCCGGGGTTTTTCCATGAAAGCAAGTCATTTCAATAACTGTCAGATTTCTGGTGGCACATCAGTGAGCGCTGGATGTGTCTTTTGTCAGTTTTGTCAGCGTCTTTGTTTCTTGACAGTGTCTTTATCTGCCTGATCCGAGCGCGGCGTCTCACTCGAGGTTCGCCTCTCTGTTCGCCGAGACCTGGATCGGAGTTATTTTTCTGCGCTCGCCGAGCCGCACAAATCACAACAGACTTTTCTCCCCTCGATTCCCCCCCCCCACTGTGGAGGCTTTTCCTGACTTTACTCATTCAATTATGGAGAGGTAAAACACGGCGTTAGACGTTTTCACTGAGCCTTTTCTCTCTCTCTCTCTCTTTTTTCTTTTTTTTTATTCTCTGTGTGCAGCCACGTTTATTTCCTCCACAGTTTCACACAACCTGGAGTTAATTAACCAGGTAGCGGCGATGTGGCTGCACTGAATATCGGGAAATGACCCATATTAGTGCAAAAAAAAAAAAAAAAAAAAAACCTGCAGCAAGGTGTGTGGAGAGGAGCGGCTAATCCTCGGCGCTGGCCTTTGACTCGCTCAGCGTCGGCGAGCGAGGGACCCCTGTTTCATCTCGGGGCCGCTTTTAACGAGATAAACCCTCCGCTGACAGTGACCCGAGATGAAAGCGGGAGGCACAAAGGCAGCGAGGGTTCAGGGAAAGTTCTCCACGCGGCCCCGCCCACTCGCCTAAAGCCCCCCGCTCAGCCTGGGCGGGGTGAGGCGGGGGGAGGGGGGGCTACAAGGAGGACGGTTTGATGGACTAGGAAAGTTCCTCAGCCTCCGTTACAACTTTGCGGCTGATCCCACGAGGAGGCCCCCGGTCGGTGCCGGGAGATGCTGGGATTGACGGCTCTAATCTGGCCGACTCCCTCCGCCTCGCTCGGGTTCGGCCTCTCCTTTTGTTCTCTAAGCCCGGGATTCTCTCGCTCCTACAGCTCTGTTTGGACGCAGTACAGGAGAGGGAAGGAGGGAGGGGGGGGAACAGGCTCGGGGTGGGGGCAAGGATGGCTCGTCTGATTCCTTGTTGGGGGAGACAAAAAACCACAGACAGAAAAATTTCCCCTCCGCAGTTCTTGGCTTGGAAACCAAAAGTGATGCCCACAGCGCCCCCTGTTTGCCACATCTTCACCGTCAGCAATCTGCTTCTGCCTGCTCCTGATGACCTATTTACATGAAGTAACTCCTAAAAATCAATCTTTAAAATTAACCTCTTAAGACCCGAGCTCTTGTTTGATATGCATATGATTCTATTTTGGCTTATTGGACCCTGATAAGTATAAAAACCAAGCATCGTCTTTCTACATGGTGTAGTTTAAGAGAAAAATTATGTCCAAACATGTGGACACTGGTTCTCAATTTCCTTAAAACACAATAAAGTCGCCGTTGTGTAATAGAGTGCAAAAGTCTTTATTTCCACCCTGAGCATTGCAGGTTTTGTCCTGACTGCTTCGTCTTGCATTAATAACACATACAAACATATTTTTGAACATATTTTGAATATCACAGTGCAAAAAAACAAAGTGAAGTAACAACATTTTTGCCCCCTTTGGACAGTCACAGCTACAGTAAGGCATCATGTGCTTGTAAGAAAATATAAAACAAGTAGTGGCAGGTAAGCAGAATTAACTACTACAGTAATAAAACCCAAAATGTGATGTTCATGCATGTGTACGCCAGGTCCTAAGAGGTTAAACAGTGTGAAAATGGGTGAAGAGCAGATTTTTTTGGGGGGCGGGACAGTCACGCAGGACGTCCTCCATTTTCTGTTAGTCTTTGGGTTAATCTGATCATCGCCTTTTCCTCCATTTCTTTTCAGGAAAAAAAATCAGCGTTGCTAATCTGATGTTTAAATCCACCATTTTAGTAGTAATGTTTGCCATTTTTACTGTGTCTTTTGCTCAATTTCAGGTGATTTTTTTTTTTTTGGTAATTTCCTGATAACTGTTTTTTAATGTTCCAGTAATGTGCTGATCACCTTCTTTTTTTTTTTTTTTTTTTTTTTAAAGAAATCAGGTGAATTTGCTCAGGTTTCAAAGGGTTAACTCAACCAATTACACGATTCCTACATCCAAATGAGCTCAGAGAAATGTTTTGTGTTTTTTTTCTGGGAGATAAACCCCGCTGTCCCCTCTGTGTTGGTGTTATTTGCTCCAGAGAACGTGGAAGTGTCTCGTTCTGCGTGTAGAACACAATTAAAGCGCCGCTGATCCGTCAGCGTGGATGTGTGCTCCTGCGAGAGCATGTTTTCTATTCGTTACACTGCGGAACAAGGCGCCGTCTCGTTAACAGTGTTTGAGGAGTCTGATTACAGCGCCGCTAATGAACACACCCCATGCTGCTCGGCTCAGCATATGGCGGCACGACGGCGGATCCAGGCCCGTCCTCCGCCTGCTGTCTGCTCACAGGCGAGCGAAGCCAGACGGTTTCACACGAGATCCCGGCACCTGAAAGCAATCAGCCAGGTGACAAAACCCTGCTCGCTGAAGCAGCTCCTCGTCTGCTGAGTAACTCTCTAAAGCAAATGCAAGGAGTTTTTAACCAGTTTCACTATGTGGACAAAAGTCCTGGTCCACCTGCAGGAGCTTCACCTGCCCCTTTTTCCACCAAAAAGAACCTGGTGCTAGTTCGGTGCTGGTGCTAGAGCCGGTGCTTAACTGGCTCCAACGAAGAACCGTTTGCGTTTCCACCGGCCGAGAGCCAAGCAGAGCCAAGTCAGAGCCACGTCATTACGTCAGCGTAAAATGTGATCACGTGGGTGAGTGAGACGCTCGCTCGGAATCACAACAACCAACATGGACGACAAATGGACGAGCCACCGTAGCGATGCAAATACTGCTCGTGTCTTTACAAGCCTACATTGCGATCCAGAGGCGAAAAACACAGTTATCGCTGGCTACCCGTCGTATTCGTGGCCGGAATGAACAAAGACTACGTTTAGCTTTACGTTTATAGCGTTCGCCGTTCCCATTTGGGTCTGTAACCCCGCCCACCAATGACGTGGGGGGTTGCGTTCTCTGGCTCCTGTTTAGCCCCTGCTCGAAGTTGGTGCTTGCCTGGAACCAGTTTGGAACCGGTTTGGCCCCTGCTTGGGCGGTGGAAAAACAAAGAACCGGTGCTAAATCAGGCACCGGCTCCGAACCAGCCCTGGAACCGCTTTGGTGGAAAAGGGGAATCTGAGCTCCCATCCTAAACCCAGTGGCATTAATAAGGGGTTGGTCCCTTTGCAGCAGATCAGCTTCCACTCTTCTGGGAGGCTTTCTGCCAGATGTTGGAGTGTGTGTGGGAGTTTCTGCCAGATGTTGGAGTGTCTGTGGGAGTTTCTACCAGATGTTGGAGTGTCTGTGGGAGTTTCTACCAGTCTCTGTGCTGACGTTGATGCCAGAGGAGGTCTGGAGCTCTGCAGGTACTGAGGCGGCAGAGCGTCGGACTCTTTTACGCACTATGAGCCTCGGCGCTCGGCGACCCCGCTCTGTAACTTTACGTGGTGCCGCCCCCTGGTGGCCGAGTCGCTGTGGTTCCTAAACGCTTCCACTTTGCAATAATCCCACTTCCAGCTGATGGTGGAATATCTAGGAGGGAAGAAACTTCAACGGGACTGAAGGAAACACCTGGATTCACTGATGAACAGGTGTGGCCTTTTGTCCACATGCCAATGATGTTTCCCCTCTCAAATATTTTTTTCAGCCAAGTGTCCTATGACCAGTGGGAAAAAAGATGGAAAAAAGCCTGTTTTAAGAGGTATAAATTATATCACTGTTTTCAAAACTATCCTCCTAAGTGTTCATACAATACATCATTTTGCCAATTACTGGTTTTATTACAAACTGGAGAGTCAAGTATTCCATTATTTAGACACTGAATTTTCCAGTTATGATTTTTTTTTCTTTTGTGGATGAATTGTTCATTTTAATTTTTCATCTGGGTTTCACTGGAGAGTTTTATTGTTTTGTTCATACTCTGCCAATAAGACTAAATAAATAAAGTCTTGGGCAGAAGCACTGACTGCGTTTGTTTTGGCATGAAAACAGTCAAATGAGCAGATATTTAATGCGAGCGATCTGTACCTTCAGTGTGGATCAGTCGTCGTATCAGGCTTCAGAGTCCTGCATCTGTTCGTCCTCCTCATTTGCATAAAGTTGAGGTCAAGGCTCCTTTATGCAAATTACGACTCGCCGCCACTGGAAAACTATTAGACGAGCCGCCGTCGATCTGAGATGGAGACAGATTCAGCAGCTGCAGGATTTACTTCAGATGTTTTCAGAAACACATTATGGTGAATTATTTTCAGAAAATCAAAGGAAGTTTCCGAAAGAGCTGCCACATTGGTTTGTAATCCGATTACATTTTAGCAGCGGTGAGTATTTTTTAGTGAAGTAACTCCCACCTTTTCTCGTTGGCTTTTGCAGACACATTTTCATTTTCTAAATTGAATTTGATCACTGATTTTATTTTTAACACCAGTTTTAAAGGCTAAATTTGTTTTTTAACGTCTTTTATTTCGTTCCAGTGTCTTTGTTCCTACTTGGTGTTTGCACGTTGTTTTAATTCCAGTGCACTCGTTTGTTTTAATTTGTTTTAATGTCTGATCTGCCTGACGCTCCGCAGCACTTTGGGCTTTTATTGTGTCTAAACGAGACAAAGAAATAAAGCGACTTCTGAGTGTGAGCTGTGATTGAAGTCACTCTCAGAGGCAGACTGCTCGGCGTCTCGTGTTTGAAGCAGGTGAGCCGTCATCACCGGCGTGTTTGAGCTGAGGTTCGATTCAAAGCGATTCGTGCTGGAATATCCAAACTTCCCGGAGCTTTCCAAGAGGATGAACAGAGTGGATTGCTTCGTTGGCTCGCGGGCTCAAGTTGGATGATGCTCTCTGAAGGAGCAGATGCCACCGTAAATTGAGAGCCTCTCTCATCTCGGCATCTCCGCCGCTCGCTCGCTCGAACCAGACGGCGTGCCCAGCCCCCCCCCCCTCCCCGCCTCTTTGGAGGGAGGAAGGAGCGGCGTCGGCTTTTGGCCGGCGATGACTGTCGGATTTTCATTGGAAGTGTCGGTGCAGTGGTGTGTGTGTGTGTGTGTGTGTGTGTGTGTGATCTCTGTGATCGCGCCAGGCAACAGGAACTGTCTGGCCAAAGTCACAGATGGTGTTTGGAGCCACTGGCGCCTCGATCAGCTCTGAGCTCCGGCGTTGTTTGTGTTGTGATTAAAAGCGCGGGAGCAGAGAGTGGCAGGCCGACGCCGCCCCGACGTGGCCGGGCGCTTCAAGGCGGACGCTGCCGGGGCCGGGGTCGGGGTCAGGACGGGGTCGATTTTATTTGTCGGATTCATGAGGAGACACGGCGGCTGGCTGTGTTTACAAGCAGAGAATTCCCTTTTTGACCCAGATAAATTTCACCCGACACGTGAGGACGTCCTGACGCAGGATGAACACGCTCTGATGACCACACTGCAAAAACGCAAAGTCTTACCAAGATTATTTGTCTTATTTCAAGTCAAAAATGTCTTATTTCTAGTCAAAATATCTCATTACACTTAAAATAAGACATGATCACCTCAGAAGTAAATTGTTTTTAGACAACTGTCTCTTGTTTCAAGTGAAAATTTGCTTGTTTCATTGGCAAAATTTGCCAGTGGAAAAAGTGAAAATTCATTTGAAATAAGTGAAAATTAGCTAGAAACAAGAAACAAATTTTGCCAATGAAACAAGCAAATTTTCACTTGAAACAAGAGACAATTGTCTAAAAACAAGTTACTTCTGAGGTGATCATGTCTTATTTTAAGTGTAATGAGATATTTTGACTAGGAATAAGACATTTTTGACTTGAAATAAGACAAATAATCTTGGTAAGATTTTGACTTTTTGCAGTGCAGAAACCCGCTCAGGATGAAACTCGTGGGAATTTCCTCCCTTCTGGTTTTTGCCAAACTCACTATTCCTGCCGGGACGCTGGTTTTTCCTCCCCCTGCTTTTGCACTAACCTACATTTCTCAGTCGAAGGCAGCAGGGAAATATTCTCTTAACTGGTTTATTCATGGTGACAGGGAGATTCGGTTTCAGGGCAGGAGAGGCTCGTGTTAGCAGCGTAAGCCGAGGCGTGAAGCGGAGTCGGTCCAGACACCCGGGCCGGCCCTGCGAGCCGCGGCTGTGACCTCAGAGGACGTTTATATGAGAAGGACGCCTCATTTCCTCAGAGCTAACCCTCCGAGGCGCTGACGTCACAAAAACGCAGCGGCTCCTCCGCTCCTCTCTCGCTCTCGGCCATCGAGATCTTCACGACGTCTCTGGGGGGCGGGAGGTACTTTTTTTTTTTTTTTTTTTTTCTTTTTTCTTTCTCCTGTCTCATTTTCATAAGTAGCGGCGCTGCCGGGCTCGGGGGTCAAGAGGGTTCAATGGGGACGGTGGCGCGTCACGGAAACCAATTACACACCGACTCCGCCGCCTTCGCTCTCCGAGGCGAGGCCCGGTTGAGTGGCTGTGATATTCCATGATGAATTACCACGACCAAATGAGAGAGAGAGAGAGAGAGAGAGAGAGAGAGAGGGGCTGAGGGAGAAAATCCAGCAGGACTTGTTTGCCGTGACTCCCCCGGGGCGCTCGGTGTGTGTCGGAGGAGAGCTGTGTGTGTGTGTGTGTGTGTGTGTGTGTGTGTGTGTGTCACAGCTCCTCCGCCCACACACTCGTCTCTCACGCCCAGCGACGTCCCGGCGGAGGAGGAGTTCCTTCATCTCACCCGAGAACGCCAGCTCTTCTTCCGCTTGTTTTTTTTTTTTTTTGTGTGTGTGTGTGGCACACCTCCTCTTAATTAAACAACGGCAGGAGCTGCGTGCGTTTGACAGGGACTGTTGGAAATTAACTTTGTCTGTCAGGTGTGTGTGTGTGTGTGTGTGTGTGTGTGTGTGTGTGAGTCGACGCTAATCTCACAGGATGCAGGTTCATTAGCGGGGAGCGCCGGCCGGGGAAGAAGCGTCTCAGGATGTCGTCCTCTTTATGTTTTTACGCATCGCCTCATTTTAGTTCAAGCAGCACCGGAGGAGTACGACACACTGCTGCTCCAGTACAAGTACTAATACTCTGCTGGTGTTGTACTGCAGTAGAAGTAGAAGTACTGTTCCTCTGCTGGTATGTGACTGCAGTAGAAGTAGAAGTAGTGCAGTAAAAATCTCCTGCAGTAAAAAATAAAAAGTGTCTCATGTCAAATGTCCTGGTTCCTTTCACAGTTAATCCACATTTTGCAGTTTTTCACGGTGCAGCTTTTATTGTGAAATTTGGAAAATGACAAAAAGTCGAAGCAGGTTCCTCTTCTCGTCTTTGCTGACTGAGCTTTTATTGTGAAAGGCTCCACAGTCTGTCATTGATCACCTGTCCTCTGTAATGGATCTGATTTAAAATGAAGTGAAGAACAAAACTCAAGCAGAAAAATGGGCTGAAGGAAAAGTAAAAACACTGAATGAACATTTATCAACATGAATGTACTGTAATTTAATGGATTTTTACTGTAAGGTTGGCTCTGTATTTTTACATTTTGTGGTGCAGAAATTTACTGTAATTTGACTGATTTCATCTTGGAAACTCATTTTATATTTGATGTGAATATTCATCAGGAGTTAAATGCGGTGGCTTCAGTCGGGTCGAGGCTGTGGAGCACAAAACGCTCTGTGCTGCAAAAATGAGGGGAAAAAAACCAAAAAAAACAGAAAACAAAGAGTAAGACTCAACGAATGTGACCTTTTGTAAAGCCAGAAACACACGGGCACTTCCAGCTCTGCATTTTTATTTTTATTCTGGGACTCCACTGGAGCAAATTTGCATGATTCACAGTTTAAAAAAAAAAAAAGAAAAAGAAAAAGAAAAACATTATTTATCTTATCCTCCTGCAGCCCCTCGTGTCTCAAACCAGTTCTGGCTCCTTTCCTCTTCCCTCTGACTGATTCCAGGTCCGGACATGAGAGTTAAGTCTCCAGTTCAGCAGGATAAACTTTATTTAACGGCAACACGAGCTCCTCTGTTGATGAAATGCAGCGTACAGTGCCTTTTCTGGTGCTCTGTTGTATTTTCAGTGAAGACATTTGACAAATCAGACAGTAACGCACCAAACAGCTGAAACGGATCCATCGGTGGCAGATGAAAGCGTGAACTCTGACCCCGACCCCCTGCGCTCAGGCTCAGCACCAAAACAAGGTGAACGAAAAAGGTGAAGGACATTTTGAATCTGTGGAAGGTTCAGGAGCCGGCCTCCTCGCCCCGGCCTTCAGAGGTAAAAAAAAAAAAAAACAACAGAGACATACAAGCCAATAAAACTAAATTAAACATGTGTGTGTTCTGTTAATTGATGAAGTTGCTGTAATTTATGTAATTATGTCATTTTGAATGCTGTTAATCTTTATTAGCAAAGTGAAGATTATCTACAGCTTCACTCAGGAAAATAAAAAGAACCAGAGGCTGAAGAACCATTTCTGCAGATGGTTCTTGAAGGAACCCCCAAAGGTAATAATAATAATAATAATAATAAAACTTTATTTGTTTAGCACCTTTCATACAAGAATTGCAGCTCATAGTGCTTCACAGTAATAAAAAAAAGAACATTTGAAAACACATTAAATAGATAGATAGATAGATAGATATACTTTATTGATCCCAACCAGGGAAATTCTGGTGTTCCAGCAGCAACAGTATATAAAACATTAAAAAGAATAAAACAGCACAGGTGGAATTAAAAAAGGAAAGGTGTCTCAAAGAACCATCATCACCTGGAACCTTTTTTTTTTTTTTTTTTCAATGGTTCTTTAGTAATTTTTCAGAATAAAAGCCTCTCTGACTGTTTTAAATCAGATGACTGTGTGCAGGTTGAAAACCAACATGAACGTGTTGTTGGCCGGTTCTCCACGTTCCTTGTTCCTTCACTGGGTTCCAGACGAGCTATTAAAAATGTTTTCTGATGGTTTATAGAGCGAGACATTAATCCATTCACTGAGGAAATAATCTGCACATTAATCCATTCACTGAGGAAATAATCTGCACATTAATCCACAAGGAAAAGAATTGTTAGCTGCTGCCGCCACCAAATAACTTCAATAAACATAGAACCTTTAGCACTTTAAAGAACCACAGAGAGTGTGTGGAGAACCAGCCCCTAAATAAAGAGGTTCTCCAGCTGCTGATGGTTCTCTGTAGAACCACAGAGGGTTTTGAGGAACCATTAAAGAACCAGTGTTTTTCTCAGCGTCCATCAGTTCAGCGCTGCTCTGCCTCGTCACTCCTGAGCAGGAAGTGTCTGAGCAGCTGCAGATTTTGTTGTTGTTGTTGTTGTTGTTGTTGTTGTTGTTGTTGTTGTTGTTGTTGTTGTTGTTGTCGTCGTCGTCGGTTGCAACAGGTTGAGAAATGAATGAAGCTCGCGGCAGAAATACTCTTGAAGGTTCTTGAAAATCGAATAAAACCCGTGAAATTAAAAACGAGGGGGCAAAGCTGCCCTCGATATTCAGGAGCGGCGGCGTTTGCATTTCCCTCATCATGTGTCAGTGGGACTACTGTCCCCCGCAGGCCACCGTAGGTGATTCGAGGAAGTCTGCAACCAGCAGATTCTTTGCAGGGCAGCCTGGGCGACAGAGATGGAGTGAATTTTAATCCAAAAACAAGCGAGCGCGCCGCCCCGAGCGGCACACAGTGTTGACACCACACAGCCGGCAGCGCCAGGAGACGCCAGCCAACACAAACCACGGCGGCAACGGGGAAAAGAGAAAGAGGAGAAACAGAAAAAGAAAAGCAGAGAAACGGATCCTGTCAGGCTGCAACCGCAAAAACATGACGAGGAGCCGTCTGAGATCAGTTTTTATCATCGAGTGTCTGTGTCTTTTACATGGAAGAACAATATCAGGAAATACCTAAAGCAGTATTTATGACAAGTAGTTCGGCTTACAGGAGTTCCAGTGAAAGAAAGGCCTTGCTGGGGCTGACTGGACGAGTCATTTAGGAAGATGATGTTTGTTTGTTTGTTGTTGTTGTTGTTTTACAGATTATGAATGTTCGGCTAACCTCGTCGCTCATGTTCGACTGTTTCCTGAGCTCTCCTGTCAGAAACACAGACTCAAACGCACATAATTTTTAGTTTTACTAATTTCTAATGCACTTATTTTGCTATTTGTAATTTTTTTTTTTTTTGTATTTTGTATAGTTTCACTTATGCATGGATTTGAGAAACTGCAGCTGAGCCAAATTCCCCTCGAGGATCAAACAATTGCCATTTTATCATCTTTACCTGAGCAAAAGGACCCCAGCAAAGCGAGCGATGACTGATCTACACTCTTCAGGTTCTGTGACAAAACCTCACAGCTGACAAGCCGGGGGTTTATTCGCTCATATGAAAAGGAAACTTGTTAAAATGACTGAAAAATGACCTCTGAAAAACACCAGAGAGAGTTCATCTGCTGAGTCTTCCTCCAACACGTTTCATGTTTGATCATGTTTACCGGCTGCAGTTTGCTGACGGTGTCAACCGGATCAGTCATTAAGGAGAAGCACGGACTTTGATATTGTTGTTTTTAACGATAATGAATGACCAGCTGACCTCGTGGCTGATGTAACTAAGAGCTCATGTCAGAAAAACAGAGTCAAATGTTCTTCTTTTAGTTCATTTCTGCTTCCAGTCGGCACAACCCTGCTGTCTACAATCGCTTTTTTATTATCTTTACAGGCCAGATGACCGCAGAAAACAGAGGAGTGACCGCTCTATGCTGTTCTAGTTCTGCCCCCCTTCCCTGAGCTGGGTGTTTAGTTGCTTATATAAAAGGAAATTCAATAAAATGATCAAAAAAGGAGCTGAAAAAGACCAAAATCTGCTCCCCCTGCTGCAGCATCATCACTCTGTATTTTTGTGTCATCTTTGCCTTTATGCAGAGTTTCCATGCGGCACTGCGGCAGCACTTTTTCCAAACTCGAGGATTGCTTCAAATTAACGTCCGAAAGCATCGTTTCGCCGTATAAAAAAGTCCTCTAGCAGCAGTAGTTCATGTCGAGGCGGCGGTGTTAAAGCCGGGGCCGGAGCGCCTCACAGATTCCGCCCGACATCTTTTGCAAATGTGATTTATGCTCGCGGCGCGGCGAGGGCCTCAAATCTTTAATTACCGTGCAAATTACGGGCCGCTGCAATTCATCAGTACACAAGCAGCGCGGCGGCGTTTCCACACTCGTTTTAATGAATAATTGCTTTCTTGGAAAGAAAAAGCTGCCTCTCCTCTTGTAGAGCGGCGAAAAGGACCTCGGAGGACGTGGAGTTCACCGACTCAGCGCCCGCCGCCCGCCTTGATGAAACGCACGGCGAGGGCGAAAACCGGCGGGGACGAAACCGGCTCTAATTGCGCTTCACATCTTCATGCCGCCGCGGGATCAGGTGCGGTAAAGCGGGTCGTCCCGGCTTTGTGGCGGCTGGTTAGGAGGTTTAATTTTCCAGATCAAACAGTGGAGGAAGAGGGAGGTTCGCTGACCGTCGACGCTAATTTGTCCTCGGCGTCGGCGAGATAAAAGCCTCTAAATGGAAAAATGACGCTCCTAATAAATAAATAAATAAATAAATGAACAAAGGAAAAGGCCCATTTTACACTTTAAACGCATTACAATCCCCGTGAGTTATTTCCTCGAGCAGAAAAACATTAGACTGCATCGGCACATGTTGTTGCCGAGAGATTTATTTCATTTGTTTAATATTTCACTTTGGCACTGAGTGATATTTTCCAGCAGGATATTTATGGTTTACTGTGGGCGAGCTCTTATTAAAGGCACTGTGCAGAGGAGAATTAAAAAAAAAAAAAAAAAAAAAAAGTTTTAATTTCCTGTTAAGATGCAGCATCACAGGGAGTCCGTTCAAAACCCAAACCCAAACTAGTCTCTATAGTCTCTATTGATCAGTGTCTTTCTGTTCACCGTGCTCTGTGTGGGTCCTGAGGGAAGGTGCAGCACAAGCACCTCGACCTTCACTCGCCTTAAAACAAACAAATAAATAAATAAAGGAAAAGGGAAAAAAAACAACAAGAAAAACTCAGGGTGTTGGAAGCGCCGACTTGTTTCCAATCAATTACTCGGTGGCTTAATTGATTTGCTAAGGTAATCACTGGGCACCCGTCCACCGCCGCCGAGGGTTTGATGTTTTAATAAATGGTTTTACAGCAGAGCAGGATGACCACATCGATCGGCCCGCCGCAGCCTTGATTATAGCACCGGTCGGGGAAACAGCGGCGGGACGGAGCGAGCGCCGTGATTGGCCGGCCGGTCGTACCTTGGCTGAACACGCCGGAGAGAGTGTGTGTGTGTGTGTGTGTGTGTGTGTGTGTTTAACAGCATGGTATGGATCAAAGCAGCCTCGGTGCTCAGTTTCCTCTTCCAGGAAGGAAAGTGAGACTGTACTCTTACTGTACATCTTACACCACAGCAGATTATGCAACAAAATGCAAAAGAAAAATAAAAAAAATATATATATATACTCTGAAAGTATCTGAGATCAATCCTTTAAGACTTACCGATTGATATTTACTGTCAGCTGGACGCTTTTATCCAAAATGTCTTAGACATTTTTAGCACGAGTGACCCTGTCCGCTCTCAGGTCTTTATGGCTGTTTGACCTCTTGATTTCCCCTTAATTTTACCTTAATTTTGAAGTGGCTTTAAAATCTTTTATTTCCCTTTAATCACAGAGTCACATCCATGTTGTGTCTCTGGTGGCTGCAGCCTCATCTGCAGCTCCGTCACACCGACACTGAGGGAAATACACAGAAAACATATGGACATCTTTCTAAAAACCCAACGTGGCTTTTTGAAAGACAGATAGAGATTTTTGTGCTTGGATATTTGAATATTTGATTTTTGTCAGGGTCAGACCCTTACGAAACAAAAATATATTGCACTATATTGGGAAATATCATGTGATCTATTAGATAATACATTTCCATATATGGGAACTAGTCTTTATATTTTCCAATATATTGAAATATATGCATAGACCATACATGTCTATATACTGATACATATAAAAAAATATATTGCAATCAAGACCAAAAACGGCACTATTTTTTTTTTTACATGTAATAGTTTGTCTTTATATGTTCAAATATACTGCAATATATGCATATACCATCTATGTATATATATCACAACATATATAAAAATATATTGGGATGTTTTTTTAACATTGCATATTTTCCAATAAAAAACCATGACATATGCGTGGACCATGCATGGCATATATCTGTACATATATTTATAATACATGTTCCCATATAATTGGAAAGTCATAGGTCATGTATGTTTAATTATATGTACCCAGTATTCATCACATAAAATCTAAATACATTTTGGAGGATATCTGTAAATATAAAATGACATATATTACGGGATATAAAAACATATGTATTCATATGCAATATATTGCAATATCTGAAATGCGCAATTACCTATGTATTATTCCATATATTGAAATACATTACAATTATTGATGCAATATATAAATATATTGTATAATATGTCTCACCAATATATTATTCCATGTATTGCTAAGACATCTTCAAATATAAAATATATTTCAATATATTTTAATTCCATATATTAAATGTTAAATATTTTTATGTATTATCATATATTTAATTTTATTGGTAAATATATTTTCTTTCCATAAGGGGAAAGTCTGAAAGCAGCATTTAGATCATCAAGGGACATAAAAACTCCCCACTTGAGAAATTATTTTAGTTTTAGCAGCTTTTTAAGGCAGCGTGACCCACCTACCTACTAAATAAAGCCCTTGAACTCTGATTTTCCCTTAATTTCCCCCTTAAGTAACATTTATTATTCCAATATAATGACACAGAGTCTCCTCCATGTTGTGTCTCCATCACACTGATACTGAGGGAAACATTCAAAACAGAGAAGATCTCCATGTCTCGTGCATCATCTCGGACACATATCCCTGGATTGAGGTTAAATTAGAGGTTAATCTGGAACGCAAGAAAACTCCAGTGGAGATTCAGGCTCTGGCGTGGCTGTCGTGAGTGTATTTTGTCTTATTTTCATCTTTACGACACACAAACCTGAAGACAAAGCTTACGGAGGTGAAGCCGGAGACGCTGGTGGATTTTGAGGATCCCAGACGTCAGTTTTAAGGGAATAAATGTGATTATGAGTGTGTTATTTTCTTCAGACGATTTTAAACTTCCATCAACATTTGCACAGAGAGTTGGTTCGGTGTGTCTGTGTGTGTGTGTGTGTGAAAGCAGAGATGTTTCAAGCCCCAAACTCAAAGCAGCAGGCAGCTGACAGCGGCTCGGCTCGGCTTCGCTGCCGTTAATAAAAACATCCTGGAGGAATTTCAGCTGCACTGGAACCAAGAAAACAAGCCGGAGCGATGTGAGAGAGTCCTGCTCGCTCCGTCTGTTTACACATCATGATATTAAAGAGCCTATACCCGTGATTTTCACATGTTTAGCATATCATCTACAAAATATAATCACCTCATTTTCCCTCTTTGTTCAGTTTGTCTTGGAGCTTCTGATGCACAGTTTCAAACCTGGCAGCACCGCTCTTTATGAAGCCTGTCATAATAAAAGTAAAGGTGCAGTTACTTCCCCATACAAAACAAAAATATATTGCAGTATATTGGAAAATATCATGTGATCTGTTGGATAATACATTTCCACATATGGGAACTAGTCTATATTATCCAGTATGTAATGGACCATGCATGGCATATATCTGTACATATATTTCCAATACATGTTCCATATAATTGTAAAGTCATAGATCATGTATATTTAAATATATGTACCCAGTATTCATCACATATAAATCACAGGATTTAAACACACATATATATATTCATATGCAATATATTGCAATATCTGAAATGCACAATTACTTATGTATTATTCCATATATTGAAATACATAACAATATATTGATGCAATATATAAATGTATAGCATAATATATGTTTCACCAATATATATTCCATGTATTGCTAAGACATTTTCAAATATAAAATATATTTCAGTATATTGTAATTCCATATATTAAATGTAATATATTCTAAAATGCTACTATATATTTCATTTAATATATTGGAAAATGTATTTTCTTTCCGTAAGGGTCAGCACTGGTTCAGTTTGATTCAGAAGAAGATGCTGAAAAGTTACATGTATGACACTTGTATGTTTGTGTGAAAGTGTGGGGACGAACTGAGAATAAAGTTTTGGGAAGTCAGCTGTGGTGCGGGCAAAGCTGCTCGCTAAACCTTGAACATGATGTTGATGATTTCTGAGGGTCACATTGTCAAAAGTAGAAGTCAGATCGCTTTGACCCTGCTATCATTCAATCCAGCACAGACTGGTGATCAATTTTGATGTAGAAAATGTCTATCTTGTGTACAAATGTGGGTGCAAACAGAAACAAAGAGCCGTTTAAAGCCAGTTTCTGCTAGAAAAACCTGATTCTGACACGAAGCAGCTGCCGTTATGAAGACTGTCATGATAAAAGTAAAGGTGCAATGAATTCAACCCTGGCACTGTTAGATTCAGAAGAAGATGCTGAAAAAGTACATGTATGATGTGTGGATGTTTGTTTGAAAGAAATAAAGTTTGGTGAAGCTGTGGGAAAAGCTACTGGCAGAATGATTTTGATGATTTCCGAGGGTCACATCGTCAAAAATAAAAGTCACATTTCTTTGATCCTGCTATCATTCAATTCAGCAGAAAACACTGAACACTTTAGAATAGAACATACAGTCTATATATCTTCACAAATGTGAACACAAACACAGAAATTCAGCTGTTTAAAGTGTTTTTCTGCTCTAAAAGCCTGATTCTGACACGGAGCAGCCGCCGTTACGAAGCTTTTCATGATAAAAGTAAAAGAGCAGCTGCTTCGACTCTGGCGTCACCAGATTCAGCAGAAGACATTGAAAAAGCAGACGCACATCCTGTGTGTGTTTGTTCAAAAATGTGCAAAAAACCCCACAAACATAAAGAACTTGTAGAGCAAAATGAAACAGCTGCTGGCAAAACCTGTGAACGCGGCGTCACCGGCACTAATGTCCAAAGGAGGCGTCACTTTATGTCACACTTGGTTTGGCTAGATTCAGAAGAAGACGCTGAACGTTTTGGTGTATGATGTGTGTATGTTTGCTTTGATATAATATGTGTACTAACCATTTCTAGCTTTTAGTTATTGCCAAATCCGGGGTAAACCCAACCGTGCCCGACACCAAAATCCTCAAATCAAATCAAGAAATTTTGGTCGAGCTGAAAAAGGCCAGGGATTTTTGGAAACTGAATCAGTGGATGCACGGAATCGAACCTGTGACCTCTCAGTTCCCAGATGATTAATCGATTAAAATTCTGCTGATTCAATTTCATCAATCTCCTTAAAGAAACCGAGTGAATCTCTCGTCCTTCCACATGAAATGATTTGAATTCACTGTTAATTACAACTTTTTTGTCAATAATTTGCCATTAATTTTATTTTTAGACTAAAGAGTCCTTAAACAATCCATGAAATGGACTCTTATTTTCTCGATTTGATGTATTTCCTGTTGAAACAGGAAGTTTGGGGCGGGACACGGTGCCGTTCACAAGAGCAAACCAACAGGATCTCACAGTCTGGGAGGGAAACACGCCTTTATTTTGAAAGGATGAGGCAGATGAGAGGATGTTTCCAGGTTTGTGAAGGTTTTCTTGGCTGAAAGTTTAATTTTGCAGCCGCTGGAGCAGGATGATGATGTCACTGTTTGACAGGAAGTCGAGGTCATGTGAGGTCGTTTCATGGGGACTTTAAAGGGCCGCTCCACTTATTCTGCAGGTTTAGTTTAATATCTACAAAATACATAAACTTCACGCTCCTGCTGATCTCCTCCCAGAGCGAGCAGTGGGGTTTCAGAGCTGCCACATCATTTCTCCTCTTTTTCCTCCAGCCGCTGGTTTCCATTCATTCCACTACGATATGAACATGAACTTTCAGAGCCTTCACACTTTCTTCACTCCAGTTTTCCATCAGCGGGATAAAGTCCTCCACATGAGTTTTCCTAAAAGCAGCAGCACTGTTGGCTTTTCAGGACTTTTTCAAATTAAAACGCTCCCTCATCCTCCTCCTCCTCCTCCTCCGCCGGGGAAAATAGTCCCCAGGGAAACGTTTTGCTTTCCACAGCCAATTATCAGCTGTGTGGTTTCTGAGTGTTGAGGACTTTTTTCTCCGCAGAAGCAGAACATTATGAGGCGGCTGCTTCAACCAAAACAAGCACAGATTAAAACCCAGCTGAGCACCGCTGCTGTGTGTGTGTGTGTGTGCGTGTGTGTGTGTGTGTGTGTGTGTGTTGCTAATTCATGTTGAAGATAAAAGTTGAGTGCAGTTGGATGAAGGTGAATAAAAGTGAGGAGGCAGCGCGGCGCTCCAGCTGCTGCTCGGCAGGTTGACGTGGGATCCCGCAGAGCTCGGCTGCCGCTTCACACACACTCTCACACACACACTCACACACACACTCACACACACACTCACACACTCGGTGGATTAAACGAGTTCAAGGTACAAAAACAGTTTGCGGTGCGAGTCGTCACCTGGCAGATTACACACACACGCGATCGCGGCGGCGGCAGGAAGTGGAAGTGATGTGAGGAACAGGAGAGCCTGCAAAGCATCATGGGACCGCTATGGATAAGTCTGAAGAGCGGCGGCGGCCTGTTACACACACACACACACACACACACACACACACACGTCATCATGTTGTTTGTATGTGCCTATTTTTTCCCCCTAACTCCCTCGCTCCCTGTTCCTCTGTCACCTGTCAACACACACACACACACACACACACACACACACACACACATTAAATCAAGGTCTTTTTCCAGATTAAATATCCTCCATCACTCTTACTTTTTCAAATTAGTAAACTTTTTTAATCAGTTTCTTAAACATTACTTCTGATCACATACTTTGGTTTCCATGCCTCTTCCATAAAGATCTATTTCTTTAATTTTCTTCTTATGTGCAGTTTTTAATTACTTTTTGCTGTTTTAATTAATGTGAGCCTGTTTAATGCAGCGGGTTGTACCTCCACTTTACTGCGTATATGATACTTCACTTTTTTTTTCTAATGTTTCATCTACAGCTGAAAATTAACCCAAACTAAATTTAATAAACTCAACTATCTGAGAACTGACCAGGCCGAAAAGCATCTTTTTTCTTTTTTTTTTAATTCTGATTCTAATAATTTCTTCAGCAACAGACAAACTTTGCGGTCTTCAATTTTTTTTTTTAATTAGTTAGATGTGATTTGTTAAATTTTATGTTTCTGTCTCTCTCATGTCCCTGTACCAGTTTCATTAGATCAAACAGATTTCTAGAAAAAAAAGTAAGAATTGCATTAGATATTACTGTTTATTTTTTCCATTTTGATCTTGTGTATTCATTTTTTTAAAATCTATCTATACTTTTTTTTTTTTTTACCTGGTAAAAACCTGAGCAAATTCACTTGATTTCTTCCAAAAAACATGAGGACACAGTGACTAGGAAATTTGCAAAAAAATTATCGTAATATTTGTAAAAACTATACAATATATTAAAAACTTACCAGAAGTAGCAAAAAATAAATAACATAAAATTAAAAATGAAAATAATAAAAAAAAAAATAATGCTAATAATAATAATTATGAATTGAGTTTCCTTTTTTTACAAGATTTTTTTTTAAACAAACTACATTGCAAATTATTAAAATTACATATTTAATGATCAGATCAGTGATGCTGGATCATATTTCATTTTTCGTTTCATATTTCTTGTTCTTGTTTAAAAGCTCAGGTTTTGAGCTCTAGGCTCCTTGTGAACTCCTCTCACTCTCACCACCACCTTCCTTTATAAATGTGTTGATTTGTGCACATAAATGTAAAAAGCAACGTAAAAGTGGAAAAAAAAAAAAGAAGCGTTATGGTGAATCTGTATGATTTTGGAAGTCTTGTGTAATTTGGTGGCGTTTTTCTTCGCTGAATTATTCATCTGGAGCCCAAAGAAAAAAACGATTTTAGGAGCCAAATGTTTTATCAGTGGAGTCTTTCAGGAGATTTTAATGCTCATCAGATCTGCATTAATGTCCTGGGTGTTTTGGGGCGAGCAGATATCGGCGCTGGTCGCTGATAGGCCCGTTTGAATAAAACATACAATGACATGAATATGAATGAAGCAAAGCGACAGAAACGCCTGAATGTTTTGAAGATAAACTGGGAAGATAAACTCCAAAAGAGGGAAAAAAGCGTCTCTTCAGAGGAATCCTCCGGCTTCCTTGACAGCCGCAGCAGAGCTCCCAGCCTCCGCATGATCACACACACTCTGCCGGGTGGTGGCGGCGGCGGCGGTGGCGGCGGTGGGAGCTAACGGCGCCTCCGGGAGACGTTTTTTGAAGTCTTCACGTTTCTGAGGGTTAACCAGTTAAAAGGCTGCCTGCTGTCGGCTTTTAATTACCTCCGGCAGCCGGCGCAGGCGCAGGTCGTCTGTCACGGTGAGGAGAGCGAGGCGGCGGAGGAGGAAGTGGCGAACAGCGACTTCCTGTTTCCAAAGAGTTAATGAGTCGTTTGTTTTCAGAAGCTACAGTCCTATCGACAGTTTGTCTTTGGTCTAAACAAAGTGAAAAAAAATCACACTGCTGCATTTTTTTTAAATTGAAAATCGGATGCTTAGAGTTCAAATTTGGTGGCAAGGTTGGTCAGAGGAGATGTAGCCACGCCCTTTGGCCAAAGTGGGCGTGGCAATAGGTGTGGCATATCACAAAAAAGGCTCATAACTTCTGGACGGATTCAAACGTCATCACAAAACTCTGAGCAGGTCTGTCCTGGGCCCCAGAGAATCCGGGCCAAGTTTTCAGGCCATTCAGTCAAAAAAGTGGGCGTGGCAGTGGGCGTGGCCTGTCACAAAAAGTTCCAGACCTTCCCAACAGATTAACGTAACACCACAAAATTTTGATGCAAGGTTTGTCCTTGCTACGGATTAACAGATTAACTTCGCACACTGGTTTGGTCACACCCACTTCACCCCCCAAAACGCACCCACTTCCTCACAGGCCACGCCCACTTCTGTTTTTTTTTTTTTTTTTTGTGTGTGTGGTTTTTCCAAAGGGGGTCATGTGGGGTGTCCTCTGACTCGGCGTGTAGCTGCCGACAAGTTGCTGTTGGAGCTGAATATATTTGCATATTAATGAGGTCAAGAAAAACATTTGAAGTGACTCCTGATGCTATACATGTAGGTAAATACATTTTTTTACCACTTTTAAACATTGCTTGTTGTATCTTTGTGTCTCTTCAACATGTCAAGTATCTTGTTTCTCTCTCACGACCCTGAGGTGTTTGCAAATCTGCTAAAATTTGATTTGATTGTCATTTCATTCGTCTCAGACTACAGAGAGGTGAATGGAGGCCAAGCTTTTTGAAACACCAAAGCAATACTTTCACTTATTTATTTATTTTTTTCCTCCCGGTGCCACACAAAGTCAAGAAAAACCCCGTTTGAAAAGAACACATCACCACCCCCGAAATGTTAAACCACAAATTTACACCTGTACTCGCAAAGGTTAAGAGACCGCGAGATGATTTATAGGAATAATCAAATCGTCCGAGAGCGAGCGGGTAACGAGGCGAGCCACCGCTAAATCAAGTACAAACAAATAAAAGCGGGCAGAGCTGCGCAGGCGCCTAACGAGAGCCGACTGGAGCCGGGAAAGTCATTTCGGGGGAGAACGGCGAGGAGCTGCGGCGCGGCGGTGCAGCTGCAGCGGCCCTCGGAGAGCCGCAGTCCACCGGCACCTGATTGTTTTTCACCATGTTTACGGCCGCGCCGCCTCCATCTCATCTCCCTCCCTGCATGGACTGTCTCATTACGTCCGTCTCAACGAGTCACTCAGCCGAGAGAGAGAGAGAGAGAGAGGGGGGAGGACGAGGAAGGGAGGACAGGTAATACGAGGACAGGTGCAGAAAGACGATTAGAGAGAAATGAATTTTGCAAGGGGAACATCGTCTAAATTCGTCCCGACAAGCGACCAAAGCGTTTAGAGCCGGGAGACGGGAGTGTAAAGCAGAATAAGAAGGGAAGGGCAAAGTAATGCAACACCAGAAAGAGAAAACACACACGCACACACACACACACACACAGACGAAACACGGCTCAGGTTTCCGTGAGGAATTAGGTGTTGCAAGGTGGAGTAAACAGTGATTACAGCGCACATCCATAATCACGGCGCCCTGCAGCACTTTCTGCGTCTCATTTGTCTCCGGCAGCGCGCTGTCACTCATAAGAAAGGTGCGAGCTGACATTTAATCTTGAGAGAATGAATGTGCGTTACACTTATTATTTTTATTTTTTATTTTATTTATTTATTTATTTTTTTTTTTCTCTCTCAATGAAACGGTCACACTCGGGAGCTGAGCGTGCTCTGAATTTCAAACAGGATCAGCGGAACGCGGGCTGACGGGACGGAGCGCCGGCGCGGTGGAGACCCGCCGAGAGCCGGTCCACGTCCCAAAGTTTCACCCAATCACAGGAGGAAAACTTCCCAAAGCTGATTTAGCGTGGATTTTCACCGCGGCTCGCTGTGCCGTCAGGAGGGGTTCTGTGTTTGGTTTGAGGTGACATTGAAATGTTGCTGTCGTCTGTGGAGCCGCAGCGGCAGAGTCACACTGAAAACACACGGCACTGCTGAAAATAAAACCTCTAACTCACAGGAATTACACACAGCATGCACCGAATTTTTTTCAAATTGGGATTAATGCATTTTTTTTTTTTTTTTTACACAAACTTCTACTGCACATATTTTCTCTGTTCCTTGTAATTGCACTCATGCTTCTATGTATTTTTGACCCGATCCCCCCTCAGAGATCAATACAATATTTCTGATTCTGATTACAGAGCCTAAAACCGGCTGTTTAACCCTCTGAAACCTGAACTTTCCTTCAAGAAACATGAGAAAAAAAGGCGATTAGATTAGAAAGTTAGCAAAAAAATTACCGGAAAATTGGCAAAAAAAATTTAAATTGATGAGAAATCAGTATTTAAAATTGTTAAAATGGCATATTTAAACCTGTGATCAGTGCTGCTGGACAGACTTGTGAAAAGCCTGAGACGTCACTGCAGAGGAAGCCAGAGCATATAGACCAGAATGCAATGCTTTGAGTGAGGAGGGCCATAACCTGGCGACATCACCTTGACATGTGACTGGATTCGACGCCGTCATGGCAACGAAAACATCAACCAGTCACTTTGCAGGATGGAAGTTTACGTATTTTGTGCAGCTTTTCCATCTTTTACCCGGCAATAATGAGCATCCACCGTTTTCCAAAATCACCGTTTACCTGCCTGATCTGTGTAAATATTGTTAATAACGGTGATGTAACTTGGAGTCACAGCGTATTAAAGTCATCCTGGCATTCTGGGAAATGTAGTCCATCAGTAACTAAAGCGGAAACAGATGAGACAGTGTGAGGGAAAGTCGCTCGGCCACAAGCACTCACCTGCAGACCACCTGTCAATCAAACCGCATGTGTTCCTGCTGGTGACACATCACTTCCTGTGCGAGGAAAAACAGGTTTTTATAATAATTTCATAATAATAACAGGATATTTAAAAAAATCGTATTTGTCACACAGCCCATTTTAACAAGCAGATACATTATTGTTTTATGATTGAAACCTCTGAACAGTTAATTTCTTTTTAATCTTTTAACTTTTTGGGGTGTGTGTGTGTGTGTGTGTGTGATGAATTATCTTGTAGTCAATTTTCATGGTAGTTTTGTAGTATTTTTCTTGTATTTAATTTTAAATGTGTAAATAAAATTTTAGGTATTAGATACATTTTTGGAAAATTTTGTTATAATTTTCTTTCAGTTTTTTAAAATTTTATATTATTTATTTATTTATTTATTTATTACTCGTCTGTTCATTATCTCGTAAATCTTTTAAAATTTTTTTGGGGGAAAATTTTCATTCATTTTCATTTCATTTATTGTTACTTCGCTCAGCTTCTTTATCCCAAAATTTCTAATAATTTTTTTTCAATTACTATTTTTTTCTCTTCACCAATTTTCAGTTAATTTTCCTGTATTTTTTATTATTATTATTTTTTTTTTTTACATTTTTTTTTTTTCTAGTTTTCAGGTCATTTACTGTTAATTTGCTCGGCTCCTTTAGGTCCATGTTTTGGAATTTGCTCTGAGGGTTAATTTCCTCAGTTTCAAGGGAAAGTCAAGCGGCTGATCAGCGACTCGCCCTCACTTCTTGTTTCCCGGGTGACGGGACGCCGTCGTTAAAGATGGCGGCGACTCGTGGGAGCGCTCGGGGTTACCGTCGAGGACGAGGGTTTAGAAAAGCGAAGGGAGAAACTCGACGAGCTGCAGTTTGGACGACCAGCAGGCAGAGAGGAGAGCAGACGATCATGCAGCGTGTGGAGGATTTACTTTGCAGTGTTTTTTTTTTACCCATGATTCCTCGAGGCGCGCTGACGGTGTCTGCGGCGTGCTGGAAAAACCTGGGAAGCACCGCGGCTCTGCGTGGAAAATTAAAGCCTCGGCTCCGAGGAGGAAAGTTTCTGATTCGCACGTGCGGCCCGAAGGCGCTTTGCTCGACGCAAACATTTTTCTTTTGAAATTAATTCAGAGCTGCATATTTGGGCACATAAAATATTAACAGTATTTTAATATTTTAGTGCAAATAATGAGGGCTTTTGACCTCTGTATTTAAATTTAATCATTACATGCAGAATTTATTAGCTGCATTTTCCCTTGTCTGTCTGTGAGAATTTTCTCCTCAGGAGGAGTCTCAGCGACGAGGAGCCGCTCTCTCCATAATGGATGAACACAATTGAAAAATCATCAGGCAAAGAGGCTCATAAAGCAGCTTCCTGTCTGTCCCACAGGAGGAGGAGGGAAAAAAAAACTCTGCCTCCAGCCGAATCTGTGCCTCTGCTTCCGTCTTCAGGTGTAAACTGGAAAAAAAAAAAAAAAAAAAAAAAGTGAACGGGGTCGAAGCCACGAAGCGCCTGACAGCTCCATCGGCTGAAGGTCGGCCGCAATCTGCCGCCGCGCCGCTCACGTTTGTCTAAACCGGGGCGTTTCAGCAATCAGCTGCAGGTTAAAAAAAAAAAAAAAAAGAGAAAAGAAGAGGAAGAAGAAGAGGAGGAGGAAAAAAGAAGCACATTCGTGTGCCTGTCATCCTCAGTCACCTTCGTCGTATCGTCCCGGCGGCTGACAGCGGGCCGCCCCGGCTGCAGCCCTTATCACGCAGCACACAGGCGCACAGACGAGCTGTTAGCCGGTAAACTGGATGCTGCCTGCAGGACCCCGCCGCGCCGGTCAGGGCGAAACTCGGCCTTTTATTTTGCATATCGATGGCGGGCGGACGGCGTCGGGTTGCACACGTGCAGGCGACGCCCTCGCCGTGCAGCAGGGATGAGAAAGCGACCAGCAGGAAGGAAGGAGGAGGCTTCGGCGCTGATTTGATGCGGGAAACCAAAATATTCATGATAATGAAAATACTAAAAATGAAGTAATGTGTATTTGACCCCAGAGAGCATCACTTAGAGCGTTTGATTTCCGCCGTGGCTCTCTGGATTTTGCATAATGACACGAAATGTGAGCCGAATATTGAAAACGAGGAGCTCCGGCTCGAGATTGAACAGTTTATTTCCATATTAAGCGTCGACGCTGCATGGGAATTTGTGTCAGCACGCTCAGGACAGACACACACACACACACACACACACACGCCCGAAACAAATCCCATTACCCAACACGGCAGCAAAATATCAGTAATAGCTGTGTGTGTGCAGAGGATTATGATGCACGAGTGCAAGAAGTGGCACATTTCTAAATAAGAGTCCTGATGATGTTTATTTTTTCTTTTTTCATCCATCTGAGCCACAATAAACACAATAAAGTCCCCATTCCTCTCTGGACTTTTTCTATTTTCTGTCTGTAAAAGTGACAGTGCTCTGAATGTATTAAATAAATCAGTTTAACTCATGAAGCTCCCCTGGTTACTGTTTTGATTTTCTTTAGCTCTTATCTGCACCGCACCGTTTAAATAAAATCTATCAAATTCAAGTTTCTGGTTGTTGTGTGGTGTTTCTGTGAGACTGGCCTCCTGCAAAAAAAAAAAAAAAAAAAAAAACCTTCAGCAGCTTATTATGACATTTAGCTGACCTCATAGTGTGGTATATAGTATTAAGGGAGTGAAAAACCAAAAAAATGAATGTGTTAGGAGGTTGGTCGTGGGGTAAATTAACACCAAATTCAAGCTGAAGCCGTGTTTGTTTTACATAGCTAACGTTAGCTCGCTGATATTAGCGAACATTCACTAACGTTAGCTAATGTTTCGTGACCTTAACCGTGACCTTTGCCAAACCTTAACCACCCTGACAAACCTTCCCCTAAACTTCACGTTAACCTCTTACTGACCATAACCAAGTCGTTTTAGTGGCTGTAGCTCGCTAGTTAGCATACTAACTAGCCAGGCTTATGTTCACTAGCTAGCTAGCAGGACAACGTGCTCTGGGCTGTATTTCAGACCAGAGATGTAGCCATGTTTGAATTATACAAATAACGAATTATGGCATTCTGATTAATAAATTACCCTTCCAAATGTTTTTCCCTAAAAGTTTGGCTTTATATAAAATAACCAGTCAAAAGTTCAATGGTTTGTCTTTAATTTGATTATTTTCTATTTTGTACTGCTTTGAAGATACCAAAAAATAAGAGAAAACATAGATGTCATTATGTAAAAAATGAAGGCGATGCGTTTAATGACCTCGCTTAAGTTGAAAGGGAGAAGTTTCTTCCAAGTTGACTCATTCAGAAACATGACAGCTTTACTCTTGGAAAATATTCACTGATAAAAAATTTTTAAAAAACAGGCAGCGTTACTTCTTGATGGAGATATTGAGCGACGAGCTGAAACAGATGTATTTTTCCGAAATGAAGATTTCGACAAGGTCAGACGTTTCGGGGCGGTGAGTTCAGCCTTCAAGCCCGCAGCAGAGAGAAGATGAAGTGTTTGCTATTAGAGAGGAAAAAACAGGGACATGTAAACTATTTTTTTTTTCAGAGAGGGAGGGATTTTTTTTTCCATTAAGATGTTTTAGATTCCTGTAAGAAAATGAAGTGTGGTGAGATAAACAAAATTACTGTTTAATCAGCAAATCAAAACGACCTTAAGACTGAAAGACTGAAAAATAAAAAAACAGATTTCATGCTCTTTGCTGCTCCGTCCTTTTTCCTCTTTCAAACCAGACAAACGACAACTTTTACGTGATTGAAGCTGCAGGAGCGAGCGTGCACGCCGCCGAGCGCTGAGGCCTGAGCAACACGCTTTGTGCTCTTTAAAGCTTTTGTATTCAAGATAAACTCCACAGTGTTTGGTCGGGACACTTGACTGCAATCCCTGGATTATGGGATCAGATTTGGTACATAAAGCAAATCCCGTCAGACCAGAGGAGTCTTTACAAGGAGGATACTTGTGTTTTTTTTTTTTTGTTTTTGTTTTTGTTTTTTTGTTCAGTTTGTATCAACAGGTCAGTTCCTCCATGTGTTTTTCTCCTTCATAAGAAACGATTTGCGGACTTTACCTCTTCTTCTGTGAGAAACAACTTCCACACGACGAGATAAGGGCAGAAAACGAGAAGAAAACTGTTTATCATCAAAATTAAATGTTCCTATTCACTGTGTGTCCTATCAATCAGCTGAAGATGTGGAAAAAAGATGGAAAGAGATTGAAAGCATCCTTAAAAACACTGTGCATTTTTATGTTATGTCAAATGTTATGTTTTGAGGCTTTGTTAGCAGCAACAGCAGCTAATTCCAAGATAGCTTTGACACCTTTATGTTGGATTATAAGTAGTGTGTGTGTTATCTGGTCTCCTGGTTGTGATGTGAGTCCACATGGAAGAGAAATCTGCTGATTAGCTGCTAATCCACAACACTGGATTTGTGTCTCTCCATTCACTTCCACAGCAGAACAGCTCCCAAAATAAAATCACACTTTTAGACCAGGAACCAACACCAACAAAGAAGATTATGACAATATAAACAACAACAAATCCTGGTTCCCACTTTTTGAGGAAATTAAACATCTATTTTCTTGTTATTTTCATATTTGAAGTGGAAAGTAGATCTGGTAGGTAGCGCCTGCAGGAAATTTCTGCATAGTAACCTTACACTAGGAAAAACAATATGGCAGTACTTTAATACACCACTGTAATTACACAAAAAATGGGAACCAGGTCTTGTTGTTGTTTATATAATGTTAATCCACTGTTGGATAATAAAAAAGTAAAACAGAGGAAGCGTGACGGTTACTTAAAAGCAGTGTTGAATAAATAAGTTTTCAGTTGTGGTTTAAAAACATTAACAGAGCTCATTGCAGCTCTTACAGCTTCAGGGAGGGAACTCCACCGTTTGGGTGCTTTGCTGATGATTCTCTTATTTATGTGAGAGTTAGTATTTAAAAAAAAAACAAAAAACAGCAGCAGCAGAAGAGCTAAGAGGCTGTGAGGGATCATAAAATGACAAAGAATTATTAAATTTAGTTGTTTGGGAACAAAATACATTGATTACAAATTTATTAGTGATATGCCAGAAACCAACGCAACAAAATATGCTTCCTCCTAAACTCAATGAAGAATGCCTGCCATGTTTATTGTACAGGAATGTACTTTTTAGAACTTGAAATAAATCTGGAAAAACCCAGCGTCGATTGAAATAAAGACAAAAAATTTTAAAAAATTAATTAAAATAGAAATAAGCTTCTTTAGCCTAACTCTTTTTGACTACAGACAACTTGACTTTTTATTTTTTATTTGTTAAACTAATTTCACAAATCTTGTGTACAACAGAGTATTAGGGCCATTGAAGGGACAAATAAAATAAAAATATGGAGCTGGAGGGAGTAAAGGGGATAATATTGTAACTTTATCAGAAAAAAATTTGAATATTCTCTGACATTAAAGCCATAAATTCATGGGGAAAAAAAACTGAGATTATAAAGGTTTTAGTTTATGATTTCTAGATACAAATATTGTCATAAAATAAAAACAACCGTCATATTTGACTGTTGCATTCATGTTTGCCAGTTAACACCAAAAAAAACCCAACAACAACAACAACAAAAAACAAGTATATCTTTGGCTCCGCCCCAATGAAGTTTAAATCAGCCAATGATATTATTTCTACCCCTGCCCGCCCTCTGATACATATTTCTAAAGCTAAAACTGCAATCTGCGTCTTGCTTCAGCACAAATTCACCTCAGTATGTCCACAATCAGAGGAGAACAAAGACATTAATGCACTGCAGCAGATAGAAAATAACTGCATTTTCATATGTTGGTGTCAGGTGGGGGGGGCTGAGAGAGAGAGAGAGAGACAGAGGGAAGGAAAATGGGGAATGAAATGTTGAGTTGGGACAGAATTAGAACTGGATGAACAAGCAGAATAAATTGAAATAGGGAGAAACCAAATACAGAGGGGAAAAAATGCAAAATAATAAAAAAAAAAAACAACAACAACAAACAGCAACCAGAAGTAAGAGCGAGTGATGAGTGAAGAGACAGCAGCAGCTCCACGGTCGTGTGAGCAGAAGAAATACCTCCTAAGAACTTAATTCCACAAGAAACGACAGATATATGATATTGATCGCCGGGCGTCTTTCACCTGCAGTCAGATACTGTACAAATTGCCTTTTGTCGATTCGTAATTATAGAGGTGAATGATTTCCTGGCAGGACCCTGCGACTGATAAAACCTGTTTTTTTGCTGATGCGGGAGAGAGAGAGAGAGAGAGAGAGAGAGAGAGAGTTTTCAATCTAAAAGCCCACCGTCCGGCCTGTGATGATGGAGGCTCAGATCCCAGAGGTGCGAGCGCGGCGGTCGAAATAACAAATCGCCGCCGCGCTCGTCCTGAACAGATTTCCACCTCAGTAAAAGCCACCTGGCGTCTCAGACTTCAGCTTCAGCTTGGAGATGAAAGAAGAGAAGAAAAAAAATGAGAGCTGGCACCGAGGTCGAAACCCCTCAGGACCTGCAGGACGCCACTTTGGCCCCGTCGTGGCAGCAGGTCGGAGCTCGAGCACCGCGAACTGGAGTCACTCATGTTTGATTATTTACATTTAGAGAACTGAGATCCCGGTTTTTGCTTTTTACACCGCCCTGCAAAGAGCTGTGACGGCGAATCAGGACCAATGTAGGGAAAAAAAACTATGGAGCTGGCGGAGAGGGGTAATATTCCAAGAAAAAACTCAAAATTTCTGAGATTATTAAGTCACCAATTTACAAGAAAAAAAGTTGTTCTTTCGCTCCCCGTGTCTCAGGCCTGCCGCTGATCTCCTCAGCAGATTCTACTCTGACATGGGATTCAGGAACAAGGAGATCCTGCTGATCTGAGCCCAGAATCAGCAGATTGTTTTCCTCTGAATCGGCCCAAGTCACAGCGACGTCTCTTCAGAGTCCAAATGCTGAGGAGGAGATTGGGGTTCTGGACTCAGACCAGCAGGATTTCCTTCTGACTGGATCCCACAGGAGGAGGACAAACTAGTTGTCACTGTTTTATTCTCATAAATTTATGAATTTAATCTAAAAAATGAACAGCGGTGATGTTGAACTTGTCTCATTTTGACAAGAATACACAGATGGATAAATCATGTCAGATGTTTAATGGACTGAGGAGCTCATGAATTCAAAGTTCAGACAGTTTAATAACTAAAGTCTAATTTTTATGAATTTTAATTTCAGTCACCTGCAGCCTCCCTGGAGAAACTGCAGCATCAGCATCACTAACAGCAACAATTCTGGCCTCAAATCACCAGGATATTCTTCTTACTAAATCCCAGAGTAGAAGAAAAACTATTTTTCAGATTTTTTTTTCTTGTAAATTTGTGACTTTACAATCTCAGAATTTTCGATTTTTTTCTCATAAATTTGTGTCTTTTTTTTCTCATGATTTACAACTTTAATCTCAGTTTTTTTCTTGCAAATTTGTGGCTTTATAATGTCCAAATTTTCGAGTTTTTTTTTTCTTCTCATGATTAGATTTTTCTCTCATGAAATTACAACTTTAATAAGAAGAAGAATATCACAGATTTTTTTAAATTCACCCCCCACCCACCCACCTGGCTCTGTCATTTTCTTTTCTCCCTACGGTGGCTCCAATACGCCATCATAAAGATCAGATCTGACACAAGTAGATAAAAAAAAACAACAAAAATAATCTGATTTGTGTCCAATTAATCCAATTAAAATGAAATAATAATAAAAAGAAAATGTGCCAGTGAGAGAGGGGCAGACGTCGCGTCACTTTACGCTTTGAAATCCAACTAAAGAAAAGCCGGCTCGTGTGCGCTGTGCTCTCCATTTGGGCACTGGTTTCTTTTTCCAGGGGTGACATGAGGATGAGGATGAGGAAGATGAGGATGAGGAAGATGATGATGATGATGATGATGATGATGATGATGAAGACGGCTCGTGTCCCGCCGCAGCCTCGGTGGGACTCACCTCTGACTCCACAGATATAAAACCTGATGTTACCAAAAAACACCTTTTCTTCTGATATTAAAAGATTACGCTGGTCAGAGGTGAGGTGGACCGGGATGAGGAACTCACACACACACACACACACACACACACACACACACACGAGACGAGTCGATGTATCTCATATTAGTTTCCTGCTGCATTCCTGAGGGAAAATGAATCGATGCCTTCACAGCCGGCGTGTTTTTATCAGTTCACCTGAGCTCTGCTGCTGCCTCAGTCTGGCTGGAGTGTCCAGGTGAGGTGACGGCCCAAATAACAGCCTGCTGGTCGACGCACCACAGGGGGAAGTGACTAATTACAATTACACATTAATTGACTGATTGATTGAGCGTATTTGTACTTTTTTTTTTTTTTTTTTTTTTTTTTAAGAGTATCTTTTAAAGTCAGTGAATTTATTTTTACTTAAGTCCATTTTTTGCTTGAGTTTTGTTCTTCACTACATTTTAAATCAGATCCATTACGGAGAACAGGTGATCAATGACAAACAGTGGAGCCTTTCACAATAAAAGCTCAGTCAGCAAAGATGAGAAGAGGAACCTACTTCTACTTTTTTGTCAAATTCCAAATTTCACAATAAAATGTGCAGCAAGGACCGTTTAGACTCAAGTCTGCAGGGTCCTCACTTCAGTTGAGTGTAATGCCCCTTTAAAAGCATGCAGTGTGCAGGACATTTTTACTGCACTACTTCTACTTTTACTGCAGTCACATACCAGCAGAGGAACAGTACTTCTACTTCTACTGCAGTCACATACCAGCAGAGGAACAGTACTTCTACTTCTACTGCAGTCACATACCAGCAGAGGAACAGTACTTCTACTTCTACTGCAGTCACATACCAGCAGAGGAACAGTACTTCTACTTCTACTGCAGTCACATACCAGCAGAGGAACAGTACTTCTACTTCTTTCCACCACTGTGAGTTACAAAGTACAGGTAAAGGAATCAGAAACTAGTAACTTACCCCATTTGTTGTTGTTGTTGTTGTTGTTCTTTTTAATTTAGTCTTTTAGTAATCAGTTACTTGTGTTCTTTGGGTTTAAAGGAGAACGTGGTGCGGCGCTCGGTTGGCTTTCCTGAATAAAAATGAAGCTTTTATTGACACGAGGAGGCTCCTGTGGACGGTGATGCCGATGGAAGGGGAGAGGAGGATTCCCCGGAGGAAGGCCGAAACCCTCTTGAGGCTTTACATCGATGGTGGCGGCTCACATCAAAGATTTCACTGATATGAAGTCCGTTGGCTTTTAAACTCAGGCCAAATACAAATGACAGAATTCAATTTCCATTTCAAACATTTAAAGTGGAGCTAATATGCGAATTTCCAGCTCTATATTTTTATTCTGGGACTCCGCAACAGTAGCTCTGCAGTTTAAAAAAAAAGAAAATAATAATAATAATCTTCTTTTATTTTGCAGCCTGTCTGTCTCTGTCTCTTTAAGGCCCTCCCCTCCCTAAAAGCCAGCTTTCTTCTGATTGGCTAATTTCTGTAAGCCTGCCGAGGGGCTAAACTTCTTTTCCCTTGGTGAGCGATGGAATTTTTTTTACTTTTTGTGTAATTATTTTTGGCTTATTGGTGAAGGTGATAGAGTGAAGTGTTAGTTGATTACAGCGAACTTTAAGGCTGCAGAGAATGACAGAAGTCAATAATAAAAAAAAAAAGTCTGGTCACTCTTCGAGGAAAATAAAACTCGAGGTTCAGAAAACAAACTAAATCTACTTTAGGCTGCCTTCACATTGAATCTGGACAAGTTTTTTATTTTTTTTGCTCTAGAACGTAACCGCTGGGGAAAAAAAATCCCCAGAAAATAAAGTTTTATTTCTCCGATTCGCTGCTTTCTTCTCACTACCGCCGCTGCTTCGTCTCTTCATTCATTCTCTAGCTCACTCGACCACCGCTGCTCTCTCTCTCTTTCTCTCTAGCTAGTTCTCTAAAGAAAAATGTTGGCATTGAAACACGACAGAAAAATAAGGGAATCCCTTTCATTTAAAGCAGCGAGCATCCCTGTCCAGATGTGGTTCACAGGCTCGTTGTGAGTGTGTGTTGTCTGATCGCCGTCGAGCCGCAAACAACCCCGAAAAAACAACCAAAAAATAAATAAAAAAAACAAAAAACTACAGAGAAACTCAACAAAGTGAAGCGGCGCTCTGCGGGACGAGGTGCAGGTGCGACGGCTGCCAGGCTCCGGCGGGAGGAGACGGGAAGCGGCCTTTTTCGGTGGCACGCCTCGCCGTCGGTGGGTCACCATGGCAACAGGACCCCCTCCGTCCTCCCGAGGCCCGCCGCGAGGGAATTCTGGGAAGCCGGGGCTGTCAGATCCGGCAGCCGCTCAGGCGTGGCGTTATGAACCGGCGGGGGGAGGGGAGCGACACACACACACACACACACACACACACTTTCTCTCTCTCTGACACACACACACATATTCACTCATATTCCCAAAATCCATCACCACAGCTCCCATCCCGTGTCACCGTTTCACCCCCTCCTGTTTGTTCTGCCCTCTTCCTCCCTGATACCCGGCTCGCTGTTTCGCCGGGGTGAAGCTGATACCCCCAGGGGCCCGGATGGGTGGCGGGGGCCCCGGCCAGGCGAAGGGGGCGGGGGGAGGAGGAGGAGGAGGAGGAGGAAGAAGAAGGGGGGCGGCGGTGGCTTTGGTTTCAGGGGATGCAATTAATCTCCCTCCAGACGCCTGCTTTAGGTGTAATTAGAAGTGAGCTGGACCTGCGGCGGCGCTGCAGCAGCAGGCGGCGGCGGCGGGACACGGGGCGAGGCGAGGCGAGGCGAGGCCGGGGATAATTTGTCTCGCTAACGAGGATGTAATATTGATTGGGATGCAGGCTGAGCGTCCTCTGCTGCCTATTGATTTCAGAAGAAGAGTCACAGGCATCAAACGGCGACTCGTTTGTTGCAGCAGATGTTTCGGCTCCGGCTTCGGGTTTCAGGTGCCGGTCGCCGTGGCAGCCAGAGGTGGGAAAAAAAACAAACAAACAAAAACGTGCAAAAAAAATCCTCGTAAAACATTTACTTTGGCTCTGACTCCTCTGCACTTCCACCTGACCAGAGGAGGAAAAATCACCGAGGTGGAAATAAATTTGAGTAAAAGTAAAAAGCAGCTAATTTAAAATGTACTCCGAGTAAAAGTTAGAAAATTATCCAAATTTTTTTTTATTCCAGGGGGAGAACACAGCGCTCAAAAAGTTCAAACCAGGGTCTCGGACATTAAAACTTGTTTTTTCATTGAATTTCCAGGCACATTGTTCTTATTTTTATGAAAAATAAGACGCGCCTCCTGCTCAAGAGCTATAAAATAAAGGCTTTTTAATAATTGCCAACATGCTGCTTAAGGCGTGTGTGAAGTTTTTGTTTTCTGGACGCGCCTGAAGACGAAGATGTGTCTCCTCGGTTCTTCAGGAGGATTTCTTCTTGAAAGACGCCCTTGCAGCTCCTCGCTGATTCTCTCTCCTGAACAGGAGCGAATCCTGCTGCCCACCGACTTTCTGATGACCTTCAACAGAGAGAGGCACAAAAACTCTTGCAAATAAACCAGAAATCAGACCGACGCCGTAGGAAAACCTTTCAAACCGAGGTTCTTTAAGGAACCCGTTCTTTAAATGGTTCAGTGCCTCAAAGAACCATAAGAACCATTTGTCCCTTTTGAACATGCAAATGACAAATTGATTTGGCTCTTTGGTTGACGCTTCCTTTTTCTGTCTACTTTTTGTTCATGTCTTTATTTTGTTCTCTGTTTATTTATTTGTTCGTGTTAAAAGTTCAAGTTCAACATGAACCCCAGCGGCGGTTCCTCAGAGAACAGAGAAGAGGATGGAAGTGGCAGTTTCATTTTGATTCATTTTGATTTCTTGAGGTAAAAATAAAGCACAACCTTAAGAAAGTAAAATTGATTTGCGGAGCGCTGCTCACAGACAAACGTCCCAAAGGGCTTCAGTCACAGAGAGAACATTCAAACAAAGTGTCTCTTCACAGCCGAACCTCCTCTGATCCCACAGACCAGGGTTCTGCTGAGAACCGTTTATGTGAATCAGTTTCCAGTTAATATCCAAAGGTGCTTCAAAAAAAAAGTCTTTGAGAAACCAGAGATGGGATCTTCCCAACTCTCAAAAAATAACAATAAAAATTAAATACGGAAATAGAGAAAAATGTAAAAAAAAAAAAAAAAAAAAAAAATTCTGGGATGATGATGATGATTATGCATTATTATTTATTTGTTATTATAATATTATTTATTTATTATTTATAATTATATTATTATTACTATTATTATTATTGCTGTAGTTGTTATTGTTGTTATTATTAAACAATAATTATTTTTCAAAATAGTTCTTATTGGAACATTTCAGACCCCTTTTTTATCCAAATGACTAATCATCCACTAAACAGCGTTTGTTTGATTGATTTATTTATTTATTTATTATATGCAGTCTTATATGCAGTATTTATTTATTTATTTTTTGCAGCAGTGTGTGGTTCTTCGTGGAGCCACACAGCGTTCTCCGAGCGTTCTCGAGTCAAACAGCGAGTGGCTGATCGTCTGTCGAGCAGCCGATCCATTATTTATGTTTCCTATTGATCTGCGCTGCTGAAACGTTCATGTGCATCTGCGTCTCCGTGTGTTTTCACATCTGTCTGCCTGAGTCTCCACGCTCACCGCGTTCTGCCACGGCTCCTTTTCCACATTATTATATTCATACGCAGCGCATGTTTCCAGCAAATCTAACAGAGCGGCCATGACTGAGCATCATTTATAACTTTACACGAACACGTCGACCGTCTTTCCTCATGTTTCTGGTGTTTGACTCGTCGCCACAGCTGCATTTTCTCCTGTTCTTCTGTTTCTATATTCGGCTGAAAACTTTTACTTTTGTCGCTGAAATGATTTAAATTCCCCCCGCAGAGAAATGTGAGACCAGCTTATCGGCTTCCTGACACAAAAGCCTCGTCCATGTCCTCCCTCTGCGACATGAGAGAGCTTATTCTCCAGGTTTTCAGTGTTTTCATTAATGTTTATAAGTATCTCTCTTGTAAATTTACAAGAAAAGAACTCAAATTTATGAGGAAACAATTCAATTCTGAGATGATAAAGTCACAAATTTACAAGAAAAAAAGCTTGGAAAAATAGTTTTTCTCATCATATCTTTTTGGTAAAGGAGCCACATGTCTACACTGTGCTGATGCTTGTCGTGTTTGTGTTTTTTTCACATAAATGTATTTGTTTGTTTTTTTCATACATGTGCCACTTTAATCTGGAACATTATGAGGGTTTTTTCTCTGTGCTGTATTTTTTTTCTCCCAACAGTGGCACTAATACACTGCCGTATCTCTCATCTTATTTATTTTGCATTTGCAGTATTTTGTTTGTTCATTTTTATGCATTCAACAACTTAATTTAAAATTTAAAAAAAGAGATGTACTCCAGGAATTGTTTTCCTGGCTATTATCAAATCAGATGATATTGAATATCGGCACAATATCTCAGCAGTGTGTGTGTGTGTGTATATGGACATTCTGCCAGGAGCGGACTTACCATTAGGCAAAATTAGGCAGTGGCCGAGGGCCCCAAGTTCCTGAGGGCCCCATAAAACTCCTCATACAATTATGGTTAATACAGTTATTACTTATTTGCACGCATTAATTATGTTTTTGATTAAAATACTTTTGCTAAAATGTCAGCAGAATGCTTATCGTATTATGTGTGTCTCAGTGTCCCTGTTTTGTGTGTTGTCCTCTCATCTCAGAGGGCCCCATGCCTGCCTTTGCCTTGGGCCCCAAATTTCTTAAATCCGCCACTGCATTCTGCAACACCAGCCCATGCTAGCTTTGAACTCAGTGTGGGGTATGTTGAGCTCTGTGGCAGCTTCAAGTGCTTTCTGCTGCATCACAGCCCTCGTAACGGGCAGTCCTTCACTACGTTTCTCATTCACAAAATCGCACAGCCTCCTGTCAGTCACGTTGAATCGACCAGTTTTTGGACCACGAAAAGTCCCTCTCTGGCTGTGGGCATTTTTTTTTTTAGCTCTTCTTTCTGAGACCGCCACCGTCTCACATTGCACTCATGGCCAGGGTTAAGGAGTTAAGGGATGTTTATTTACCTTGACAGTTTCGGAGGTAACTTCAGAAAGCGTCCAACTGACAGCCGGAGCGGCATGTCAGCTGGCTGCCACATTCAACCGGGTGGCGGCGCACAGCGGCCGGCCCACCTGATGCCGCCCGGTGCCTCGGTCAGCACCACGCCCACCCGGTCAGGTCTGCCAGATCTGACAGGTGTGCGGCGCACACAGACTGCCATATATACCTTTCATTATAAATCAACTTTTGTTCATACGCAGTTGCAGCAGCACAATGGACAGCGACACAGACAACATGGTTTATTACTGATTGCGCGACGCAGCCATTCGCCGGTAATCGCGCTGCGCATTAATCGATTTTGCGGAGGCAGGAGGAAAGTTGCATGATTTACGTTGTATCCACGTTCGCCCGCTGCGTGCGTGACCGTGCATGTGCTCGTGCATGAACGCCCGTACCGTGCTGGAGCACACCCTTTCCAACCGTGCCAGAGCGGGGGAAGTGTGCTGTATTCAAGCACGGAACATATGCAAGTACAATACATGTGTATTTGCTTAGACCCCCAATATAAGACGAGGGCGTTTTTTCAGGGCATTTTCAATGGAAAAAATATCGTCTTATATTCAGATCAATACGGTATCAGAATCAGTGTCAGTTGTAAAAAAACATATGAGGGAACTAAAATGTTTGACGGTGTGTTCTGCTTCTTTCTTCTGAACAAACCAAGAGAGGAAAAGAGGAAGAAACATCTGACGTTCATCATCACCTTGAATTCAGCAGCTTCCTCCTAAATGAAACACAATAATAATAAAAAAATACCTCCTGAATCATCCTGACCAGAAGCCTCCTCGACGACATCATGCCATCGCCGCTCGGCTTTGATCGGCTCGTCAGCAGATAAATTTCTCTCGCTCGCAGGTGAGACGCCGCTGACAGAAGCCCAATAAGAGCCGTGAACGCCACTGACAGCCAGATTCAACGAGAAGTCACCTGGTTTGAGGAGGGTCTCATCATCTCCAGGTGAGAACCATACCTGAACTTCAAAACGCCTCAGCAAGACAAACCAGCCCAAAACACAAGGCATTCTGGGTAGAAGGAGCCCACATGAAAAGCGGGCTGACGCTCATATTCTGCTGTCTTCATGTCTTCATAACTGGGCTGAACAAGAGCAAAGTGGCATTTCATTTGGATTTATTTACCTTTAAAGGAATATTCCAACATTTTGGGCCTTTCCCCGTCTTCCCCAGACTGAGACCAGATTTTGGACACCATCTCCACCTCTGGACGTCCAGCGGTTCAGCTCCTATGGGTAGCATTTCCTGTTAGCTTAGCATCAAGACTTGAAGTCTATGGGAGTCGTTAGCCTGGATCCGTCAAAGTGAGAGAATGAACCTGACAGCAGCTCTGAAGCGTCTGATTCACACAATATTTCAAAACGTGATATTCATCTCCACATGCTGCACTGTGGAAGAGCGCTTTTTCTAAATTTTTTTTGGGAGTTTGCTCTTTTGTCAAATATAAAATAAACACAATTAATCGATTAAGTCCATTTAAGCTGAGAGTAATTAGACAATTAAATATATCTATATATATATCTCTATATTTTTTGGAGGGTTGTCAGATTCTCAGGTAGTTTTTTTCTTCCCTTTCTTTACAGAACATGTTTGGTTTAATATTTGTTGACGTGTGTTTGGTGTTTCTAAATCTACATGTTGACACTGCAGTTTTCAAGTTCACAGCGAATGAATCTCAGCTCTGATTATTGGTTATCGGTGTCGTTCATCTCTCGATGATCGGTTGATCCCTGCGCGGAGGGGAGGGGCGGAGCAGCTCGTCCCGCCGCAGGTGAGCCGGGGATCGGATGGCGAGCCGGGGCGAGCGGGGCAGCCAGCGCTGCCGCCCCTGAAAGGAGACACCATCCCGATAAATGTATTCCTGTCAACATCGCCGCGATGCCTTTTTCATGCGATCCCCGGAGGATTCAGGGCAGCAGCAGCCCGAGTCAAACTCCATTTGTGCAGCCAGGAGGAGAGACGTGACAGCAGCACGCCGGCCGGGACACGCCGCGGCCTGCGACGCCCCGTCAGCTTTAGCAGGAAGAGAAGCCTCGCTCACTGAGACGCCGGCAAGGAGCCCGGTTTGCTGCTGCAGAGATTTTAGGATTCGAGTTTGGTGCACGTCTTTGTTTGCTTAAGAGAAAAGAACAGGAACCCTAACCCTAACCCTAACCTAACCCTAAAGTTATCTTAGCTTTAAATCAAGTCTTCACCCTAAAATTAATGATTTTCACTTATGGGGACTTGCTTTTTGTCCCCATAAGGGAGGCGAGTCCCCACAACATGACTGTGTAAACAGATTTATGTCCCCACAACATTAGCAATACCAGGTACACACACACACTCACACACTCACCAAGCTAACAGGGTTTGAGGTTTTAATTATTTGAGTTATTTAACAGCACATGAAGGTCACACTGAGACACTTTTACCTTTTTCGAGGAAGTTAAACGTCTCTTTTCTTTGGTATTTTGCTATTTGAGTCGGAAAGTAGAGCCTGCAGGATACCTCTGCATGGTAACCTTACGCCACGAAGAACCAGCCGAGACTAGACAAGACAACACACACACACACACACACACACACACACACACACACACACACACACCATGTTAAAGGTCAAGTTGGCTTAAAAACCAATAACCAGAAAAAATGTAGGATCCTTTTGAGTGACTTTGACCCTCCAGATAAATGGTACATTTTTATTTTTTCTGTTTTCGGTCATCAGGACAGTCATTAGCGAACTGGCTCGTTAGCACGCCCGCTAAAGGCAAAGTCAACATGAAAAGTGGAAAACAGATTTTTTTTTTTTTTTTTTCAAGTCAGCCTGCTTTTATTCTGATGTTTGACTCTTGAAACACTATTTTTGACCGATTGGCGGTTTAACATGAAAAATATCAGTTTTATTTCATGTTGGACGTGTGTGCCGGTGATGCTGCTTGTACAAGTAAAAACATGCGTGACTGCAGATTTCTCTTTCGAAAAATATCTATTATTATTTTTGATTCCATGTGATAAATTCATTTGTCGTTTGAAAGGATTCAGGCTCGTTACGGCAGAAACAAGGAACGACACGGTGGACCCGCTACGGCGTTCACCACTCAAACCAGTTTGTGTTTTGTTTTAAGACACTTGAGCCAGTATCAGCCCTGTTTGGCCCTCAAACTGGTTGTGATTTTTATAATACGGCCCCTTTAGGGACTGAATTTGACGCCCTGAGCTAAAATAAAAGTTCAGAGAGACTGACAGGAACACGCCGAACCAGAAAAACACACCTCAGCCTGCTTAACTTTTAATTCCCAACATTTAAATGCACAATACAACATTTTTAACTGCAATTAATGTTCCTTAGTGCAATATCCATTCTTCTTATGGTATTTATTCCAGTGTCAAATGTACTGAATGTTTGTATTTATCTTATTAATTGCACTGATCAGGAGCAGTGTTCCTAATTTAGTTGTAGAATGACAGTAAAGGCTTTCTATGTCTATTTTTATTTGGAAAAGGTCCGTCACATATCAGGCGATAATCGAGCGTCCTGACATCACGGCGGCGTGGCCGTCATGGCGGGCCACACATGGATTTCACATCAGGGGGAAGAGACAATAAAGGATTGATTGTCGAAGTCCCGCGGGGCTGCTTTGATGCCGCCGGCGGTACGGGCTGTTTTATGGGGTCGGCGGCTGGTTTTACGGGGGTGCGGTGCGCCGAGCGGCGGCCCATAAAGCGTCGCATCAGCAGCTGTTTGTCTGAACGCTGACACATCACGAGGACGCAAAACTGCTGAGGCGAGCGCAGGTCAACCGCCGTCCTTCCCCCCGCCGTCCTCGTCCGACCGTGACGCCGTCAACGTTTATCGACGGCTCAGAGGCTGATCCTCGACGCTCAAACGCAGAGAAAAACCTCGATGACAGACGGGAGGAGGAGGGAGGAGGGAAGAGGGAGGGAAGAAGGAAGGAGGCCGGCGAGCTCCTGCGTGAGAAAGTCACACCTTTAAACTCTTGAACCCACAGGCCTTGAGGAGGGGGTAGGGCTTTTATTTTGAAGGATTTTATTCCACCCTTTGAACAGAAGTCATTTTATTTTTTATTTTCAACAGTTTGGAGGATTTTTTTTTTGTGATTTTCTTGCAATTCCTTCATTGTAGTTTTATTGGAAATTAATTTTCAATATGTAATTGTGATAATTATAATATAGTATTCTGTTTTTTTTTTTTGACATACATTTTGTGGTAGTTTGCTTGTATTTTTCAATTTTATTTTTTTTTTCTTTTGGTAATTTTGTGGCAATTTTAAGGTCATTTTCTTTTTTCAAGTTTTGTGCTAATTTAATGTTCGTTTTCTGGATTTTTTTTTTTTTAACTAATTTTTGTGTCTTCTATTTTTAGATTTCTTAGTAACATTGTGGCAATTTCCTGATAATTTTCTTGCTTTTTCAAATTATACGGTAATGTTGCAGTAGTTTAATGCTAATTATGTGGCAATTGTTGCTATTTTTTGCTAATTTACTGGCAATTTTGATTTTTTCTCTTTTTTTTAAAACTTTTTTTAAAGAAATTTTGTGGCAATTTCATCATTTTTTTTTTATTTGATTTGGGTTGTGATTTTTTTTTTTTTTTGTCAATTTTCTTGTAATTTAGTTTTTTTTATGTAATATTTTGGAAGCAAACAATCAAATCATTTGCTCAGGTTTCAGAGGGTTAATGTAATTGTTGTAGTGCAGATTTGTTTTCTCAGGTAAAAGTGAAAATCTTAATGTAAAAATCTGCTTCAGTGATGACAAAATAAAGGTGACAAACAGCGACGGCAGATTCCTCTCCTCTTCTCTGCCGACCGACCAAAACACACTTTGTCACTTTCTGAGGCCAAATCTGTTCTCTGGAAATAAGTGGACGGACTTTCACGTGGAAACTGAAGAACAAATCTGCAGCAAAAACACAACAAAAGCTAAAATCCTCTAAAGTAGAAAGTCCACAAAGAAGCTCCTCAGTTACAGTACGTGAGTAAATGGAGTTACACCGATGATAAAAGGCAAATGCAGACATGAGCTGGGCTTCGACTGACGTTTTGAGCTAATATTGGCTTTTTTTTATTTGTCAGCCTATCATATGAACAGTCATGTTTCAAAATGACATTAATCGTGTCTAAATGTTGTGTCCTTTCATTTCTCAGTAACTGTCCTCTCAAAGGACTTTTGTTTCTCTTCCACTGAACAAGTGCAGAGGCTCCGAGACCATTTGAGAGCTCATCACCCTGAAATAATTTCATCAGCCTGGTTTCAGTGGAGCGTTTTAGCCTCCCACGATGGACTAAACTCTGTTTCAGGGACCTCGACGAGAATTAAATCCTGTTTAAAACACAGAAAAGTTGGATTTTAAGGCATGAAAATGGTCAGATTCAGAAATACAGAACACTGCCACAAGACAACAACTGCAGCCCATGGCTTTCTAAAAATATCTGAAAGCATTATGGCCTTCAAAAACGGACCTCACACCCCTATCACACACACACACACACACACACACACACACACACACACGGCAGATCCACGACTTTTGCATTCGGTGCTGTTGGAGATCAACGTGGACGGGAGTCGGCGGCAGAGACATTTCCCTCTGAGCTTCATTCTTTATTGATTTTACATGCAAAGTTACCAAAAAAGTGACTGAAAACAGACAAAATCAGGTCAAACGTGACAGTGCTAACATACAGAATCAGTTTGATTTTCAGAATTTAACAGATGATCTATCACAAAGCCACAAAACAATGAGAGCAACAGTAAAGAAAGCTTCAAAGCCTAAATCAGCAACATTACACACAATTTGAAACCAACTGATGTGTCCACCTTTTGAATTAAATGACACCCAACCTGAGAAAATGATTGACAGCACATTAAAATGATGGTCCTTTTTTTAATGGACAACAGATCACTGAAGTCCAGGATGGTGTGCATGTTGCAGCAAAATGAGGAGTCGCAGTGAAGCATTTCTACACAAGAAATCTGATCCAGCATCAGTGATCTGACCTTTTAAATATAGAACTTCTGTCATTATAAATACAGCTTTTCTGTCATTAAAGAAAAAAATCAATTTTCCACTATTTATCATAAGAAAATCAAATTAAACTGCTGGGAAAAATATAGCAAAAGTTAAACTTGAGTAAAGAATCAGGGGGAAAACTGTATTTCTCGTAATTAAGACGATATAAACGAGGCAAAAAAAGTTCTGCACTGCTTTTTCAGTCTATAATTTCTCCCCTTTATTTATACCCAATAGTGTTGTATCTTATACCGTTGTAAAGCCTGATTCGTCCTCTTTCCAGTGAGATATAACTTGTAAGGATCCTGCATTTCTGGAATGAGTGACACCGGTAATTGTGTGTGAAGCGACCAATTTTTTTTTGGAGAAAATCCCCTGAAACATTTTTTCAGTTGATCATTTCTCCCATTTAACAAAACTGATTGGTGTTGTCTTTTATACCGTTGTAAAGCCTGATTAGTCCCCTTTTCAATGAGAAATAAGTTGTAAGGATTGTCAATCGATTGGTATGACCAACATGGCTAAACATGTCCCCCCCCCCCTTTTTGATGGGAGCAAAATCCCATGTTGTTGTCTCTTCCCACACAATTTAAACATCAGATTGGTGACAATGAATCAACCTCATATTTTTCTGTTAAAAATTTTTAAAAATGTACAAAAAAAGTTTTGAGCGAAAGCAAAATTATTTTATTCATTTGAATGTTGTTAGTATGAATTAATATTGATGCATTTCACCACTTTGGGCTGTGATTTGTTCGCCTTTCTGATGTGTTTCTGCCTATAATCTCATTTTTACTGCTTTGACATTTATTTTTCTTTCGTTCTTTCTTTCTTTCTTTCTTTCTTTCTTTCTACATTTTTTGATGTTATAATTTTGTTGTTGTTATTGATGTCATCTATTTCTATCGGTGCTGTTCCACTGTCACAGAGACCTTCACTGGTAAAATCTTCAGTGTGCCTGAGGTGTTAATGATTGGAAACAGCCTGTCAGTGAAAGTGTGTGTGAAGGTGTGTATGTGTGTGTTAGTATCAGGATCAGAGAATGTCAGCTGTCCTCTGTTCCAGTCCAGATGAACTCTGACCCTCTGGAGCTTCTTCTGAACTGGGAGATCAGTGACTGGACCTGATGGGGAGCGTGCTTTGTATTTACCTCCATAGAACCATATTCTCCATAATCCAGATTGTATGTCTCCCTTCCTCTGGACAGACTCTTCTATCACACCCAGGTACCAGAATGTATTGTCTCCAACCTCAACATCCCAGCTGTGAGTCCCTGAGTTGAAGCCCTCAGGTCCCAGAACAGCGCAGTATGTAATTCTCTCTGGATTGTCAGGAAGTTTCTGTCTCTGTCCTCCTCTCACACTGGTCAGATCTTTAGACAGGAAGAGTCTTGGATGTGCAGTGTTGGGGTCCAGAACCACAGGAGTGTAGGAGACCACCTCCTTCATCTTGTCCCAGACGGTGAAGCTCAGGTTGCCCAGGTGTTTGGCCTCGTCTATCAGAGCTCCTGAGAGCAGCTGTGGATCCTCCAGCAGGGGGCGCTGGACTCTCTCCACTGTAGCCTTGTAGTTGAGCAGGAATGAGACGTCTTCAGCTCTCAGGTCCTTCTCTGTGGCTCTGATTGTGTCTGAAAGGGCTGCTATCTCTCTGCTCAGAGCCTCCGTCTTCTCCTTCATCGTCCGACTCTTCTGCTCCTCTTCCTCCCTCAGAGCGGCGATCCTGGCCTCCTCTTCCTCTTGGAGAAACTGGCGAAGCTTCTTAAACTGCTCCTTAATCTGCCTCTCTGTGCGTCGGGCCTGGACCTTAATGTGCTCTGCTGTTTGATTACACTTTCCTTTGACTTCATTAAAGAGCTCCAGTTTCTCCTGTAAGGGCTTCAGTGATTCCTGAAGTTCCTCCTTGTGAGTTTTTGCAGCTTCGTCGATGGGTCTGAACTTGTGGTCGGTGTGTTTTTCTGAATGCAGACAGACGAGACACACCGGCTGCTGATGGTCCAGACAGAAGAGCCTGAGTTTCTCAGAGTGCAGACTGCAGAGGAGCTCCGACCCTGCTGAAGCTCTCTGGTCTCTCTGCAGTAAGAAGGCCTCACACAGGTTCTTCAGCACCAAGCTAACAGGTGGATCACTCCTAGAAGATCTTCTCTTACAAACTGGACAGTCTCTTGTTGGTTTCTCTGTCCACCATCTCTGCAGACAGGCTTTACAGAAGCTGTGGCTACATGACAGGACCACAGGATCTTTAAAGACGTCATGGCAGACAGGACAGCAGAGATCCTCCTCTGATGTGGAAGCCATTTTGTCTCTGAGTGAAGAGAAAAACTGTTAAGACTTTGGTTTCATGAGTTAAAATAATTTCATTTAATAGGGAAATGAATGCTACTCATTAGATTTTTTAAGTTGCATTTCATTTCCTTCACTTCTACTCTTCCTGTTACCATGGCGTGTTTGTGAGCATGCTCAGTTGGCACATGGTCGGCTTTAAAAATGGTGTGTAGTCATGCTTTTCATTCATACACAAACCAGCCTTCATCAGGAGCGCACATCACCGTCGGAATGTAAACTCACTAAACTCTCATCCCGATAGCTGCCGACTGCTCTCACAGTTTATTTTTAGACTCAGGCCAGACAATAAAAAACTCTGGGTTCCGGTTCCCAACCGAGTGTCCCATTTAACCCCCGAGTCAGGTTATTTTATTGGCCTCTGTGTAAAAATAAAAGAAAAAATAAAATAAATGCACTATGTGACCGAGTGTGACCTTGTTGGCATTGGTCAAAAGTTAAGCAGGGCTTTTATTTTGATGTATGTTGCACTCTCCTTATTTGTGATGTTCTCGCGTAACTTCGGAAAATAACTTCATGGAATCACGCGCCACCGACAGCACTGGAAAGAATGGACTTCCACACGGTGTGTGTGTGTGTGTGTGTGTGTGATTTGTCCTCACAAACCACCAGCGAAAATAATCCGACTACAAGAGAAAACCTTTGCAGATGTAGTGAAAGAGGTGAAACAGTGCCATTGGAGATTTAAAAGGGCAGCAGGCAAACATGACGGGGGATCCGTCATGTTTGCCTGCTGCCCCCACAGAGGAGCCTGGCTCTATGGCGGTGGGTGTGATGGGTGTATTTGACTTCAGGTTAGACCTGTGTTGAAAAGACCGATCCTCCGATTTTGAATCGATCTCATTTAAATTCCCATTTGTGTGGAATATGAACGTATGTCTGGGGAAAATTACATGGAGGGAAGCAAATCTGGGAGGCACAACCCCTCCAGTCGTTTCACCTGCACCTGCACCACCAAGAAAAACATTACAACACCTGCACCTGCACCACCAAGAAAAACATTACAACACCTGCACCTGCACCACCAAGAAAAACATTACAACACCTGCACCGGCACCTGCACCGTATGAGTCCAAAAGGCAGAGAAACTTTCCAGCTACAGCAGCGCACTGACAAAGATTGTGTAACAAAGCGAAGAGTTTCCACTCTGCTCTATTTTCACTGACTAACAGCAGCACACTGGCTTAGCTTGTCTATTCAGAGAAGAGGTATCACTTTGGCTTATTATTATTATTTTTTTTTTTTACTTATCTATGTTATCACATGCATACTACTGCTCAGTCATTGGTAGTTGAATAGTTAGGTCTGTTTGATAAGTAATTTACATTTTTAAAACAAATAATAATTAAACATATTGTTAAATTATTGGAGTCAAGCTTACTGGTAAACATCTACTCCTGCAAGATAATTTATTATGTTCTACAACTCATAAACACACACTAACACAACATACCAAGTGTTTGAGCATCATGTCTCCTGTGGGCAACAAAAGGTGGTCCTAGCCATTTTTGCCAGTCTTACAGCCATTTTAATTATCAATACCTATATTAATTTGTTGTCAAATGACACAATATAATACAAGTATTAATGTGTTGCATAACTAGACAGGCATGTAATTCAGTAACAGCTCAAAGTGCTTTTTAATAAAACTAACCAAATCAATATTGGATCGAATTGAATCAGATGAAATCGTGATAACTGATTCTGAATCTTGTGAATCGGAATCAAACCCTAACCCTAACCCTAACCCTAACCCTACTCTGCTAGTAATAACGCTGCTCCGTCCGTTAAAAAGGTGGTAATTTATGCAAATATTGAAATAATTATATTTAAAATGCAACCCAAGCATTGCCTCCTAAAATAAAAAAAAGAATAAACTAAAATAAAATCCCTACCTACCCATCCTTCCCATGAATAAATGAAATAAAATAAATCCCCCACTACCCGTCCCTATAATGCTAAATAAAATAAAAAATAAAATAAAATAAGTTCCTGACCTATGCATGCCCTTAAATGACAAGGAACCGGAACCCAAAGTTTTTTTTTGTTTGGCCTTAGGACATGTTTGTGATTGTGAGCGTTACCGCGCTGTGTCGGCATTTGTTTATTCACACTTGATTCATTCATGACAAACGGTGTTTGATTTTGCCGCGGTGTCTCTATAGGACCGTGTGTGCATGCTCTGTGAGCGCTAATGATTATGGGTAATGTAGTTTTTTTTTAACCTGCTGCTGAACCAGTGCAGGCTTGTTGAATTCTTATTGTTATTGTTGTTGTGGATTGAGTTATCATTGTTACTCAGCATATAACTTGCTCCTTTATCATGACAATAATAATAATAATAATAATAACAATAATAATATTTTCAATACTTTCAAATAGTACATTGCATTCGTTTATTAGTTTATTAGTAATATAATATAATGTTTGGTCACTGAAAAGAAAGTATTGTGATTGCTTTTTCCCTTATTTTTCTAGGTTTATAACCTGTGTGTTTTGTTGATAAATAAACAACAAAAAGAAGCAGAGTTATAGCCTTTGTGTGCTGCCTGACTGCCCATTTGAAGGGTTAAATTTGAAAAGTCCGAACAAAAACTCACCAGGCAGACCGGTCACACTGGATGCCAGTCAGTCATTCGTGGTAACACTCCCCGCTCTGGAAAGTTCCCTGGAAGTTCCTTTCACTTTAGAGTCACTTTGAGTCGTGGCTTTTCTAAAACTTTGATTCAGTGAGGAGTCAGCAGCAGGTTGGAGGTCCAGTATTCCCAGTGTTCCCAGTATTCCTCCTGTAGTTCCTCCCTCAGTGGAAGTCGTGGGTTAAGTCCAAAATGAATCTTATCGTCCATCTCCGTGTGTGTGTGTGTGTGTGTGTGTGTGTGTGTGTGTGTGTGTCTTGTCACTGAGCAGTGGAAGAATGACAGCCTGTTTCCTGGTTTGTCTCAGGTGAGTCAGGTGAGGGGCGGAGCTCATGTCAGCAGTTTACAAGGATACAAGGATACAAGGAAGTTTATTTGTCATTATACAACAGGTTGTATAATGAAATTAAAGTGTGGTTCCCTCTTGACTGATTAATTGATTGTATAGAAAATAAAATTATTAAACATGGAGGAGTGCAGATGGTGCATTTAGTAGTCTCACAGCCTGAGGGAAGAAGCTGCTCTGTAGTCTGGTGGTACGGCAGCGGATACTTCTGTATCTTTTGCCTGATGGCAGCAGGGTGAACAGGCTGTGGCTGGGGTGGGTGTTGTCTTTTAGGATCTTTTTGGCTCTGCGCAGGCACCTCACCTCCCCGATATCACTGATGCTTGGTAGATGGGTACCAATGATGTTTTGGGCAGTTTTTATCACTCGTTGCAGAGTCTTCTTGTCCTGGGCCGTGCACATCCCATGCCAGTTTGTGATGTTTCCAGTCAGGATGCTTTCAATCGCTCCTTTGTAGAAGCTGACAAGAACTTGGCGTGGGAATTTTGCTTTCTTAAGTTTCCTTAAGAAATACAGCCGTTTCTGGGCTTTTTTAACCAGGGCAGAGATATGTGAAGTCCATGTTAGGTTCTCTGTTATGTTGATTCCCAGGAACTTAAAACTGCTCACTTGCTCCACCTCAGCTCCATTGATGTAGACAGGGTTGTGTGTCTTTGCCTCTTTTTTTCGAAAATCAACTATCAGCTCTTTGGTTTTGCTGATGTTGAGCAGAAGGTTGTTGTCTGTGCACCATTTTGCAAGATGGTTGATTTCCTCCCGATATGAAAACTCATCATTGTTGGAAATCCGGCCGATGATGGTGGTGTCATCCGCGAACTTCACAATAGAGTTCTCTCCATGTCGGGGGTTGCAGTCGTGGGTGTACAGCGTGAACAGGAGGGGGCTGAGCACACAGCCCTGGGGCGCTCCGGTGTTGAGCACTAGAGTGGAGGAGGAGAGACTGCCAATCCGAACTGACTGGGGTCTGTTTGTGAGGAAGTCCAGTATCCAGTTGCAGAGAGTGGTACTGATGCCCAGAGTGTTCAGTTTTCCAATCAGCTTCATGGGGGAGATTGTGTTGAAAGCTGAGCTGAAATCAACAAACAGCATTCTGGTGTAGGTGTTGCTTTTCTTCAGGTGAGTGAAGACTGAGTGGAGAGCAGTGGAGATGGCATCCTCTGTGGATCTGTTGGTTCTGAATGCAAACTGCTGAGGGTCCAGACTGGCAGGGATGTTGTTCTTTATGTGCTGGAGAACCAGTTTCTCAAAGCACTTCATCAGGATGGGGGTGAGTGCCACAGGGCGGTAGTCATTTAGATTAGACACTGCGGACTTTTTAGGCACAGGCATGATGGTGGCTGTCTTGAAGCAGGTGGGAACACTCTCCTGTGACAGTGATATGTTGAAAATGTCGGTAATGACATCTACTAGCTGGTTGGCACATGTTTTTAGTAAACGGCCAGGGATGTTGTCAGGCCCAGCAGCTTTACTCATATTCACTTTCAGCAGGACTTTCCTCACATCCACTGTGGATACTGACAGTGGCCGGTCCTCTGGAGGCGGAGTAGACTTTACAGCTGACTCTCTGTTGAGGAGGTCAAAGCGAGCATAAAATGTGTTTAGCTCGTCTGGTAACGTGGCCTCACACATGATGGGAGCGCTCCTGCTTTTGTAGCCTGTCACATTTTTGACCGCCTGCCACAAGTCTTTGCTGTTGTTGGTGTTGAGGTCTCTCTCCAGTCTCTGCTGATGCCTTCGCTTTGCCTCCTTGATGCCAGCTTTCAGTTTTGCTCTGGCAGTGTTGTAGGCTTCTTTGTCACCTGACTTGAAGGCAGCTTTTTATGCTCTACATAGAGCTCTCACTTCTCCATTCATCCAGGCTTTCTCATTAGGGAATGATTTAACTGTCCTTGTTTTTAAACACATCATCAGCACATTTGCTGATGTATGATGTCACTGATGATGCGTATTCTTCAAGGTCAATATGGTTCTCCTGGGTAGCAGCATCCCTGAACATCTGCCAGTCCGTGCATTCAAAACAGTCCTGTAGAGCCGCTGCAGCTTCATCTGTCCACACTTTAACTGTTTTTACAGTTGGTTTGACCCTTTTTGTCAGCTGGATGTAGGTAGGCAGGAGAAGCAGGGAGATGTGGTATGACTGGCCAAAATGAGGACAAGAGAGGGCTCTGTAGCTGCCAGGAACATTGGTGTAGACGTGGTCCAGTGTGTTGTTTCCTCTGGTGGGGATGTGGACGTGCTGGTGGAATCTTGGCAGAACAGTTCTGAGGTCTGTTTGATTAAAATCCCCAGAAACAATAATAACAGCATCTGGCTGTTTTGCCATCTGGCTGCTGATGACATCATATAATTCCTGGAGTGCATTTTTTGAATTTGCATCCGGTGGAATGTAAACAGCAGCAACAAACACACTGGTGAATTCTCTTGGCAGGTAATATGGCCGACATCTGAGCAGTAAAAACTCAATATCAGGTGAACATTTTCCATCCACTCTGACTGCACCTGAGCACCAAGCATCATTGATGTATACACAGAGCCCGCCCCCTCTCGTCTTACCAGAGACTTGTGTTCTGTCGGCCCGGAACAGGCTCCGCCCGTCCAGTGTTAAAGCCTCATCTGGTATGTTTTCATGGAGCCACTCTCTGTTAGGATGAGAACGCCACAGTGTCTGATCTCTCCCTGCTGGGTCAGCCTGAGCCGTATCTCGTCCATTTAAGGCCCATTCATACCCTACGTAAAAGACGGAAACGGAGATGGACGGAGCATTTCATCCGTCCTGTCTGATCATTTCGTCCGTCATTTTGCACGAAGCGGGGGGGCTTACGATTACGGACGAAACGGAGCAATACCAACGTGGGGGCAGTATTGAGTTTATAGTTCACATTGTCATCAAATCACCAGAGTCACGAAGAAGATCTGCAAAGGCATTTAAAAATGGAGCGTGGTGTTGCAACTTGTCAAAAGTTTTTTTTTTGTTTGTTTGTTTGTTTTGTTTTTTTTAACTTGTCGAAAGTTGGGGCAGACATCCTGAAATACTGGAAATGCCGCTCATCATCCATTTCCCGCATTGGCAGCACCAAACACCAAAACTCCCCATTGAAGGGGCAGCTGAGGTTTTAGTGGCCTCACGTTCCACCGATATGTGTTTTTTTTTTTTTTTTTTTTTTTTTTTACGTTTGCGGAGCAAATACAATAAAAGAACTTCTTCCACAGTCGCCGTGTTTTATAAATGCCGTTTTATTGGCGCTCGGCACTGCCATCTAGAGGAAGTGTTGTGCTAACGCGCACGCCAACACAAAAGACGTACGGAGGTATGAAGTGTATACACGTAGAGGACGGACAGACGGACGAAAAAAGGGTATGAATGGGCCTTTACTGCAACAGATCAGAGCAAAGCCTCGTTCCACGTTGCTGCTTCTGAACTCGTGAACTTGTGTTTGATTTGGTTCTTTAGAGTTTGAATCCAAATAGAAATATCAAAGATATCGTTAGATCATCAGAGAGATGTTGATATACTGAAGGATGAACACAAGGTGATGCTGCTATTTCTGACATATGTTTAGAAAATGATTTTTTGTGGTATTCCATGTGTCTATGAAACATATAACACACACACACACACACACACACACACACACACACACACACAAAGAAAAAACACATGAATTTGGTTTTGACAATCACAGTTATTTTTCCAGACTTTTTAATGCGATAACAGATTCATATTTTATAGTTTGCTGCTATGTTTTATGTGGAATAAGGTGTGTGGTGTTATGTCGTGTTTTGTTTTGTGTTGTCTCATGACTTCCTGTTTTATTTTGAAATTTAACTCTTCTCTCATTTCAGGTCACTTGCCCTTCCCCTCGTGTGTTTCTCTGCTTCTTCTTCTTCATTCTTCTTCTTCTTCTTCTGAAGAAGAAGTCCTACTTCCCATGCCAGATTACCTCAGCTGCAAACTCAAGCCAATAGTCCTGATGGTGGCGCTACAGCAAGCCTCTAAATTTCAAAACTTTGAAAATTCATAACAAATCAACCATATGTGCTACAGCTTTGCAACTTTCACCAAAATGTAGCCCCAATACTGAAGAAACCTTTGTACATTTAAACCTATTAAAAATTATGAAATCCATCATTCTGTTTTTTTTTTTTAAACTGTAAAACTTCTTAAACCTATCTCCTCCCACAATTTTTGCTCAAATGTCACCAAACTTGCTACAGAGCATCTTCAGACTGTCCTACACAAACGATCCACACAGATTTTTGATTTATCAGAAATTGATAATAATTTTACAATATGTTAAATTATTATTTAACATATACTGGGCACTATCACCCACTATGGGCCAGCCGCCCCTGCTTGAATGGTTAATTTGTCTCAAGATTCCTTTGCAAAAATGAGCATTCTCTTATGGCGCATATTTTGTCAATACCAATGATTTAAATAACCTTTGCAGCATTAGAAAGGTCCTGCAGTATTGGTTTGTGCCACTAGATGGAGCCAACCCCTGTGTGTGCAGTAGTTTCGCACATGGAGGAGCAAGGGGAAAAAATCTCCTCAGTTATGGTTGTGAGCAGAATAAAACTTAACTACTCGGCGGTGCAGAACACAGTTTGGTTGGCAGCTACTTGTGAATTGTGACTTGTGAATTTCCTTTGGGATGAATAAAGTATCTATCTATCTATCTATCTATCTATCTATCTATCTACTTTGAGCTGCTGTTAGAGTGCTTTTCCTTTTGGTAAATCACCGTCCACGTCAATAATGGGGCCCATTAGATCTCTGGGAAACTTCCGTGCAGTGAGAGAGTGAAAAGAAAACAGCCATTTCTGGATATAAAAGGGAGAATCCGACCGCAGGTGCTCTTCCAGTGTCAGATGTCGATGTATGACGGTTGGTGACTCGCAGGAGTTCGGGGGTCGAGTTTAACGCTCTTTTACTGAACCCGCCTCGTCCACTTCCTCTGTTTCCAGAATTCCCCAAAATTCCTCTCAAACAACTGGATAACGTGAGATTTCTTCTTTGTGAGAAGAAATCTCCATCCTCATCCAATCAGAAAAGGTGAGCATTGTGCACTTTAGTTAAAGATCTGCCTCTCAAAGTCCAAATTCAAGTTTTTCTAAAGGCCAAAATCCCTGATTACAGGCTCCAAAGGGCTTTGCAGGCCAAGTTTACAACAAACTACAGCAGGGCAACAGGACAAACTACAGCGGGACGACAGGACAAACAACAACAGGACAAGACAAACAACAGCGGGACACGACAAACAAAGCAGGACGACAGGACAAATAAAGCAGGACGACAGAACAAATAAATCAGGACGACAAGACAAACAACAACAGGACAAGACAAACAACAGCAGGACAGGCCAAACAACGACAGGACAGGATAAACAAAGCAGAACAACAAACAACAACAGGACAGGACAAACAAAGCAGGACAACAAGACAAACAACAACAGGACAAGACAAACAACAGCAGGACAAGACAAACAACAACAGGACGACAGGACAAACAACAGCAGGACAGGACAAACAACAGAAGGACGACAAGACAAACAACAGAAGGACGACAAGACAAACAACAGCAGGACAGGACAAACAACAGAAGGACGTCAAGACAAACAACAACAGGACAAGACAAACAACAGCGGGACACGACAAACAAAGCAGGACGACAGGACAAATAAAGCAGGACGACAGAACAAATAAAGCAGGACGACAAGACAAACAACAACAGGACAAGACAAACAACAGCAGGACAGGCCAAACAACGACAGGACAGGATAAACAAAGCAGAACAACAAACAACAACAGGACAGGACAAACAAAGCAGGACAACAAGACAAACAACAACAGGACAAGACAAACAACAGCAGGACAGGACAAACAACAGCAGGACAGGACAAACAACAGAAGGACGACAGGACAAACAACAGCAGGATGACAGGACAAACAACAGAAGGACGACAAGACAAACAACAGCAGGACAGGACAAACAACAGAAGGACGTCAAGACAAACAACAACAGGACAGGACAAACAACAGCAGGACAGGACAAACAACAGAAGGACGACAAGACAAACAACAGCAGGACAGGACAAACAACAGCAGGACAGGACAAACAACAGAAGGACGACAAGACAAACAACAGCAGGACAGGACAAACAACAGAAGGACGACAAGACAAACAACAGCAGGACAGGACAAACAACAGCAGGACAGGACAAACAACAGAAGGACGTCAAGACAAACAACAACAGGACAGGACAAACAACAGAAGGACGACAGGACAAACAACAGCAGGACGACAGGACAAACAACAGAAGGACGACAAGACAAACAACAGCAGGACAGGACAAACAACAGAAGGACGTCAAGACAAACAACAACAGGACAGGACAAACAACAGAAGGACGACAAGACAAACAACAGCAGGACAGGACAAACAACAGAAGGACGACAAGACAAACAACAGCAGGACAGGACAAACAACAGAAGGACGACAAGACAAACAACAGCAGGACAGGACAAACAACAGCAGGACAGGACAAACAACAGAAGGACGTCAAGACAAACAACAGCAGGACAGGACAAACAACAGCAGGACAGGACAAACAACAGAAGGACGACAAGACAAACAACAGCAGGACAGGACAAACAACAGCAGGACAGGACAAACAACAGAAGGACGTCAAGACAAACAACAACAGGACAGGACAAACAACAGAAGGACGACAGGACAAACAACAGCAGGACGACAGGACAAACAACAGAAGGACGACAAGACAAACAACAGCAGGACAGGACAAACAACAGAAGGACGTCAAGACAAACAACAACAGGACAGGACAAACAACAGAAGGACGACAGGACAAACAACAGAAGGACGACAAGACAAACAACAGCAGGACAGGACAAACAACAGAAGGACGTCAAGACAAACAACAGCAGGACAGGACAAACAACAGAAGGACGTCAAGACAAACAACAACAGGACAGGACAAACAACAGTAGGACAGGACAAACAACAGAAGGACGACAGGACAAACAACAGCAGGACGACAGGACAAACAACAGAAGGACGACAGGACAAACAACAGAAGGACGTCAAGACAAACAACAACAGGACGGGACAAACAACAGCAGGACGACAGGACAAACAACAGAAGGACGACAGGACAAACAACAGCAGGACGACAGGACAAACAACAGAAGGACGACAGGACAAACAACAGCAGGACAGGACAAACAACAGAAGGACGTCAAGACAAACAACAACAGGACAGGACAAACAACAGCAGGACGACAGGACAAACAACAGAAGGACGACAAGACAAACAACAGCAGGACAGGACAAACAACAGAAGGACGTCAAGACAAACAACAACAGGACAGGACAAACAACAGCAGGACAGGACAAACAACAGCAGGACAGGACAAACAACAGCAGGACAGGACAAACAACAGAAGGACGACAGGACAAACAACAACAGGACAGGACAAACAACAGCAGGACAGGACAGGACAAACAACAGCAGGACAGGACAAACAACAGAAGGACGACAGGACAAACAACAGCAGGACAGGACAAACAACAGCAGGACAGGACAAACAACAGAAGGACGACAGGACAAACAACAACAGGACAGGACAAACAACAGCAGGACGACAGGACAAACAACAACAGGACAGGACAAACAACAGCAGGACGACAGGACAAACAACAGCAGGACAGGACAAACAACAGCAGGACAGGACAAACAACAGAAGGACGTCAAGACAAACAACAACAGGACAGGACAAACAACAGCAGGACAGGACAAACAACAGAAGGACGACAGGACAAACAACAGCAGGACGACAAGACAAACAACAGCAGGACAGGACAAACAACAGAAGGACGACAAGACAAACAACAGCAGGACAGGACAAACAACAGCAGGACAGGACAAACAACAGAAGGACGTCAAGACAAACAACAACAGGACAGGACAAACAACAGCAGGACAGGACAAACAACAGAAGGACGACAGGACAAACAACAGAAGGACGACAGGACAAACAACAGCAGGACAGGACAAACAACAGAAGGACGACAAGACAAACAACAGAAGGACGACAGGACAAACAACAGCAGGACAGGACAAACAACAGAAGGACGTCAAGACAAACAACAACAGGACAGGACAAACAACAGCAGGACGACAGGACAAACAACAGAAGGACGACAAGACAAACAACAGCAGGACAGGACAAACAACAGCAGGACAGGACAAACAACAGAAGGACGTCAAGACAAACAACAACAGGACAGGACAAACAACAGCAGGACGACAGGACAAACAACAGAAGGACGACAAGACAAACAACAGCAGGACAGGACAAACAACAGCAGGACAGGACAAACAACAGAAGGACGTCAAGACAAACAACAACAGGACAGGACAAACAACAGCAGGACGACAGGACAAACAACAGAAGGACGACAAGACAAACAACAGCAGGACAGGACAAACAACAGCAGGACAGGACAAACAACAGAAGGACGACAGGACAAACAACAGCAGGACAGGACAAACAACAGCAGGACAGGACAAACAACAACAGGACAGGACAAACAACAGAAGGACGTCAAGACAAACAACAACAGGACAGGACAAACAACAGAAGGACGTCAAGACAAACAACAGCAGGACAGGACAAACAACAACAGGACAGGACAAACAACAGAAGGACGACAAGACAAACAACAGTGGGACAGGACAAACAACAGAAGGACGTCAAGACAAACAACAACAGGACAGGACAAACAACAACAGGACAGGACAAACAACAGCAGGACAGGACAAACAACAGCGGGACAGGAAAAACAACAGTAGGACAGGACAAACAACAGCAGGACAACAAACAAAAACAGGACAAGACAAACAAAGCAGGACAAGACAAACAACAACAGGACAACAAGACAAACAACAACAGGACAGGACAAACAACAGCGGGACAGGACCAACAACAACAGGACGATGGGACAAACAACAGCAGGACGAGCTTGGTTAAGGCTGGGACAGGGTCCTGGTTACTGTTAGGAAACATGAAAGCTAGCTGACGTTTGGTCCTGCTGACTGAGCCATGTGTCCACTTCAACGTACGTCACGAAAGTTAAAAACAGGACATTTCAGCTTCAGTTTGGAAGGACCCAGCCCTGGTGACTGGGCTGGGTCCTTCTCATGATTTCTTCCCCTTTTCTGTCATTTCATTTTGGGTTTTTGGGGGATTTTTTTTCCTGCTCACAATGTGGATTAAGTCGGGGTGTCCTTCTGACTTGTGGCTCTTAAAAGAATGATTTGGGGCTTTAAGTAAACTCAAACTTGACATCTCATAGTGTTTCAGGGTGAATTTATAAAATGTACAAGTCCTTCCAGGAGCAGAATCTGATATTCAGAACGCACCGTACAGTTCAGCTCCATCATGAGTTTACACCAAAATAAACCAAGCAAGAAGAAACTTTAAAAGATCACAAATACGAGGATAACACCACTGCAAAGGGGGGAAAAGAGTCAGATATATCTTTGTAATCCCAAGATCACACGGTGTACCTGAATCAAATCAGAGACGGTCTCACACTTTCAGAGAGAGAGATTACTTCTGGCGTCGTTTGTGAGCGTCTGTGTGAAATTAATAACCGCAGAAAGTCCTCCTGCAGAATAAAGGTCGGCGCCGCTCAAACAGAAGCGCCACGCTCGCCTGTTTGTCTGTGTCAGGCCGCCGCAACACAAAGCCTGACAACTTTGTTTTTAGCGGCTTTGAGATGAAACGCACGACGACTTCCTCTCAAAAACCCTTAATCGCTGGCGGCTCAGACGACTGTCACTATTTATGTTGCATCACGCCGCTCCTGATCATCTGAATGTGATCACGGCAACACAGAAATACTGTCAAATACCAAGTGACTTCATTAAATATATCACTGAATAAACCAGGAATCCATATCGAGTTGAAAAGAGAATTAATTTTTGGATTTTTTTTCGACTTTCACAGCTGGAGGCAGAAGCCGAACTTGCAGTAGATAAAGCATTTCAGAGTAACAGTCCTTTTTTATTTTCGCTTTTACATTAATTAACATGTTTTGCCACCTTCTGTTGCTTGACTGCAGTTCAACCTTGTTACACAGTGAAGGGAGACTCTTACATTTACAGCTTTTACATAAAAAAAAAAATCATCTGCTGCACAGGAAGTGATGCACGTCCTTGATTTGACTTTGTTGCCTTTTTTTTGTTGTTTTTTTTTAATTTGATTTATTCGTGCAGGAAATGTGATTGACACGTTACAAGCAGACAACGAACAAACCTCTAATTCCCTTTGAGGAAATAAATTCACAAATGAGCGTGATCTCACTTCATTTTTGTCACGCTTTCATGTTGAAAATTATTTTTAAAAAAATCATTAAAAATAGGCAAACGATCCACAAAATGTTGTTAAGTGAGATGATGGCAGAAAGCAGAAATGTCTCTCAGGTGAAGCAGATTTTTGGCAGATGAAACGATCAAAAAATGATCCCTGGGGAAAAAAAACAACAAGCGCATAGTGACCGCTTGTCACCAAAATAAAAGTACCTGGCAGATTACCACTTTAAATGAAGAGCAGCAGCAACATGAACACTCTATCAATCAATAATCGATCACGCAGGGTGGCGTGTCGGGGGAGTTTTAAGATATTTTCAGGCCATCAAAACAGTCAAAGCTGTATAAAAAAAAGACTTCCTGTTTGAGCTGGAGGCTGGAGACAAAAAATGAAAAAATAAAATAAGAAAATAAGAATAGGCTGCTTGGCTCTCCTCGTTGTAATCAACATCCCCGCAAACCAAATCTCCCAAACGTCTCATTCCAAAAGATGATCTGCTGACAAATAATATACAGGAAACAAACGCATTTACATATAAATTAAACCCGGCGCTGGGTGGACAGAAATCGTGCTTTATGAGTCAATAATTTAGACTAATGGCTGCAATAATGGCAGCGTTACTGTAAAGTTAATGATACTGGAGCGCCGTTTGCAAAACGCCCGCGTGCCGGCCGCCGTCGGGCCTCAGGTTTGTGTGTCTGTGTGTGACAGACGGAGCAGAGCTGACGGCACACAGCACCTCGCCGCGCTCGGGAACGCCTTATTGATCCCACTTTAGCACGCTTTACCTGAGAAAAAAAAAAAAAGACTTCATGCCTCTTAAAAAAAAAAAAAAAAGATTTATTTTTATCTTGTCAACGACTGCAGATACAGACCTGTCTCAGACCTGTCTCGCTGCTCTCACATCCAAAAAAATTAAAAATTAAAAATTAAAAAAAAATTAAGTCACAGCTTCTCCTCGTTACTGCTGGGCTAATATGAGTGTTTTTTATTTAGTTTTTCTTAATAAGCCGACAAAAAAAAAACAAAAAACAAAAAAAAAACACACATGGCAGCAAACCAGCAGGAGTTTTTGCAGAGATCGATACCAAAATAAGAAATGAACTCAGGGTTGTCTCCTAAAAATGGCGACCCCATGCAGCTAAACTGCGTTCTTACTTACGTTAAAGGTGACATAAACATATTTTACTGCACATTACGTTTGTTTCTGACAACAGCTTGTACAAAATCAGCGCAGAACAAAACGACACCTAACATAATCATTTTTAATAAGAGCACGAAACATCTGGCATAAAAAACTAAATGAGGTCATCAGTTAGCAGAGATGGGGACTTGAGTCATTGCGACTTGGACTTGAGTCGACTCAAGTCGCTGTTTTAATGACTTGTGACTTGACTTGACAAAAAATAAAAAACTTGAGACTTGACTTGGACTTGGAAGTTTAAGACTTGGGACTTGACTCGACTTGAGACACGATGACTTGAATGACTTGATTGTTCATGTTTTCAGTTTGAATATAAAATATAAAATAAATATCTCTAGCCTGTAATATTACCCGGTATACGAGCGCACGTTAAGAATGGTGTTGTAATGATTGGATAACGACTTTGTCAATCAGTCATGCCCTCTCCACTACCTACCTTACGTTTTGGAGAGACACGCCCCTCATATCAGACGGTCATCATCATGTCAGCGATCCGTCATTCTGCCGAGTAAGAGCTTGTAAATGAGCTAATAGCCTATTATCCTGTTAGTCGATAGTTAGCTTAGCTAGCGTTAGCTTGATACAAGCATGGGTACGAGATGGTTTGTGTGTGATTTATAGTCTCTTACTGACTATTGGTGAGTTAGTGCATGACATGTAGGGCCTGATTGACACTAGGAAAGCAGATCAATAAAACAGAGCAATATAGCAAAAAGTCATATTTTTTAAACAGGTTAACTAAATTGGCCGCTAATATTATTTGATAGTTACTAATATCTTATATTTTCCCTTTATTAAGACTGGATTCTGCAGGTAAGATTGTAATAATGTGACTTGACTTGGACTTCACTTGATCTATTATACAAGACTTGACTTGACTTGACTTGATATAACCTGTGACTTGACTTGACTTGATATAACCTGTGACTTGACTTGACTTGACTTGCCCAAGAAAAAATTACTTGGGACTTACTTGAGACTTGAAGGTTAAGACTTGAGACTTACTTGAGACATGCACATGGGTGACTTGATCCCATCTCTGTCAGTTAGTAACAGTAAGATAGTCTTTCAGCAGCAGAGGTCATTACAGGCTGTAGTCAGGTTTAAAGATAAAGCACCCTCTAGTGGTCATGTCAGGAACAGCACTGTGGTGTTGCGTTACCTGAGGGACTCTTCATGAGGAAGCAGGCCGGAGGCTGAGAGGGTCAGCTAACGGGATGTCCTGAGCCGGCGACCCCCCCAGGCTTGGTGTTGTTGGTTTGTCGGTCGCTGAGGTTAGTCAGCTGATATTAATCTTAACCGTTAATCTGCTGATATCATTTTTTTTTCTTAACCCCGACATGTTCCCTAACCCTAACTCTAACCCACCTTAACCAAGTGTTTTAGTGGCATTGAGGCCCCCCACACAACACGAGGCCCCCAGCACAACGACATGAGGCCCCTATGAGGCCCCCAACACAAGATGGTGCAACACAAGGCCCCTGGTGCAACATGAGGCCCCTAGCACAATGACATGAGGCCCCCAGCACAACGACATGAGGCCCCCAGCACAACAACATGAGGCCCCCGGCACAACGACATGAGGCCCCCGGCACAACACGAGGCCCCCGGCACAACACGAGGCCCCTATGAGGCCCCCAACACAACAACATGAGGCCCCCGGCACAACGACATGAGGCCCCCGGCACAACACGAGGCCCCTATGAGGCCCCCAACACAACGACATGAGGCCCCCGGCACAACGACATGAGGCCCCCGGCACAACATGAGGCCCCCGGCACAATGGCATGAGGCCCCCAACACAACGACATGAGGCCCCCGGCACAACGACATGAGGCCCCCGGCACAACACGAGGCCCCCGGCACAATGGCATGAGGCCCCCAACACAACGACATGAGGCCCCCGGCACAACACGAGGCCCCCGGCACAATGACATGAGGCCCCCAGCACAACGACATGAGGCCCCCAGCACAACGACACGAGGCCCCTATGAGGCCCCCAACACAAGATGGTGCAACACAAGGCCCCTGGTGCAACATGAGGCCCCTGGCGCAACATGAGGCCCCCGGCGCAACATGGGGCCCCCGGCACCACATGAGGCCCCCAGCACAAAACATGAGGCCCCCAACACAACATGGCACAACATAAGGCCTCTGGTGGAACATGAGGCCCCCGGCACAACATGAGGCCCCTGGCGCAACATGAGGCCCCTGGCGCAACATGAGGCCCCCGGCACCAGATGAGGCCCCCAACACAACATGGTGCAACACAAGACCCCTGGTGCAACATGAGGCCCCTGGCACAACACGAGGCCCCCGGCACAACATGAGGCCCCCAGCACAACGCAGCACAAAACACGAGGCCCCCAGCACATGAGGCCCCCAACACAAAACATGAGGCCCCCAGCACATGAGGCCCCCAACACAAAACATGAGGCCCCCAGCACAAAACATGAGGCCCCCCACACAGCATGTGCCCTGCACGTTGGGCGGGGCGGCCCTGCTTATCACAAATAATTCCTAATCAACCTCCTGTGTGTCTGCTGGACGGCATTTGAGCCGTTTTCGTTCCTTCAGCCTCCAGCAGTACAGCAGCAGGTACATTCACAAGGAGTCACATTTAAAAAAAACATACAATCATCATCACCTCTGAGCTGGAGGTGTGTGTTGGTGTGTGTCTGCAGAGACCCGGCCAATCACAGCGCACACTCACACCGCATGCAAGTGTAATGACAAACCCATGTTATTATTACCATTATGACCTTATTACCATGTAACTCTGATCATTCTGGCACTATTAACCATCATGTGTACTATGAATTAATGCGGTGACGGTTTACAGGCCTAGAGAAAGCAGTTGACTCTTTTTTACAAATAAAAATATGAGGCTTGAGGTGGGTTTATCCTCCACTGTGCTCGCGTCTGCCGGCCCACCTGAATAATGCAGACGGCGGGGCTGTGGCATTTCTCGGCCGCACCGACACCCAACGCCGAATTTACATTTGAAATATGACCCTAAAGTGAGAGGCCAAACGGCACTTTGTCTACCAAAAGAGGCAGATCGTTTGGCGGCGTGTGAGATCCTCAGTGCGCCGGCTCGCTGGGAGGCCTCTCTGCTCCTCCAATGAAACGGTAAACTGACCCCGGGGATCGCCCGCTGCGCCTATTGATTGCAATTTTACATTCCCTGCAATTGTCGGCTGGATTGCCCCCTATGTGGATATGCAGGGATATGATTAGGCTCAGAGTGATGAAAGGGCGTTTGTGGGGAAAAAAAAAAAAAAGCACAAAACCTGTTTGAGTTGCACCTCAGGAGAGGCTGCGGCTCTGAGCATCTGAATGCACCGCCGCCCTCACATCTGTGCCTTCACTTCCTCCTCACTCTGAGAAAAGGTTAATGTGTTTTCCACCAGCCGCCATGTGCCTGCTTTTTTTTTTTTTTTTTTTTACTCAACTATTTATTTATTTATTTATTTATTTTTCTCTCAGGAAAGTGAGTTAAGCAGTCTGACGGCGAGTCGCGCTCGGCTCTCTGGACGCGGCGGCATATGTCGCAGCATATGCTCCGTGTGCTTTTTAATAACCCGGACGCGTTGCGGTGTGTTTTGTTTTGCTGCTGTCATCCTGTCAGGTAGTCCCCTCCTACCACCCAACACACACACACACACACACACACAAACACAAAAAAAACTGTGGGAACATTTGATTCGCTTTAAACTTTGATTCAGCAGTGAGTCATGTCCTCAGTTTCTACCTGAAAACAAACCACACTCCTGAAAACGTCCTACATGTGAAGAGTGAACACCTCAGTCTCATGTAATCAAAGACAAACGACTCGGATGCCCTTTAAAATAGCGATCAGATCAAATGTAGCGCACTGAAAATATTATCTTCCATTAAAGATGCAGGTTTTAAGTATCATTTTAGGGATAATTCAGGGAAAATGATATAAAAAATGTATCAAATTGAGGTAAAACCAAAGGAAACATAACAACTTTCGGATTACTGTTTAAGTAAAGGACTTAAAATGACATAACAGCACTTTTTTTTTTTTTTTTTTTTTTAAATAGCACTCTTGTATCAGTTCAACATCTCCATGCAAAAGCGCTTATTTTATTTTATTATTTTGCTCACCGGGTCCAATTCACAACTTTAATAATTTTTAGGGATTTTAGGATTTTCAGGGATAATTCAGGAATAATGATATAACATTGTGTTCAATTAAAAGGTAAAATACCAAGAAGGATGTTAGAACTTTTAATTGACTGTTCCAGGACTTAAGTCAGGGACTCATTAAAATCACATACTGTAACATTGATTTTTTTTTTTTTTTTAGGTGCTTTTTAGTATTAGGTCCATATTTCCATGCAAAACCCCTTATCTATTTTTTTTAATGGGTCCATTTCATAACATTTTAAGGTGTTAAAGTACAGCAGCAGTATAGAAACCTGATTTGCTCTGAACTTAAAGCAGCAGTGAGAGGCTGAGTCTGCAGTCTGAAGCTCCACGCGGCTCGTGGTCGGACGGGATTTCTTTAGAAACATCTCAAATGTTCCGGGTGTCACGCTGCGTTCAAGACACATCGGAAAGTTGGAAAACTTCCCGCTAATTAAAATGCAGCACGGCGGGCGCTCCGAGTCGGCTTTCCAATTAGGAAAGTCGATTCAGATCTCTTCACTCCAGCTCTAAAGGTCACACATCAACAGGGTGGCACATAATCCACACATCAGTACTTTTAATAGCCCTGATTATTAACCGTCAACACACTCTGGACCTCGCCAGGAAATGAAAAAAATTACTCTCTCAGCTTCTTACTTACATATATTCAACATTTTAACAATAAATGACAGAATTTTTTACAAAATTTTAAATGAACTAACCGAAACCTACATGACCCGCCTTGGAGAAAATAAAATAAAATTTAAAAAAAACAAAACTGAAGTGGGCGTGGCCTGAGAGGAAGTGGGTGTGGCCACGTGTCGACCAACTTGTCGGCAGCCATGTGCCGAGTCAGATGACCCCCCACATGACCCCCTTTGGAGGAACCGCAAAAAAAAAAAAAAAAAAAAAAAAAAAAAAAAAAGATGCATAGCGGCTTAACATTTAATATTCCCTAATTTCCCCTCGGCTGATGTGTGACAGCAGGGATGTCAGACATACGGCCCGGGGGCCCAAACCCGGCCCTCATCCGGCCCCCAAGACGTTTTGCAATGAAAAGGGGAAAAAAAATATATTGTTAAATCATTTCTTTTTTCTTTTAAAATTAAACATTTGTATCCAATTGTTACCATCTCAGTGTAATAAGCAAAATACGTGTTTTTCTATGATAAAGTGATAAATTAATGATTAATGATAATCCCCATTAGCTTCCACCAAGCGTTAGCTGATTGTTCTTGAGGTTCCACGCAAAAACAGCAACAACAAAAACAAGTAATAATTCAAATCAGCACTGCACCGAAACAAGCCAAATGTACAGATCAGCAAATACGTAAAATAACTCTTACATATAGTTACCTATATATATAGTAACCTTTTAATTCACTGTTAAAATGTCTCTTCTGGCATTTATTCCTTATATTCCTTATTAGCGCATGTCAAATCAGATAATGTGTGATATGCATGTGTAAACAGAATAATTCAAAGAACTTGTAATTGGCTTTTTTTCTTGTCTTTGTGTGTGTAATCAACTTGTGAATTTTTATAGTGATATCTGAAAGTCAAATGTTGAACCCCTTTCCCCTGTGTGTTAAAAACAGTGTTTTTTGGTAATTTGTGGTCATAAATAGGTGATTTTCAAAACTTTCCACCAATGGGATTCCTTGGGACTTTTTTTCCCCTCACTCAGGACAAACTGAGGATACAAAATCAGTTGTGTTTGCTTCTCTTGCAATTTGTCCTAGGTTTTTTCATAAAATGACTGGACTAAGGGGCTTCATCAGTTCATGCGCATCGCTCTATCTAGTCCGCACTCGTCTGACCTGACTAGACAGACCGACGATTCAATTTGCCAACGATGACCTGGATAAATGAGAATATCCACAGACATCCGCCAGTCTTATTTCTTCTTCGTGTCCCGCTAGGAGCGACGAATCGGGTCGTGACAGCAACACCGCCCCCACGGTGGTTTCCGGCGGTACCGCTCCGTTTGGCCCGCATCCGTAAGCTTCATGGACACGTGCGGAAATCGGACAAAACGAACGCGGCGCGCGGACTGACAGGAGGGCTGCGTCCGGATCCGGATCCGGATTTAACGTCGAGCATGAATGGGCCTTTAATCTGCTGCCCCATCCCTTCCCTTTCATCAAGCGGCGTCCTTTAATCCCTCACCTCTCCAGTAAATAAATAAATAAATAAATAAATAAATAAAAACCCGGGCTAACTTACGGCCGAGCGGTTCCCAGGACGCCGGCCGGCCTCGGCTGTATCAGATGGATTTTTGGAAGGAAGATGCTGCTTCAGGAAATCATTTGTTTCCTTTTTGCAACCCGGCCCTGTGTGGGACCTTCACATGCCCAGCAAAGGCAATCGTTAAGAGCCTCTTTTTTTCTGCTGCCATTAAGGTCTAATATATCAGCGGTGCAGTCAATTGTACTTGACAGGCAGCTTCTTGAACTTGAGGCGGCTCGTCTGGTGACAGATAACACGGCCTGTTTGTTCAATTTCCTCCTCTGCAGTGGCGTCGCTCCGGAGTGAGTTATTATAAATCACTGTGGATGCGTTCATCATGTATCTTGTCAGGGGCTGGCGAGTGAGGGGAGCGGCGCCAGCGAGTGTGTGTGTGTGTGTGTGTGTCTGTGTGTGTGTGTGTGTGTGTGTGTGAGAGAGAGAGAGGGAGAAAGGGTGTGTGTGAAAGGGAGAGTGGGAAAGGACAAACAGGACGGGTAATAAGTTGAACATGTGTGGACTTGCTTATGTCAGTGTGTGTGTGTGTGTGTGTGTCTGTTACCATGTGTGTATGTGTGTGTGTGTGTGTGTGAGAGAGAGAGAGAGAGAGAGAGAGAGAGAGAGAGAGAGAGAGAGAGTGTCTTTATGTACTGTAGCTTATTTTGCATGTGCATGTATGGACTTGCATTTGTGTGTGTGTGTGTGTGTGTGTGTGTGTCTGTGTGTGTGCGTGTGTGTGTATGTGCATGAGTGTCTGTCACTCTCAGTGTGTGTGTGTGTGTGTGTGTGTGTGTGCATGAGTGTCTGTCACTCTCAGTGTGTGTGTGTGTGTGTGTGTGTGTGTGTGTGAGTGAGAGAGAGTCTACATATGCTGTAGCTAATGTACGTGAATGGACTTGCATATGTCTTTGTGTGTGTGTGTGTGTGTGTGTGTGTGTGTGTGTGTGCGTGCATTTATGTACACACATTACGGACCTGCATTTGTGGATGTATGTGTGTGTTTGTGTGCTTTAGTGTGTCTCTATACAAGTGTCAGTGTGTGTGTGTGTGTGTGTATGTTTCTATGTGTCTATATACTGTAGCTTCTGTTTGCATGTACATGTATGAACTAGTTTGTCTCTATATGAGTGTCAGTGTGTGTGTGTGTGTGTGTGTGTGTGTGTGCATGTGTGCGCTTATGTACAAGTGTGTTTGTCACTTTGTGTGTGTGTGTGTGTGTGTGTGTGCTTTAGTGCGTCTCCACTTCAGTGTCAATATGTGTGTGTGTGTGTGTGTGTGTGTGTGAGCCTGTGTGTATGTGTGTGTGTGTGTGTGTGTGTGTGTGTGTGTGTGTGTGTGAGCCTATGTGTGTGTGTGTGTGAGCCTGTGTGTATGTGTGTGTGTGTGTGTGTGTGAGCCTGTGTGTATGTGTGTGTGTGTGTGTGTGTGTGTGTGCTTTAGTGCGTCTCCACTTCAGTGTAAATGTGTGTGTGTGTGTATGTGTGTGTGTGTGTGTGTGTGTGTGTGTGCTTTAGTGCGTCTCCACTTCAGTGTAAATGTGTGTGTGTGAGCCTGTGTGTGTATGTGTGTGTGTGTGTGTGTGTGTGTGTGTGTGGGCTGCCAGATGAAACGGCGTGGCCCTCGTCACCTCGGGGCTTCGACGGGCTCGGAGCTTTAATGTGAGGCTGAGATAATGAGGGAAGGGCGAGCGAGGGGGAGAGAGAGAGAGAGCGAGGGAGGTTAAAGGGCGTCCTCTGAAGTGGACAGCAGCCGGCGGAGCACCTGGCGCCGCCGCCGACACACACCGCCGACACACACCGCCAACACACCGCCAACAACAAAACGCCGGCGTCCCCCCTGACATCACGGCGCCTCGTCGGGATTTTAACCCGATAATCCACTAAACCGTCACTTTGCTCCGGTGTCGCAGCCCAGATTACAGCCAGATTACGTTCCTGTGCGTTTGCCGGCTGAACCCACGGAGAAGAGGAACTCAAACCGAAAAGGACACAGACTGAGAGGAAGCGGAGGCTCACGCTGCGGGATGAGACTTCACAGAAATTCAATAAAACCCTTTTTTTTTTAGGAAGACGAGCTACAGAAGACAGATTCAGTTAAACATCACAACATCACTGACATGAGATATCACCTCACATGTTGATCGAACAAATAAACCTCATGTAGTTTTAAGATAAGAAGAAGATAAGACAAGATAAGGTAAGACAAGATAAGATAAGGTAAGATAAGGTAAGGTAAGATAAGATAAGGTAAGTTAAGATAAGGTAAGATCAGATAAGGTAAGATATGGTAAGATAAGGTAAGGTAAGATAAGATAAGATAAGGTAAGTTAAGATAAGATAAGATAAGGTAAGATAAGATAAGGTAAGTTAAGATAAGGTAAGATCAGATAAGGTAAGATATGGTAAGATCAGATAAGGTAAGATAAGATAAGATAAGGTAAGTTAAGATAAGGTAAGATAAGATAAGGTAAGGTAAGATAAGATAAGGTAAGTTAAGATAAGGTAAGATCAGATAAGGTAAGATATGGTAAGATAAGATAAGGTAAGGTAAGATAAGGTAAGATCAGATAAGGTAAGATAAGGTAAGGTAAGATAAGACAAAACAAGATAAGCCTTTATTTTTTCCCACAGTGGGGAAATTCAGTGTGTTGACAGCAGCAGTACACGCATACACACACACACACACACACACAGTGCACATAAGTGGACTGTATAAAAATAAAAATAAAAAAAATAAAAAATATAAAAAGAGGATATGTAAGGATACATATGTACAATATCCAAGTATACATATTAACAAACAAACAAAAAAAAAGGCAGTGTGAGTAGGCAGTGCAAATTAATAAGCATTAATATGCATATGTGGTGTGGTTATGTTGGGATATGTAAGTACACATACACACAATATACACAGTATACATATATTAATCCAAAAAAAAAAAAAAAGGAAAAAGGAAATCAAAGGAAATGATAGCACAAATAAAACTTGAGGAGTTTTGGTCCATCTAAATAAACCGTGACTCCTAACAGGATGCAGAAACTGTTAGGATAAACGATATGAAAAGCTGCAAATACGCAAAGAAAAAAAAAAAAGCAGAATAAGCGCTGGATTTGATAGTGGAGTCGACATGGATCTCATCATCGGAATAACTCATTGATAAACTACCTGCTTATCCACATTTTTCTCAGCTGAGTCTTCAAGCACCATCGCCCTGATTCTGCATGTTTACTTTAATATCTACAAAATGTATAAACTTCACGTCTCTCTTCCATTTTGTCAAACCGGACGTCGCTGCATAAAATGACCTCTCGTGACCTCTAGGAGAATCACAGCCTCATCAAACTTCAGGTTCAAGGTTTCTTTATTAGTACCAGAAGGTAAATTTGTTGTCCCAATACAGAATCACAGACATCAAGACAGACAAATCACACAACAGAAAAGCAATGCAATCATCCCAAAATATATACAAGAAAAAAAGTCAATTACAAGTTCTTTGAATTATTCTGTTTACACATGCATATCACACATTATCTGATTTGATATGCGCTAATAAGGAATATAAGGAATAAATGCCAGAAGAGACATTTAAACAGTGAATTAAAAGGTTACTATATATATAGTAACCTTGAATTAAAAGGTTATTATATATATAGTAACCTTGAATTAAAAGGTTACTATATAACAGTGAATTAAAAGGTTACTATATATATAGTAACCTTTACTACTTTACTTTGACTTTTTTTCTTGTCTTTGTGTGTGTAATCAACTTGTGAATTTTTATAGTGATATCTGAAAGTAAAATTTTGATCCCTTACCCCTGTGAGTTAAAAACAGTGTTTTTTGGTAATATGTGGTCATAAATAGGTGATTTTCAAAACTTTCCACCAATGGGATTTCTTGGGACTTTTTTCCCCTCACTCAGGACAAACTGAGGATACAAAACCAGTTGAGTTTGCTTCTCTTGCAATTTGTCCGAGGTTTTTTCATAAAATGACTGAACACAAACTAGAGAGCGAGGCCGTTCAGAGGACGTGTGGTTTTCCAGTTTCCACAGCACAACACTCAACATCCAATCGGCGAAAAACGCACTTCTCACAGAAAATCTCCAAATCAAAGCGTGAATTTCTCTGCGGTCTTCCTCAAGGTCTTGGTGTCCTCATGTGGTGTTTTGGAGGGACTTTTGACCATTTTTATTCATCTTCAAATGATTCAAAAATGGTTAAATTTTGCACCAAATATGTGCAGCAAATAGTGTCAACCCAACAACTGCTGCAACAACATATGACACATAATTTAACTGTGAAAATAACCGTCATGTGCTCGAATCATAATGTTCAACCCCTTAAACACTCTGAATAAATCAAAAAATAAATAGGAACCTAACTAAAAGACAATGTTTATGACAGATTTATGACTACAATAACATCTCAAATTAATCCTCAGGTTCCCGGCTTTCATGATGTTCACCACTTTGACATGACTTCTACTGTTGACCTTTGACCTCTCCGTGAAGCTCCCCCCGCCCCCGTTCTAAAATGGGTCCTAGAGGCCGGGATGGTGAGTCCTGACCTGCATCCTGCTGCTTCACGTCTGGATCAGCTGCTGCTTCGTCAGGAGTTTAAAGACAAGGCGGTGAAAGCATGAAATCACAGCGTGGCTACAATTACCCACCACCCACAGGGTCATAAAAAAAAAAAAAAAAGCTTTTGATTACACTTTGTGAACGAGGCACAAAGTGACACCGATGTATTTTTAACACATAAAGGCTCTCTCACATGCGAGCTCCCGAGTATCGCCTCGTTCTCCCCCCTCAACTGAGCGAGCGAACGCTGCACGTCTGCCCGGCGTCCTCCGCCTCTCGCCGCCACGTTTCGCTGTTTTGGTGATCGGTGCAGGTCGGTCGACTCGGGCTGCTTCTGAATCCCGGCGACTGAATCCGCTCATCGCAGCGTTTCACACACGAGAGAGCGGAAAGGAAACGAGGCAGTGAGGTTAAATGAACTAAATAAGCTACAAACCGTCGATGAAGAGCACAGGAAAAAAAATCAAAGCGGCGCTTGTTTCTTCTCTTTGGCGTCCCGGACCGGAGCGCCGGCGCACGTCAGCCCGGGAACGAGCGCCGCGTCAATCCGTCTTGACACGTTAAAGTTGGGACTCTATCAGGTTACGGGGCGCCGCGGCCGTTAATGGACAGGCTGAGCGCCGAGGGGCCTCTCTCCGGATCCGGTTACCGGCACTCAGGAGCCGCCGACCTTGACGACGGCGTCCACGCCGACGAGTCACGTGTCGGCCGACCTGCGTATTGATCTCTGGGCGGCGTGTTCGGCGCACATCGCCGTCATGTGCACGGTTTTGATTTGATCTTCTCCTCTGTGTCTCCAGGTTTTCTCTCGGTGTCGGCTCACCTCTGCACCTCGCCGATCCTAAAGTGGCTCTTTACCCATAATTCCCCAAAATGCTGCCCCCCCCCGTCATTTTCTTGATCCTAGTGGCTGATCTGCCTCGTTTCAGCACATTTATTCTTGTTCCTAGAGAAAATTCCTGTAACAAGTGAAGTTGCACTGAAAATAGGTGGGATTATCTCATCCCAAAAAATGGCAAAAAGGTGGAAAAAGGGAGAAAAATGGGAGAAAAAAAAGGAAAATATCACAATTTTCTCCTGCTATTTCCTTCATAACATGTCATGTCAAAGGGAGTACCACACACACACACACACACACACACACACACACACGGCCCTGCGTGGGGCCGTGCAGCCTGCAGGAGCAATCCAAGACAAGGCCATTTTCAAGAGTCTAGTCAAAAATAAATGAACAAAATAAAAAATAAAAAAATAAAAAAAAACAAGAAAATAAGAAAATTCTTTCACAAGACAAAAAGATAAAAAAAAGAAAAAAAAGGATTAAAATGAAAAAAAGAAAAAAGAAAATACAGATTAAATACATATGAAAATAGTAAAAAAAAAAAAAATTAATAGTTAAAAATAATTAAAAAGTCAATATTAAATACCTAGGAAAACAATTTAAATTCTAAAAAAGTTATTAAATATACATATTAAATATTCATTCATAGGGAACTCTCTATCTCTATATAGAGAGATAGAGATAAATATACACAGATAGATAGATATATTTATAGATATGAGAGAGAGATATAGACATATACACACATAGATATATAGATATAGACAGATGTAGATATTTTTTGACAAGATATAAAGGGAATTTCAGATTTCAAAGAGTTAAATGAATGTCATCAATACATTTTAAAGCACATGTACAAATACAGTAACCTGCTGTAAAGGCTGTAGAAAACACACTTGGTTTTGTCTGTTATAAAACAAAACCAGGCCGGAGGAGAGCAGCTCAGAGCCGTGCAGCGTTCCTGCTGAGCTCTCACCAGTGAACAAACCAGTTAACAAACCAGTTAACAAACCAGTTAACAAACCAGTTAACGAACCAGTCTGACTGGGATCTGACCAGTTTGATCACTGACTGACAGAGACTGTTTCTTTTTTTTTATCGCTGATCTGCAGCAGTTAGTGCAGGAGCAGACGGGAAAACTCCAGGACAGGATGAGGAAACGAGGCCGACAGCAAAACAAAACAAGACGCCACAGACACTCTGCTGATGGACACTAATTGCAGCCGCAGATTAAAAGTGAGCGACGGCGGATTTCGGGTGACAGTTTGGGGTTTTTCCGCGCGGGCTGCAGCTCAGCAGAAACCCTCAGCAGAGAAATGAAAGCAGGATTCATCATATTTGTCGCCTCTCGGTTGACAGGACCCACTCGGATGATGATATTTGCAGTTCCCGTGTTACTGCCAGCTGTCCCTTACGCCAGCCGCCTCCTGACAGCGGCGGCCCCGGTGCCCCGCTCCAGTTGTGAGGAAATCTGTCGCCTGGAGCTCGTCAAGGGCATTCGTGCAACCCGGCGCGCCTCGAAAACCTCGCAAACCTCACAAACACCGGCATCACCGACAACACGAGGCCGCGCTCCGCTTCACCGAGCGACCAGACCTCATCATCTGCCACTCGAGAAACACAAAGCAGCTAATCTACGACGGCCAGAACGAGCCGGGAAACAGTCGGGATGATGCCGCTCGCCGCAAAGGTGGTGGACCAAACCAATTAGAGCGGCTCCACGGAGGAGTCACCTTGTTCATCGGCTCGCCGTGTCGCCGCGTCCGATAAATCGATGTGAACGGTTTCACTTGCGTCCCCTTAATTAATCACTGCAGGAGCGGATCTGTGCACGGAGCGGCTCCCCTCGCTTTGCATTGATTGATGCCGAGTTTAGCGAGTGCTGTGTGGAGCATGTGAGCAAACACACACACACACGCACACACACACCAAATGAAGCCACAGCACAGGAAATGTCGGTGAGGGATGCATGTGTGTGTGTGTGTGTGTGTGTGTGTGTGTGTGTGTGTGTGTGTGTGAGCGCCTCACCCCTCCGTCCCGTGTTCAGTCTTTGCACGGTGACCTTAACATGACCTTTGCTGCAGATGATGTTCAAGCTTGATCGTTCACTCAATTAAAACACACTCGGTTTCCACTTCCTCAGCTCCACCTGTATAATCTAATCTAATCCGATCCAATCCAGCGGTTATATAATGCTCAGCTTGTCTTGTTGTCACGGTAACAGAGGTGTTCATTCACGTCTGTGTTTGGCATTGAGCTCATAGTTAGTGCTGCTGTTGGACTGGACTGCACTTTACTGACAGCTGTTTCCAATATTCTGTCCCTCCTTATGTATATAAACAAGGGAGGACAAAAAATCAGAAACCCCTCTCAGTTTAATGCGCTCCAGTACAAGATCTCTGCAAACTACAACCTCAGTAATAAACACAGAATTAAAGTGACACATTCTGAACTGCATTAGACTGGACAGGCAGGTCTAACAAAGTGACACTGAGTGTAATAACTTAATGAAATTTATTATTTGTATAGCACCTTTAAAGCCACAGAAATCGAGGATAAGCTGCCACCCAGTTAAGAAATCATAAAGAACACTGTAAGCCACCACATTCTAAATAAATCTATATTTTATCGACTAAACCTTCCAGACTTAAATACATGCATTTCAGGCGTTACTTTTCAAAATAAAAGTCCTCACGCCTTGTTGCTGCCGGCTATCTGCTTTGTGGTTTTCTGGGATGTTTCTGTGATAAAATAGAGCTCAGCATTTTGGGGGCTTCTTGCTTCCTGAATGTGATCCACTTCCTATTTACACACAGGAAGGGGCGGGGCACGATGCAGGGACAGATCAATCAAAAGTGTCAGGCAATGGGAGGAAAGGGCGGATTTACTGTTTAAAAAAAAATGGTGTTTTCTTGGTTGGAGTTTTGCATTTACACCCACTGGTACATGATGATGTCACTATCAAAGATCCACTGTAAAAAAAAAAAAAAATCCTTGTAAACAAATCATTCAGCCTCATTTTCTCTATTAAAATCTTATTTTTTTTTCTTCCAACAAAGTCAAAAATCCACCAGTGGGACGAGATAATCCCACATGTTTCCTGAATTTTCTTGAATCAAGTGTCATTGTCTTGATCTGAAGGGCTGATCGGCCTCGTTCTGCCTTGTTTCAACACATTAATGCAACAAAAAATCCACAAACAAGTGAAACTGCACTGGAAACCCGTGGGATTATCTCATCCCACAGGCAGATTTTTTAACCTTGTTAGAAGAAAAAACAGGATTTGAGCCCTGCAAGGCTTGTGAGGATGGGGAGTTTTTGCAGTCCTCACTGTTGTCAAGGAAATATTAGAAGTGATTTTGATATAAAATCCACAAGGAAATTTTTTTTTTGCACATTTTTTTTTTTTTTTTGGCCTTTCATTTTGAAACTTCATTCTCTGGGACCGGAGAGCGAACATACAGAATTAAGAGCGATACAATAAAGTCTAATATGGACGTAATTTGCCGCTCTGCCAGACTCGTGAAATGAGAAACACACACACACTCGCCTCTAAATTACTTCTCTCTCTCTCTCTCTCTCACACACACACACACACACAGAGAGAGAGAGGGAGAGAGAGAGCACTCTTGTGTATTGCTGTCTCACGTTGGGATTCAGGCTGATAATGTGTGTTTTTACATAAAAATCTGCCTCGTGCAGCTTCAAAGTTGAGCACAGAAATGAAATATCTTGGGGATTTTTTTTTTTTTTTTTTTTTTTTTGCGCGCGCAAAAGGAGATGCGGACACGGATTCGCCTTGAACTTCCCGTAATGAATAGCGATCACGTAATCCCGCCGCAGATTAGCCTTCAGACGCTCGGAGAGGCATTCATTATGATAAACACTCGACATGCAACAAACACACACACACACACACGCGTTGGGAGACATTAAAGGAATAAACCCCGGCGTTTGTTTGTGGGCCGAAGGTAATCCGGGCATCAGATGTGGGGAGGCGTGTGAGCAGACACGAGGCTGACGTGAGGCGCGGCGGCGGCGGCGGCGGCGGCGTGAGTCAGCGCTGAGGGATGATTTATTGCACAGCTGTGTGTTGGAAACAAAGCAAGTCGCCTCTAAATTATTCATGAGATATAATAAGCTGATAGAGGAGATACGGCACGAAAACGGCACGAAGTGGAACCTTCCAGTCTGATGGGAAGCGGCGGCGAGAGCGAGAGGAAAGTGGATTTCCAAGTTGCTGTTGTTGCCGAGGCCCGCAGAGTCAGAGGAGAGCGAGGCGTTCAAACAGCGTGCGTTAAAAAAAAAAAAAACATCTTCTTCTTCTTCTTGTTCTTCTTTTTCTTTTTCCGCGGCCGCCTTCACCTCCTCGGCCGGCCCGTCCTCTGAGTCGCTCTCGTGTCCGCGGGCTACGGCGCTAACAAGGCTCCCCGCCACGCACTCTGGTCACACCGTGTTTACCTCACTGTCAGCACAATGCAAACACACACACACACACACACACACACACACACACGGGGAACTTTGATCCTGCAGTCACACACTGCACACAGAAATCTCCATCTTAACGAGGCGTCCGGTCTCCTCTTCACAGCTCAAGTCTTGTTTTTCTTCCAGCAACAACAACAACAACAAAAAAAATCCCACTTGTTTTCCGACTTGTTTCCAGGATTTTCTTGAATCAAGCTTCATTTTCTTGATCCTAGTGGCTGATCTGCCTCGTTTCAGCACATTTATTCTTGTTCCTAGAGAAAATTCCTCTAACAAGTGAGATTGCATTGAAAATAGGTGGGATTATCTCATCCAAAAAATGGCAAAAAGGTGGAAAAGGGCAAAAAAAAAATGGTAGAAAAAAGGAGAATATCATAATTTTCTCCTGCTGTTTCCTTCGTAAAATGTCCTGTCAAAGGGAATACTGCACACTCACACACTCACACACACAAAATCACAGCAAACACCTTCATCCCAATTTCATCAAATCTTCAAAGCAAAAAAAAAAAAAGAGAATCCACCAGTGGGATGAGATAATCCCACTTGTTTCCAGAACTTTCTTGAATCAAGCTTCATTTTCTTGATCCTAGTGGCTGATCTGTCTTGTTTCAGCACATTTATTCTTGTTCCTCGAGAAAATTCCTGTAACAAGTGAAGTTGCATTGAAAATAGGTGGGATTATCTCATCTCAAAAATGGCAAAAAGGTGGAAAAAAGGAAAAAAAAAAAAGGAAAATATCACACTTTTCTCCTGCTGTTTCCTTCATAACATGCCATGTCAAAGGGAATACTGCACACTCACACACACACACACACACACACACACACATACAAAATCACAGCAAACACCTTCATCCCAATTTCATCAAATCTTTAAATCGAAAAAAGTGAGAAAATCCACCAGTGGGATGAGATAATCCCACTTGTTTCCGGTGCTGATCAATTTATTTCCAGGATTTTCTTGAATCAAGTGCCATTTTCTTGATCCTAGTGGCTGATTTGCCTCGATTCAACACATTTACACTTGTTCCTCGAGAAAATTCCTGTAAAAAGTGAAATTGCATTGAAAATAGGTGGGATTATCTCATCCCAAAAATGGCAAAAAGGTGGAAAAAGGGAGAAAAATGGGAGAAAAAAAGGAAAATATCACAATTTTCTCCTGCTGTTTCCTTCATAACATGTCATGTCAAAGGGAATACTGCACACTCACACACTCACACACACAAAATCACAGCAAACACCTTCATCCCAATTTCATCAAATCTTCAAAGCGAAAAAAAAAAGAGAATCCACCAGTGGGATGAGATAATCCCACTTGTTTCCAGGATTTTCTTGAATCAAGCGTCATTTTTCTTGATCCTAGTGGCTGATCTGCCTCGTTTCAGCACATTTGTTCTTGTTCCTAGAGAAAATTCCTCTAACAAGTGAGAATGCATTGGAAATAGGTGGGATTATCTCATCCCAAAAAATGGCAAAAAGGTTGAAAAAATGGTAGAAAAAGGAGAATATCACATTTTTCTCCTGCTGTTTCCTTCATAACATGCCATCTCAAAGGGAATACTGCACACTCACACACTCACACACACAAAATCACAGCAAAAAAGTTCAGCCCAATTTCATCAAGTAAAAAAATGGGATGGGATGAGATAATCCCACTTGTTTCCAATACTAATCCACTTGTTTCCAGATATTTCTTAAATCAAGCGTCATTTTCTTGATCCTCGTGGCTGATCTGCCTCGTTTCAACAGATTTATTCTTGTTCCCAGAAGAAAACAACAAAAAAAAAAAAAAAAAAAAATCCTGAAACAAGTGGGATTATCTCATGCTGCTGGCAGGCCGATGCTCAGTGTTTTACGGCTGCAGCTTCACCTCAGACAGAAAATATCTACGTGTTTTGTGCTTCATTTTATTCACATTCCCCTGTGATCCTGCAGCTCAGGTTTGGACACCTGAGGCTCTCCACCTGAAACTTAAAATAAAGCTTCCATAAAGACAAATCCACCGCTTAAAGATCCTAAAAGCTGCAGCGTATAGCTGACAAATATGTATTCACACTGGCAGAGTCTGCTACTATACATGCATTTTTTAAATTAATTGAACAAATCAAAAGAAGAAAATCATTTCTTAGCACTCTAAATCAAACAGAAGTGTATCAAATGCTTTTTGAATAATAAATACGTATGTAAACAAAACTGTGGGTAACCTCCCAGCATCTTGGAAACCCATTTTCCCCTAAAGGATAGTTTGTTTTTTTTCTCTTTAAGCAATGTAATATATTTTTTTATAAACAACATGACTTTATTTTTTTCCTTCTCTGAGTTTGAAATATATCTCTCGAAACTACGCATTGCACCTTTAAGTCACAGGTTAAAGTCCAAAGGCTTTCCTAAATCTGCAGCTGGCATTTTGCTGCAACTGGGAAACTCTAATTAATGATTTAATTTAATTTAATTTGATTTAATGGATGATTTACGCGATGATGTTGACATGGACGCATGTTGTCGGCACTCTGGAAGGAAGTGGAGGGAAAATGAGCCCCAAGTTGAATTTGAGCGGAGCTGCCCTTTAAGTCTCCAGCAGAGGCGAGGCTGCAGCGTGGAGTTTAGCATCGCCTCTACACTCTTAACTTAAAATCGAACGCACCTCCACAGTGTGAAGTTGCTCTGAGCGCTCGGTCGGTGCGCTGAGGTCTGCAGGGAGGCGGCGGCACATCGGATCTATAAGAGACGGAGCGGCGGCGGCGGCGTCGATGCTGCCTGACCTCACAACACCCGGGACAAACAGCTCTGGGCCACCAGGAGCCACGCCGCCACGCCGCCACAACGCCAAGCGCTCCTCATTTCTTTTTGCTTTGGGGACCTACTCTCTCGTTGAGGACAGAGGAGAGAAAGTAAAACAAGAGAAACTCGAGGCTCGATTTAAGTGAGGAGCCTTTACTCTCACTTGACAGAGAACATGGAATAAGCAGGTAATTCATGAGTTCGTCAGACCAGCGATGAGAACCATCAGACGCCAAAATAAGAGCTTGTTTCATGTTTTCTGTCGGGTCTAAACGTCCTCACTCGATCAGCTTTGACCTCTTCCTCTGCGAGTCACAGCGTTATGATCTGAGATCTGAGCGTATGAAGCCGCTCCCACAACTAATTATGTGGTAACACTTCACAATAAGAGGACAACAATTAATGTTAGTTAATGCCGTAATAAACATTAAGTAACAGGTAATAAACATGAAGTAACAGTTAACTAACCGTTAACTAATGTGTCTAAGAATCATGTACTAATGCTGTTCATGCTAAGGTATAAATTTATATGTTATTTAAGGGTTATTGTAGATATTATTAACATTAGTAAATGCCATAATAATCATTAACTAACAGTTATTGTATATACTTTTAATTTTATTTTATGTTTTTTTTAATTGATGATGCTGCCGTAATGTGTGAATTTCCCAGTTTGGGATCAATAAAGTATACCTATCTATCTATCTATCTATCTATCTATCTATCTTAATTAACCCTTACGGCATTAACTAATGTTAACTAACATTAATTGTTGTACTCTTATTGTACAGTGTTACCAATTATGTCTTGTAAGTTGTTGATTCCATTCTTCAGTTGATTCCATTTGTTACACAGATTTGGTGCAAAATGTAACCATTTTGACCGCTTGAAAATGAATAAAAATGCTTTAAAGTCCCTCCAAAACACCACATGAGGACACCAAGACCTTGAGGAAAAATCCAGGCTGTGATTTGGTGTCAAAAACTGTTGACATTTGGAGATTTTCTGTAAGAGTTGCATTTTTTTCAGTGATTGGATGTGGAGCGTTGTGTTGTGGAAACGTGTCAGAAACTGGCCCTTCCTGTCAGTCCAGCTGGAGAAGCAGAGCTCCTCTGAACGGCCTCGCTCTCCAGTTTGCGTCTGTAAAGTCTGACGAGGCTGTGATTCTCCTAGAGGTCACGATATCATCACACAGGAATCAAATGTGGCTCATTGAATCCACAAGAGTCTCAGCTTTCCAGTCAAAGCCAACTGATGCAGCTCCAAGACTGTTTAGGCCCCAGTCTGCACACACACACCATTTTACAACAGGCCACAAGAACACATGTGGACTGCAGGCTTTGGGGCCCAAACTGCATGGGATTAGCAGAAGGTGAACTGGAAGAAAAAAAACAGGAAGGAAGGATCTGGAAACTTGCCATCCATCCTTTTATTCCCGTTTGGTTGATTTGATTGAATTCAGTTTAATGTAAAGCCGCACTACAATGTTTTTTTCACATTAAAGGAAAATGCTGATTTGAAAAAAAACCTGAAAATAACAAAAAATGGCACAAACTTTGCCACTGGCAGCTGCTAAAAAGAGATTTGAATTACTCTTTTTTTTAATGTAGATGAAAAACTTCAGTGCTACTTTTTAAATAAATAACATTTTATGTGATCTTTTCCTCTTTTACATCTATATTTTTTTCCTCTTACAGTTTTAAAAATTCTCCTTTAATATGAAAAAATGAGTTTCAAACTGCATCTTTAAATGAACGACCTCCAGCAGCCATGAAGTCTAGTTACACTTCACGTGGCGGGCGGTGAAGTCAGAGTGAGAGTTTTAGGTTTGTCTGGATGTGGATTGAGTTTCACAACACAGGCCTGCAACCACGGATTTATAAAAGATCACAGCTTTCTAGAAAATGAACGGCTCGCAGCTCGGTTTGTTTTCCTGCTCAGAGAGAGAGGGAGAGAGAGAGAGAGAGAGAGAGAGAGAGAGAGAGGGAGAGAGAGGGAGAGAGGGAGAGAGAGAGAGAGAGAGGGAGAGAGAGGGAGAGAGGGAGAGAGAGGAGAGTCTCTGCTCTCCGGCCAGACAGCCGGCCTGACCTTTCTACCTCACGTCACGCCATGAAAGATGCAACCTGCTGCTCTATGAATTCTGGGTAACCTTGCCCCGTGGAAAGGACGAGCCTAAGTATAGCCGCCTGCGGTGTGACGGGTCAGGGGGGCGGCTGCTCGTCTCGCCGCCGGCTCTTTGATTCGGGCTTCCTCCCTCCTCCCTAAGACCCAGCGCCGTTTGCATTTCAAGAGGAAACGCCGGTGAATCAGCCGCCTGTTGAATTAATGCCAGGCTCCGGCGCGGCGTGGGGCTGCGGCGCGGCGTGGGGCTGCGGCGCGGCGTGGGGCTGCCGACCGGCTCCACATTAACCATTTGCATCATCAGCCGAGGCGGCGGCTGGGGAGTAAAGTTGCTAATCATCCAGAAATTCCACCTGCCAAAATGGTTTTGTGTAAAAAACTCGGTCTATTCATCCAAATGAAGGAAAGACAAATGAAAACGGAGCTGGAGCGCACGCTGTTTGATCTGTTTGATCTGGTGCTACGGTGAGGAAGGTTCAGCCACGAGGCCTGAGGCTCGACGGCAGTCACACACAGACTGTGGCTGAAGTCTGTGCTTTGCTCAAAATGAAACCAACATTATGACCTGCTGCCAAAGTCACTGCCAGGCCTTTTAATGCAGAGTCTACTGAGTCTGTTTCCCTATCTATGCTACTGTGTTCTATAGTCTGTTTCCCTATCTATGCTACTGTGTTCTATAGTCTGTTTCCCTATCTATGCTACTGTGTTCTATAGTCTGTTTCCCTATCTATGTTACTGTGTTCTATAGTCTGTTTCTCTATAGTCTGTTTCCCTATCTATGTTACTGTGTTCTATAGTCTGTTTCTCTATAGTCTGTTTCCCTATCTATGCTACTGTGTTCTATAATCTGTTTCCCTATCTATGTTACTGAGTTCTATAGTCTGTTGCCCTATCTATGTTACTGTGTTCTATAATCTGTTTCCTTATCTATGCTACTGTGTTCTATAATCTGTTTCCCTATCTATGTTACTGTGTTCTATAATCTGTTTCCTTATCTATGCTACTGTGTTCTATAATCTGTTTCCCTATCTATGTTACTGTGTTCTATAATCTGTTTCCCTATCTATGTTCTATTGTTTGTTTCTCTATAGTCTGTTTCCCTATCTATGTTACTGTGTTCTATAGTCCGTTTCTCCATAGAGTCTATTCCTCTAGATCTCCATTATAGTGTTTTATAGTCTGCTTCTGTAGATCTACGTTTATAGAGTCTGTTACTGTAGATCTACATTATCATGTTCTATAGAGTCTATTCCTCTAGATCTATGTTATTGTGTTCTATAGACCTGTTTCTCTAGATCTATGTCAGTGTTTATCTAGATCTATATTATCATGTTCTATAGAGTCTGTTCCTCTAGATCTATGTTTATAGAGTCTGTTACTGTAGATCTATGTTTATACAGTGTGTTACTGTAGATCTATGTTTATAGAGTGTGTTACTGTAGATCTATGTATCTCCAGCTCTATGTGTGTTAACTCTGGCGGCTCAAACATGGCTGCCAGCAGCTCCGTGACAACGCCTCGTGCAGCGCCTGTACGATGCCCATTCTACCCGATTCAACTTCTACAGCAGGAGTCCAAACAGAAGAGCTGAGGATGACCAGTCTGTTTTTAAAATCTGCGCGCTCACACCTGCGGTCGGTGGCTGCTGGGATTTTTCACGTTCATTTCCACCTTCGTGCGGCGAGCTGGTGGAGCCCGGCGGTGAGTCATCGCCACGCGGCGGCGGGGGGCCGAGCCGGGTCTACTTTCAGCGGAGTGACACGAGTCTCTGTCAAGCTGAGAGCTGGAGGTGAAGCGTCAAAAAAAAAAAAAAAAAAAAAACAGACCGGACGCTCGCCGGCGACACCCGCGGCCGAAGTGACCTCTTCCCGCCGAGTCGGACTTCCTGCACGCGGCGCTTCCTGCAGGGCGGCCGGATCAGGATCCAAGAAGGCCCAGGCGGTGTGTGTGTGTGTGTGTGTGTGTGTGTGTGTGTGTGTGTGTGTGTGTAACATTGCCATAAGTCCACTCCCAGTTAACAAACCTCAACGCGCTTTGGCATCGCCGCTGTTGATTGATATGCAGCGGACGCTTTTGGAGTCAAGGTTACCTGCTGGATCTTCGGCGCGCCGTGTGATGTCTGCGTGCGGCACATCTCGCATGAAGCAGGGAGCATTGTGGGTAAACAGAGCCGAGTAATAAATGAGGGTGGCGGCGGCAGCAGCAGCAGGCGAGGTGTGTTTCAGAGAGAGAGAGAGAGAGAGAGACGAGCCTGAGGAGTGTCAGAGAAACTGCTGGGACTCGCAGCTTATTAGTTTGGACGTCAGCAGTTTGATTGTAATTAAATACCAAAACTGGCGTCCTACTTTTACCCAAGTTTGGCAGCCGAGCAAATAATCTGTGCGCCGCCGAGCTGAAGGACATGATTAATGACGTGTGAGAGTGTGAAACGGAGACAAAAGTCTGTGTCATCTATTGTTTTTTTTGTTGATATTTTGTGTGTGTGTGTGTGTGTGTGTGTGTGTACTGTGTCTGTTTTTATTTTTATGTGTGCATCCTTTGTCTAAGCTGTGATTTATCTCCCAGTTCTGTCTGTGTGTGTGTGTGTGTGTGTGTGTGTGTGTGTGTGTGTGTGTGTGTCTCCCTTGCACGATGGAGTAAAATTAATTTCAGGGATGGAGATGGAATATAGCAAAAAAAAAAAAGAGAGAGAGGATATCAGTATCGCTGCAGCGACTCGGTCGAGGCAACAACCTCTGTGGTCCTGCAGCTCAGATGGTGAAATAGTGGAGTAACACTGATCCTAAAAATATATGTTCTCATGCTGGGATCTATTATTATTATTTTATTAGCTTTTCCTCTTCCTCTTTCCGCCAGCTGCTCCAGAGAGAGCCAGCGCTGCACATCGGCGTTCCTCTCTCCCGTCGTTTCGTCTTAATTGACTTAAATAATCGTGCGGTTAAATAAAAATGACACTCGGAACTGTCTGATCATTAAATTTGGTCAAACTGAGGGATTATTTGTTGTGTTTCTTGGTGTTCGGGTGTCGGCCGCGTGCTCGTGGCGGCGGCGGCGGCCTCATTGTCTGCTGAGCTGTTTGCCGCTTGTCCGTCCCACTTTGTCGTCTCTCTGTTATTGTTTCCTGCGACTCTCCTTCCCCTTCTTCTTCTTCATCTTGTCTCGCCTGCCTTCCTCTTTTTTTTTTTTTTTTTTTTTTTAAGTTTATTTTTATCCCGTTTCCCCAAATCCTCATCGAGGAGCTCTCAGCCTCTTGCCAGCCTCGACAGACTCGTCTGATTGAATAAATAATTAATAAAAAACAAAAATGCTGAGGACTTTTAAATACAGCCAAACTGCTTCTGCAATCAGAGAGATAAGAAAACCATGATCTGACAGTGAGTATTAGTACTTTAGTGTATTAGTGTAGTCCTAAATTAAAGGTCAAACCCACACATTGGTATTATATTTTCCTCAAATAAAACGCACACTTCCCATGAGCCCCATTGTTTCCCTTCTCAAACAGGATGTTGCTACTGACAATATAGAAAATAACAAGACCCAGTACCCATTTTTTATGTGATTACAATCATTTGTGAAAGTGCTATGTGGAGGTTTCCTGCAGACGCCAACTGCCGGATCTACTTTCTAATTCAAATAGGAAAATAATTAGGAAATAGCCGATTCATTTCCTCAAAAAATGGGAACCGGGTCTTGTTGTTGTTTATATTGTCATAATCCTCATTGATGATGTTGGTTTCTGTGCTGAAAGTGTTGTTTTATTTTGGGAGCTGTTTTGCTACAGAGGCGAATGGAGAGATTTAAATCCAGTGTTGTGGATCAGAAGCCAAGTGGAGTCAAATCTTGCCCAGAACTCCAATGGGATTCATAACATCACTACGTCCCCTCCGCATGCACGCAGTTTGGCTTCAAATTGCATCTGTCAGGGTGGAAGCGACCGTCTCGTCAGCTGATGGATGTTGGCAGTGGTTTTTAAAACTGATTTGGACTGGAAACTGAATCATTAGCTAGGGCGGGCCGCCATCGCTCGACGATCTGGATGGACTTCCACGCACAAAGCTGGAGAGGCAAAGTCCCTACAGAGAGCAATCGCTTCTTTTGCTAACGTTAGCACTAACTTAGCTAACGTTAGCTAGTCTAGCTACTTCTGTCTCGCATAGGTTCAGGGCACTATAATAAAAATATAATAATAATAATGATAAAACTTTATTTGTATCGCACCTTTCATACAAGAATTGCAGCTCAAAGTGCTTCACAATGAAAAGCATTAAATAAAACATTAAAAAGAATAAAACACAGCACAGGGTGGAATTAAAAAGAAAAGGCTAAAAATTGAAATAAAATTTGAAATAAAACAAAAGATGCAAATAAGACAATAAAAGACAACAAGACAATAAAAGACGTACGTTGTAAACTCGGGTTAGGCTAACGTTACTATGTTTCGGCTGTTATGGATTATGGCTACACCAACGTTGATGGACTTTGGTGTTGAAATCAAGGTCAGATGGCCTTTGATATGAATGTATTTGGTTGTTGCTGCTGACTGTGCTCATTGTGCTGGGCTGCTCGTGGGACTGGTGGCGAGCGAACGTATCTTTTATAGATTTCCGAGGAAAATATCCTGATATGTGGTGAACCTGCTGTGTCAGCAGGATAAACGTGTGTCAGTTGTTACATGGTCTGTCACCCCCACGTTGCACCAGATTGCACCATTTCACTACACAGCTGAAAAAAATCTCTAAGCTCACAGCCCCTCCCTCCATGTTGCCCCCACAAGTCAAAAAGTCAAACTGCCCCTCCGTCCCTGGTGTCTCTCCATTGCCTTTGACTTTGAATAATAATATTTGCGATAACAGCTAACATGCAATCAGAGCAGATAAACTAATGTGAAGGTGAAACTTTTCCCCTAATATTATAATCCCTTAATATATTTCAGCTTCAGCCCAGGGAGCAAAAAGACAAAGTTGTTTAATTTTTTATAAACTGTTTTTCTGTTGCTGGCTTTTCAAACAATATTTTAATGTTTTTTAACACAGAATTAAACCAAATTTAATTAAATATATATAATTATGATCATTATAAATAGTTTACCAGTAATTTTCTTTTCTTCTTGTCATCTTTGTGGCAATATCAGTTTTTCTGTCAAATTTGTGTGTAATTTTGTGCTAATTTGATGCAGAATTTCTTGGAATTAACGTTTTTGAAGGAAATCAAGTGAATTCGCTCAGGTGTCCGCGGGTTAAAGGTGCAATCTGCAAAACTACCGCAGATCGACCGCGGCGAAGACAGTTTGGACTCGACGTTTAAACGCGAATTCATCGGCGAAGACTCAACCATCCAATGTCATGCCGCCCCCAAACAGCCCTCACGTTTTCACCTCAGTCCACCCTGTGCAATTTGGCGTACTGCACCTTTAAAGGCATTTCACAGTTTGTGCGGCGGGTTGGCGAGGAGTCGCAGATGCCGGCCAGCTGTGGTGTTATTATCTCAAACACCGAGCCCCACATTCATATCTACTTTTCATTTATCGTGTTTCCTCCACCTTTACGTCTCTGTGCAAAACAACAGAACACACTGAGGACAAAACGAGGACACACACACACACACACACACACACACACACACACACAGGAGCCAGGGAAGCCCGTTTTGTGGAGGGGGTTGGGTGCAGCACCGGTGCAGCCTGGCACAGATGCTCTCGGTTTGTCTCCAAATCAATGAGGTAATGATTTATTAATGTCAAAACGATGCAGCTGACCGCGTGGACAAGCTCCTCCCGGCTGCACGGAGCGCCTCACACGACCACGGCGGGACTCTGCCGCGGCGTAACGAGACATCTCAGCAGAGCCGCGGCGCTGACAGTGACTCGCAGACTGACTTTGACTGACTCACACATTGTGTTTTTTTTTCCCTTCTCTCTCCTCTTGTTTTGAAGCTTTTACACCCAAGGCTTATTTCATACTCAGAGGGCTGACAGCTCTGAAGCGAGGAAATGTGCCCGCACACGCCAGGAAACTCACCCTGAGCGCTGTCGACGCAGCGTCCACAAATTTGCTCTCCCACTCACTGTCAATAAACCCGGAGAGAGTCTGTCTTTGATGACAACACACATTTTAGAGTTCTGGGCTGCGGAGACGTTCGTGTAGACCCAACTGTCCAAAATCAAATGTGAATCCTCCTGCAGGCTGGATTTTTCTTTCTTTCTTTTTCTTTTTCTTTTCTTTTTTTTTTTTTTTTTTTGGTGCTTTGACAGCCGCCGCTGCTTCCTGCACAGCCGAGACATTTCATACCTTATTTGGCATGAGATCAAACCCAGCACCGCTAAGTGTCTCGTTTTGTGCTATTTATAATTTTCTAATCCCAAATGATGGAGATTATAAAACGTGACAATAGCCCCCTAAAGTTGAGGACAAAGAGACATCAAGCCATCCTTCCTCTCTCTTTTTTTTTCCCGCACAAAGCAAAATCACCTCAATAAAACTTGCTCTCTCCTCCTTTGAAGCCAGACTCTGCCACTATAAATAACCTCCCATGGTATTACATGGTGGGACTGCACACAAAACCAGGCCAACAGTGCCCCCTATGTGCAGAGAGCGGCTCTGTGGCTGCAAATGTGGCCCTGGGCTCACAGCAGAAACACTCAAACATCCACAAAATAGCAGGGAGGCTTTCCTTTTTGCACAAAATCCACATTTCAGGCATGTAAAATCTCAAAAATCCTGCTTTTCTGCATCTGCATCTCCAGTATGATTGGTGCAGATTTAAAATCAATAGAGGAAAAAACTCTCCATCTTATCAAGTCATACAGTCACTTTTTTATTTTTCGAAAATCTGCCAGTGGGATGAGATAATCCAGCTTGTTCCCGATGCAGTTTCACTTGTTTGAGGAATTTTTCCTGCATGGGAACGAGTGTTAAAATAAGGCCGAATGAGGCAGATCAGCTCATTAGGATCAAGAAAATGACATGCGAATCAAGAAATTTTCTGGAAACGAGTGAGATTATCTCATCCCACTGGCAGATTTTTGACCTTATTTGAAAAAACAAAAAAAAACAAAACAAGATTTGAACACTAGAGGCTTTTTCTGGAGCGTTTTACCTGGCTTCACCTCATCAGTCGGCTTCAAGGAGAGCAGGATGCGCCCCAAATATTTTGCACATTCGGTGTTTTTTTTTTTTTTTTTTTTTTTTTTTTTGTCAACGCTGCATGCGAGGGATCAAGTGCGTCGGGTTCAGCTTCGGGAGCATCTGAGGTGTGAAAAAAAAAAAAAAAACAGAGGAAAATCTTCACATTGTCGGTGCCCGCGCTAACAGCAGTGTCATGTGGAGTTAAGTGGCGAGGCGGGCCGGATCAAAGGCATCAGGCTGATCTTCACTGTCTGACTTGATCTCGGCTAAAACCCGGAGAAACCCTGCCTCAACCTCGGAGACGGCTTCCCCTTATTCCCAGAACAGTCCACGTTCTCAGACTCAGACCGCAGAGCTCTCAGGAACAATAACGCTGTTGTTGTTTTGTGTTGACAAAATGACGGCAGATGTGTGTCATATTTTAAGCAAAATCCCAACCAATCGTCTTTGCACATTATAGTGATGGGTTTTATCATTTGCAAAGATGCAGATGCATGGATATTTACACAAACACACAGCTGCACATGTGCACACGTTTTCACATTACAGGCATGTGAAAAGAGCAAATAAAGAGTCTCATGTTTCTGTAAACTCCTTTCCCTTTACTTTTTTTTTTTTTTTATTTTACTTTTTTATTTTTTATCTTATTTTCCTTTTTATGTCTACTTTGTGTTTTGTATTTTATGTCTATGCGTCTAAATGTGAAAATATAGGAAAGGAAGACATGGTGGTGTGTTTTGATGAGCCAAAAAAAAAAAAAAGTTTAATATCGACATTTCTGTACCAAATAAACGTTGCATATCAACATTTACGCTTACAGCCGATGTGGTGGAGTCTGCGTCGACGTCATGTGACTTTTAACATCGTTAGCCTCAGCTTGTTAGCTACTTTAGCTATTTTCATGCTTCCTTAGCCAGCAAAACTCCTTGGTTAAGGTTAGGAAAAAAGTCATGGTTACCATTACAAATGTTTAAAACATTAGCTAATGTTTGCTAAAAGGTAGTAATCGGTCACCAGCTGCATCAATGTCATGTGACCGTTAACACTAACGCTAACTCTAGCTAATGTCAGTTTGTTAGCTACTTTAACCACTTTCATTTGCTCTGTTAGCCTCATTAGCCAGGGTATATGCAGGAATCTTAATGTTAATTTTAATACTTTTTTAAGACGTTTTCAAGACCTTCTCAATATTTTTTATACCTCACCGCCACTTCAAGCTGTAACCATTTACATCAGTGATATTTTTAACTTAACCGTTTTAGTTTGTGATACAGACTATAGACCACTATGATACAACAGAGCGTCATTTGTGCTCCTAATTTCCACCCGCGACAATTTACGAACACACCCACAATAGCCTAGTTTTTTATGTACCTGTTCATCTTTGTTTTTTAATAAAAATGAATAAATTCACACACTTTTACGATGTTTTTGGGACTCAAACTCTTGGACAGCTAATTCAGAAAAAATACTTTCAAAATTTAAGACTTTATAAAGTTGTGATAAGACTTTTTAATACTTTTTAAGGGTCTTAATTTTCCCCAAATTGATTTATCACCTTTTAATACTTTTCAAGACCCCGCGGATACCCTGTTAGCCACCAAAACGACTTGGTTAAGGTTAGGAAAAGGTCATGGTTAACATTACAATTTTAAAACATTAGCTAATGTTTGCTAATAGGGAGTAATTGTTCGCTAGCTAACAATCACAAGTAACCTGCATCAACATCATATGACTGTAAACATAAACACTAGCTAATGTTCGCTTGTTAGCTACTTTAACCACTTTCATTTGCTCCGTTAGCTTTGTTAGCCACCCGAACTGCTTGGTTAAGGACAGAAAAGGGTCGTGGTTAAGCTTGGAAGGGTTAGGGTTAAGGTTAGCCTGTTGATTTTCACCGTCTGCCACCTAACAGGCCATTCTCTCGCTCTTCATTTGCCACAGAACTTGAAAACGACATTTGAATGAATCCAGAAATGTGAAATGTCACTATGTTTTTCCTTGTGACTGGGCTGACATGTTATGGATAAATTAAAGCTGCACTAAGTAGCCTGTTACGTTTACTGACTCCTGCTGGTGACAGGAACAACAACATCAAGCAGCTGGTAACTGACGTAAATTTAAAAAAAAAAAAAAAAAAACATCAGAGTTAAAGAAAGACAATGAAGCTGGCCAACAGAAACATAAAACACTACAGAATCACAAAAATGTGTCATCATTTGGCTTGAAATAAGGATTTTTAAAGCTTTTTAACACGCTGGAGCGTCTTAAAACTCCAATAGTCTTTTGATCTAAAACTACGGAAGCCCTAAAAGGACATGGACTCACATTTTTATTCATTTATTAATATATTTTGAGGCAGGATGCTGATTGGATCATTTATGAGAGAGGCTGTGGTTTGACAGTGTGAAAATGGGAAATGATTGTCGAGAAAAATGAGCAAGAAAAAGCAGAAGTGAGATCGAGAACAGTTAAATGAACAGAAAGTGTGACCAGAAATTCTTCCTCAGTGAAGTTTCACAGGAGCTTCTTTACATTTCGTTTGTTTTTCAAGATCTTGAGTTACTCGTGTCATTTTCACAAAGATAACAGAGGTTAACAGGAGAGGTACTTCCAGAGTTTGAGATGAGGACACTGATGTTTTCCTGAGATAACGACATGATGAATGTGATGACGAGATAACGAGATCTTACAGTAGCTCAGCCAACATTAAATCACTGTCAGGAACATAATTCTGTGTAAAATACAAACGTGATGAATTTGTGATTCATGTATAAACGGTTTATTTATCCTACACATTTTATCACTTCAAAAAAAGAATTGGATTTTGCGATATCTCAAATACCATCTGTATATTTCATATCTCATATTGTTAGATGTTTATATTTTCTTACTGTATATAGTCTTTATTGTATATATTTCTGCAATATTTGATTCTATTTAATTTAATTTTATGTTTATTTATTTTATTTCTGCAATATTTTATTCTATTTAATTTTATTTTATGTTTCTATTGATGCTGCTGTAACATAAGAATTTCCCAGTTTGTGATCAATAAAGTAACTCTATCCATCTATCTATCTATCTATCTATCTATCTATCTTTATTGTCGTTATCTCACATAAACTGTCATTTTGTAGAGATCCTCAAGGTCAATCAAGGTCGAATAGCTCAAGATCTTGGAAAGACAAATAAAATGATCCTGCTTTGATGGGAAAACTGAGTAAATAAGATGTGGAACTGTGTGGTTCTGTGGTTCTTCAGTACAAAACAAAACAAACAAAAAAAGATTTCACCTCTGAAAATGAGTTTTGAAATTCAGAAATCCAGGAGTTTTTGGGGTCGATGAGCAGCGGTGTGAACCCTGCCCAGGTTAGATCCTGGCTCGGTGGCCCCTCAGCAGGTGGATTGTGGTTTCGGTGTGTGTGTGTGTGTGTGTGTGTGTGTGTGTGTGTGTGTGTGTTTGAGCCGGCCTCCTGCCTCTGAGCTGCAGTGGATCCAGTCAGAGCAGCGAGCGGCAAACCTGGCGACGGAGCAGCCGGATGTGCTGATGTGCCATCCATCGCCGCGGGCCTTTCTCTGACTTCTAAAGGCTCGCGCTGTCAAAGCGGGGCGCCTGGGAGCGCACCACACAAAAGTTAAATGAAGGTTAAATGGAAGCGCTTCAAAGTGGGAGATCTCTGCAGAAAAATAACGGGAGAAAAGGTTAATGCGTGTCTTGTTGAGACAGCCGAGCAGCTTGTAGCTTTTGGGCATGACGCGTTCGAGGTCCGGCTCGGGTCAGGACGCCTCGGGCTCTGGCGCTTATTGGTTTTGTTCGCACGGTAACGATGTCAGGTCCACTAAAAGGGTCTGAAGAGAAGCTCGGAGAGCGTTTCTCTTAGAAATCCAGGTCAGACTTTCCTCTGTATATACATAGATACACACGGAGCTCGGGTTAAACAGATATATGGGGCCGATATTTTGACTTTTTGGACTTAAAGCTCTGCTAACAGTGTCCTGTAATCACCTAATTCACTGCTTCAGAGGAGTTTCCAGCCTGATGAGAGGAAAAATCTGGTGCAAACACTGAACATGCATTGTTTTTGGACAAATTTTCAAAAATTCTGAATATCAGCAAACAATATCAGAATTGCTGACTGCACCTTTAAAGCATCGATACGACTGTGTGGCCTCAAAAACTCCCATCGGTCAAACCTGAGAAACAAAAGGTGAATCACTTTGGTCGTTGGTCACATCAACCATAAAAACACCTCAAAATTATACTTTTTTATATTCATGTATTGAGTGAGTATTTAAAATATTTGTTATTTTGTATTATGTTTTATTTTTCCTTATTTTGTATTATTATATAGTATTTAAAAAGTAGAAGTTAGGGAGCATGTCTGTACAATACAATTATTGCCCTTTTTTTTTTTTTTTTTTTTTTTTTGCAAATCTAACCTCTGCTTATGATGGCACTGACACTGTCTGAGCTAAACAAACAAACAAACAAACAAACAATAAATGAATAAATAATTTAAGTATGACACATCAGATGGTGTGATGGGTGCTGTACTTAAAGGCCACATGTCTTGGATGGCATTTAAAGGTGAAAATAGATTAATTAATATTTATATTGTTATTTTTTAGTAGCATATAAAAAATAGCAGTTTCATAACATTGATTATTTCTAATCTGCAATCTGTAAACTCTGTACCACCTGTTTATGCTCAGAATAGGGAGCAAACAACACTGAAACACACAAAAAACAAATGCATTAACTGTAATGCTGTGATATTTCCTGTTGGCCTGATCATCACTGGGATGTTTTCATCCATAAATCCCTTATTGGACATTCAGCAGCTGACATCACATCAGTGCTGGACTTGTAGTTCTTATAGTGCAGAACTTGGAAAATCTGACTGTAGTTTTTATTTTTTTTATTATTTTTTTTTTATCACCAAACACATGAAATTATCACCAACACATCCTCAAATCCAACACCGTCACAACCCCTGGACGATTCCAGGCTGTTTCTTTGTGTTTCTCTGTGTGTCTTTGTGTCCAGAACTGAAGCCTCACCATTCATACGGTGAAAATTGCAATTGCAGTTTTTGACGCCAAATCAAAGCATGGATTTTTCGATGGCGTTCCTAAAGGTCTTGGTGTCCTAATGTGGTATTTTGGGGGGGATTTTCAACCATTTTTATTAATGTTCCAGTGGTCAAAGTGGTTAAATTTTGCACCAAATCTGTGTAACAAATGGGATCAAGCCAAAAACTGCTCCAACAAGTCATGAGACACAACTGAACATATCCTTCCATCATACTGGTCTAAACCTAAATAAAGTAAATAAATAGGCCTCTAACCAAAGCACAGTGTTTATTACAGATTGATGACCAGAATAATTTGACGCACAGAGCTGAGCTGCATCTCAAATTGATCTTCAGGTTCCCAGCGTTCAGATGATGCTCACCACTTCTACTTGGCTTCTACAGTTGACCTTTGACCTCCCCGTGAAGCTCCCGTGTCCCTTCACTAAACTGTGTCGCAGAACAGGCGAGCACGGCGAGGGGTAAAGCCACGTTGTAATTTCAGACGAGCGTCTACCTGAAGCAGAAACACAGAGAAGCTCCTCGACCTGCGAGTGTTTCTGCAGCCCTGCGACGAGCCGGGACCAGAAACAGAGAGTTAGAGGGGGTTTTCCTTTACGGTGCCGGCACAGAGATGTAATGTAATTACTGGCTCAATGCCACATCAAAGGAGTGTGTTCCCCCTCCGTCGGGCCGCTGCGTCCCTGCAGTATTTAAGCCATCATCGCGGCGCTGTTGGCGTGGCGCGGCTGGCCCACACGCTGCAGCACAATGCCACGCTTAATTGGCAGCCGTGAGGAGTAAAAGCAGCCGCGGGGAAGCGTGTCGAGCCCAAACTCCACAGCTTGCCGGGGAACAGAGGGAGCAGAGTTTGACACTGTTTTGAAGGTCAACTCCTTCTGCATTCAGGCCCGTCAGGTCGCCTCTGGGGCCCCCGGGGGCCGCCGGTTGCCGCTAAACCGCCTATCACAGGAAACGAGAGAGGCTTATTGTTCTCCGCTCTCCTGTTGACCCTGAACGCCCCATTAAAATCTCGCCCCGAACCCTGCCTGAGGGCCTGCAGCCGTCGCCGGCACGCGCGCCTCGCCCCAAAGCCTCGCATACTAACGAGGCGGCGCAGCGGGCGTTTTGTGCGAGGTGCCGGTTTGCATCCTAAAATCTGCTGGCTGAGGCGGCTGATTGGTCGCCAGGGCAGAGCCAAGGGTGATGATGTAATGAAAATAATAACAAGGTGAGCTCGAGCTTGAGATTAATTTGGAGGTCTGAGGTACCTCATGTTGAATAAATAAAACTGCTTTACTGTTTCTGTATGAATTTCCAGGCTGATCTTGTGTATAATCATTATTATTATAATTATTATTATTATTATCATTATTATTATTATTACTAAGAGCTGCTAGACACTGCAAAAATATCTCCATGTTACCAAGTCTCATCCTAATATCTTGTTTTTCTTCAAATGAGGTATAAACCCTGCCAGTGGGATGAGATAATCCCACTTGTTTCCAGAATTTTCTTGAATCAAGTGTCATTTTTATTCACTCCAGTGAGCTGATCTGCCCTATTTTGCCTTGTTTCAACAAATATTCCTGAAAATCCCACTTTTATTTTTTACCTTGTTTGAAGAGAAACTAGCTCTACAGGAAACCAAGTGGCTTCTTAAAACAGAGATTAATTTAAACATCTATTTATTTGTGTATTTATTTTGCGGCATAGTGAATTTTTACCTCTGCCTCTAAAAATTCCAGATGAAGTTCCTCAAAATCTTGGTCAGTGGCCAGTTTGTCAGTTGTTGGTGGTGATCTGGATCTGGAATCTCCTCCGTTGCATGATAATCATTTTTTAACGATAAATATGAAACGTACAAACACTCGACTCCAAATCCCCTGGAAGTCCTGAACTCAAGAATCAAGTGTCTTTTATTTTGAAAAAAACACTGTTGAGAACTGCAAGGTCACTGATTTTCTGTTTCATGGTGAATTGTCAAATAGCTGATATAAGAAATAAAGTGCAGATCATAACATACTGAAAACATGGCAGAAAATACTGATTAGGAATTGCTGATTGACTGATCAAAACTGAAAAAAATACGCTTAATTATTGTCTTTTTCTGTTTTATTAATTTATCATTCAATCAGTGGCGAGTTTTGTGCCAGAGGCTGAAAAGGATGACAAGAATATTTAGTCACATTTATTGATATTTAATATTTAATCAGCAGGAAACATCAGACATCCTGGACTTTAATCTGACGTGATCCGTGTTGGTCGTGAGAAAGTCACACAGGTCCAACTCTAATAACGGACAGCAGAGTCGGGCAGCACGGCTGTGTTTGGATATATACTTTATTGAGCTATTGTGATATCATTTATATTAGAATTACAAAAAAAAAACAAAAAAACAAAAACAAAACAAAACGTAATAATCAGTTTTCTATACCCGTGTGGTGCTTCCTCACTCTGACATGACGGCTGCAGAGGTAGTGCATGGAACATCTGACACAATCTGAAGAGTTGATTTGACGCCGTTTAAGCTCCGCTGGCGAGCGAGTTTTTACGGCGAGGCTGCTACTGGGAGGGCTAACGGGACGACGACGAGCGAGACGAGACGGGACGCCAACGAGATGGGACGGGACGGGACCCCGGGGTCCGAATTACGAGACGAGACAGTCCCCGAAACGCAGTGGGGACGTTTGCTTCCCTGACTAAATGTTGCACCACAAGATATTTAGCACAAAAATACGTCGGAGCGCGTTTCTGTTAGCTTTACTTTTTACACGACCACGGGAGCTCGATGTGTTAGCGACAGCAGACAGGTATGGATTTCACATTAATTTGCCTTATGTGATTATTTTTTACGAGACGAAACACTGGCGAAAAAAGGAGATTTGTAAACAGACAGGCGGCAGGAGTCGACACGGAAACGTCACTGAAATATTGCTGTTAAATTTAGATTTGTGAACAAACGCGACGCCATCGACACGACAGTCAAAAGCTTCTCTACATGTCCGGTACAGCACGATAAGGCACAGTAGCTTAACAACCGACCATCAAGTGATAATAATAATAATCTGATGAGGTTAGCTTTAGCCTCCCAGCAGCAAACCACGCTAATCTTTTTCAACGTTCAGAAAGGGGACATCTGGTGAATATTCTGCCACAGAGTCTACTGACATTTCACAGATTCGCATTTTAGGTGAACAGACGTTTCTCGGAAGCGGAAATAATCTCCTCGGTTGAGTTTAGGGTCGGTGAGCGGAGCCAAAGAGTCGCTTTTTTTTTTGGCGCATTTGGCTAACTTAAATGGCAAGGAGCTCAAGTCAAATTTGAGTAAAAACAAATAAATGGCAATTTGTTATTCGTTTGTGATGTCTGAAGATCAGCAGGTTTGCTAACTAGTTTGACTAGCTAGCTAGAGGCTAGTATCATGGCTAGTTTGACAAAGAAATGCCCCTTTATGTCAAATGCTACAAGTAGGCTAATATTCACGTCAATATCTGATTTATTATTGGACTAGGAGGTAAAAAACATTGAACTAACTGGAAAATGACGACTGTAACATAAATAAATGAATGATTGATACTTTTAACCAAAAACTAACTAACATTGTTTTGCTAAATTAACAATTTAGCATTTTGATACAGGCTTGAAGAAACACAATGTTAGCCTACTTTAGTTTCCACTTAGAGTCAACATTTTCAAGTTGTATTGATATATATGAATATTGCCTTTGTCCTGTTACTTATGACCTTTTTCAGTCTAATGTTACTTTGCCAGAAATGCTTTGGTTCTTCGGCTCCGAGCACCGAGATTTAACTCAACTGACGAGATTATTTCCGCCTCTGGGAAAAGTTCGTACAACTCAAAGTGCGATCTGCTGTCACTTCTGCTAACCAGCTGCTAGTTTCTACCCAGAATTGTCGACTTGATTCCCACGTTCCTCACTGGACAATTCAAGTACTAAAAGTCCGCGTGTAATCAGCTACTCGACAGTGTAATCTAAAATTAAATTAGCCGACGGTTACGGTTTCTGCTGGGCCCTTAACAACATTTAAACCCCTCATGTTCATCAGTTCAATACATCTGGAAAAAAAAAAAAAATAATCATCAAGCCATACAGTAATTGACAACATAATTTTCAGCCACATCTTTCCCCCAAAGTGAACACTTGAATATTTCCTTATTTCGAGCGACAAAAGTGATGTGCGTTTACAGAGATAATACGAGAGAAAAGAAGTACAGCATTTCATCCTCATTGAAATTTGACCTCTGTGGTATATTTGGTCAAAAAATAATAATAATAATAAAAGCAAACTAAAAAATAATATCTACTGATAAACTGTCTCTACATGTACACACAGAGAAAGAAACGAAAAAGAAACAAAATACAAGTGAGGTGCTAATATAACTGATAAGGCTAACGGTGTACACATGTCAAATCAACCCTCATTTATCTGGATTTGAAATAAACGGTTATCATAATAATTACAATCATCACCGTGGAAAAACAATAATCATTTCTTTTTTTGGTCGTTAGATAAAACACGGCTGATTTTTGAGCCAAGATAAACTGAAATGTCATCTCAAAGTTGGTGTTACAATACAACGCATGTGCAGTACAGTTTCAACAAGTGATACAGGTGATTTGAAACACATTGAGAAGAAAAAAACAAAGAAAAGATGTTTTAGTAAATTTTCAACACAGGACATTCAAAAGGGATTACGTCTTGATTTCAAAAATTTAATTTGAACCGCTGCTGCGCTTCTGCTCCGTCCTCAAGAGGAATTATTCCTCTCTCTCTCTGCTCAATTTCAGGTATTTGCATTCCTGGGGAAAAAAAAGTTTCAAGGAATAAAAGCCAGAAACTCATCTATAGTTTGCGGCTGTAGGGGAAAATAGCGCTCATAGATTCATATTAAAGTGGGATTGTACAAAAAAAACAACAAAAAAAACCCACATCTGAACACTGAAATTCAATGGTATTCCCTTCAGCATCACAGCATTACAGTGTTGTGGAAATCATCATATATTTATATACTCAAACAGAATATAGAGGAACTAAAGTGAAATGATAAAACCCCCCCAAAAAAGCATGAATTCATTTTCCATCCAAGCAGCATCAAGTCACTTCAGTCACATTTACAGACTTTGACGACCTTCATACAAAACAGCAAAGAAACTAAATTTCCTCCGATTGATGGAGAGAAACATTAGATTTTACAAAAGAGGATCGGTGTCCGCTCCCTGTGAAAGTGTGTGTGTGTGGGGGTGGTGGGGCTTGGCTTTTACATTTTGGTCTGGGTGTTTGGAAACCAGCAGGGGGCAGTGTCATTTGGTAGGAGGTGATTGTACAGACTGCTGCGTTCCCTCTTGGAGAATCACCACGTACAGTCGGCGAGCACGTCGAGCCGTGGCCTCGGTGACTGGAAGTGGTCCCTGTTTCCACAAATTAACAAGTCGCCAGTCAAAGCCTCAGAGAATTAAACCCAAACTACAAGGAGCTCCAAACTATAAAAATACTATCTACTATCTGCATGAAATGCTGGTGGGCTGAGTGCATCGTGGGAGTCTGAGCTTGAGCAGCACACTCCATGCATTTATTTAATTTATATATTTTTTTATGGCAACAAAGTATTGGATAGGAAAGTATCTAACAAGTGAACTAAGTGCTTTTAGAGCGTTAACCTCGACACACGAGGGGATTTAAACGACAAATTCTGGTTATTCACACATCGCAGGCTCGTCGCGAACACTGAACAATGAGTCCAGTTTGAGTCCGAACTCACATCGAGTCCCGGTCCAAATTCAAGATCAGAGCAAGTGCGTTCACACGCTAGGAAAATAACCGTGTCACAAATACTTCAGAAGATCCTTATTTAGCAGAAACACAGTAAACAGCAGCGATGCTCAGCCAAGAGTCTGCAGGCTGTGGTCCAGCAGCTGGTTCCTCACGCTGAGCAGAGACGTTCAGTCACGATGGTCGAGACCTGCGGCCCCGGCGGCGCACGTCCGTTTGTTTCCCGGTTCTGAGTGCAGTCAGAGTCTGTGTTTGCCCTAAGCAGCAGTGATACAATAATATTGCTTCTTGTTCGCGATTGCTTTGAACAGCTAAATTTAACTTGGGATCTGGGTGGAGGTTTGAGTCCAACATCCGATCCCGTTTGGTCTGAAACTAACGCAGGATGGGTCGGGGTGTTTGTCAGTCTGTTTTTGAGATCTACAACACAGAAGATCACTTTTGAAAAATGAACACGTGGAATGGATAGGTTAGTGCATGACAAAATCAAATTGAAATTTGTTAAATTGTTAAAAAATGTTAAGTGCTACTTGAGTGTACAAAATATGGTTGAAAATAGTATTACTCAACATTGCTTAGTTAGTAGCTTCAATATGCAGTAGTATTCTTCTAAATGGTTAAATGCACTGACATGGAAGTTGTGTGTTAATGAATTAGTTGGTGGAGACACCGTACAGAACACAGATGACTTATTATTAGTACGATTAACATTTCTATATAAACAGACGGCAGCACAAAATGCAGTTTACAAAGACGTCTTGTGAGTTTGGGTTTTAAAAGGTAAATACTGTGGTGAAAATGAAAGAAACATCACGTGGAAAGCAGGTCACCTTTTACACAAAGGCTCATCAGCTTCATGTAATACTAACAAGTATTCACCTGCACAACTCCCCTGCATTCATTACATTTAAGGCAATGCATCACACAGCTTTTCTTAGAAATATATTCCCTGTATACTTGCATTAAAATGAGAGATAGAATATATTGCTCATGGGCTCTATGTTTAGTAAAAACCACTATTATGCACGTTTGCAGATGGTTTTTGGTCATTAATACCTTATTAAGGCCCACAGAAGAAAAAAAATTTACATTCAACCATAATTAAATTCATTGAATTGCATCGGTTTTATAAAGATGTTCGGGGTGAAGTATGGCCTTTTCTTTTCAAGTGCAGCATACATGAATTCCATGTGCAATATGCATATGCATGTAGATAAACTACAGGAAGTATTTTATAACTTGATCTAAAGTACTAAAGTGGGACATTTGTGCAGGTTTTACCACACAACATTTACAGTGCTCAGACGGGCAGCATGAAACACGAGCACCAAAGCCACCAGCTGTGAACACATCTGTTCTTTCTTTTTGTTTTATGGAAGTTGGAATTTTAGGGTGCCCAATCGCCACATTAAACACAACACAATTACAAATTTGCTTCTCTTCATACATCACCTTGAGACACACGTGCGTACGTATGCATATCACCAGATGGATCCGGCACTCACGACCCACTGAGAGAGCCAGCGCTACGTTCACACTGCAAACAACACGATCAAGTCGCAGGAAATCTATTCGTTTGTCACAAAGCTGATCGAGCGCGGAAATCTGGCCGATGTGTGCACCTTAATCAAGCCTGGAGGCCGAGATACTATCTGCATGGTCACCGGCTGTCAGATTTCAGTGCTTCTTACCCATTTAGTCTCATGAGAAGAATCAAAATAAATGAGAAGTAGATTCCAGCCTTTTAAAGCTTCCCAGCTCTCTACAATTTCTGACGGTAAAGATTGTCTCAAAAGCAAAGCATCTCGTGAGCAGTTGGTATCCATTGCTGGGATCAATGGTTAGCTCATTTTATTCAGCTTTTCCCTCTTTATTTTTTGATTCATGCTAACTGATTACCATTTGTTTGTTAAGTTAACTCATCAAAATGTTAATCCCAAAGCAGCAAAAATCACATAATTTGCCTGTTTGTGGCTTTGTAGCTGCAGATCAATATACAGGTGCCAAAAAGAGCCTCAGGCCTTAATTGGGCAGAATATTATGACACATGGACCGAGTTGTTTGCAGTGTGAACGTGTTGTTAGGGTAGAGCGTGTCACACAACACCTCAAACTCCGGCTGCTGTGACCATCAAACCCGTGGCCTCCAAGTTCCAGAGTGATCTCTAACCACCAGGCCGTCCTGCTGGTGAACGCAGCTACTGCATTCAGACTTGAGTGTGTCTCAGCGAGTTCAAGATCTGTGGATGCACAGGCCTCGTTGAGAACAGGTGAGTTCAGGCTGCTGGTGCGGTAGGAAAAGTGGCACAAGCCGATGCTGCGTTCACGTCATGTCGGAAAAGGCGGACACGAGGATTGGGCGTTCGTCATGTTGCTACGACTGGGAAGCGCTGACATGTTTAACACTTGAACGCCCATATCTGAGATGGCAACTGCAAGGTCAGTCGTCTTTTTAACAAGTTACTTTGGAATTTGTCCCGCTCTTGTCCTACATGTAATTACCATGAGGATTTCAATGTTCTTTCCCTAGTTGCCAGCGGGTATTTGCAGTAAATACGATATGACGTGAACGTGGCATGAATGTGAGAGAAAATACAGGTAGTACTACTCTTTCTCCAAAGACGTTTACTCATTCCTTTGTCCTCCAAACATGCATATCTTACACATTTCTCTCCCTGGCTGATATTTCCGTGTCAGTCATAGTTGTTGCTACTTCAAAGACAGATGCGCCACACAGCATCCTACAACACAGTTTTTACTTTGGCAGTTAGTGTTAGAGAAGTGCAGAGGACCCCAGATAGAGCCTGGTGGCACACCGAGAGGCACCTCTTGGCTTGGAGCTCAGTTTGATCATAGACGAGGGCGTTGGGGGTTGTGGTGCTGTGACGGTGGGCTGTTGGCAGGACGGAAGGCTCTAGATGTTTGTCTCCCGCTGCATGGGCTCCTCGCTTTTCGGACTTTTGTCGACAAGCTCCACCGGGGCCTGGGCGTCCCCGCCAGCCTCCTTCTGGTCCTGCACATGGTCAGGATCTTCTGTCTCAGTCCGCTTGTACAGCTCTGCGCGCTTACGCTCACGGTCCAAGAGTCTGTAGTTGATGAAGTTTCCAATGAAGAGCCAAATACTGGCAAATATCACTACGGCTCCACAGCAAAAATACATGCTTTTGTAGCTTTTAGTGACATCAACTAGTTTCCCTGCAAAAGAAGAAAAGGTTCAAATGTTAACTTCATTGTATGGTTAAATTCTTGCTCAGCAGAATGGATTTTTGGAGGAAGCATGTCTTTTTTAAAACATTTTTTTCTGGGTATTTCTGCTTTTTGACAGTAGTGACAGTAGGGGATGACATGCAGCGATGGGCCCAGGCCAGATCTGAACCCAGTTAGGAGACATCTCTGATATGTGGTGCACACTTCACCAAGTGAGCTACAGGGACGCTCGAGAAAGCAAGTCTTAGTGTCCACTGTCTACTTTTAATGACATTTACTGAGCAAACAAGCTCTTCATCATAAATTAATGATTACAGAGTAAATCATCCTGTTATTATATAATGCAAAACCGTCACAAGGCCAGAATCAAATTGCTTATTACTCTGTGCATCATCTGTCAACAATAATTAGCTAAGGCCGGCCAAGTTTTAATTCCACTTGTTTAATAATGCGTGAATTTCATTCACTTGATCCAATTGGCAGCAGCGCCGAAGGTGCTTGAATTGAATTTTAAGCGGAGGCAGTAAACAAGTAGAGACTCGGTACAGTTTCAGGGTGGATTTGTGGCGATAGCTCACTTTCATAACACACAGAGGATATGGGATATTTGTGAAAATCCCAAGCTACTGCGCCACTAGTCGTAACAAACTACATTGGGTACCTTTAATATGATGGACTGTTGAATTCTATGCATTGCTTTATGTTGTCTGTTATCTCTTTTTTTTCTGTTCCCACGTGTGATTTAGTATTTATCTCAGCATCACCAACAACACTATCAACTCGTTGTTTTCATTCAAAAACTCTCCATCCACTTGAGTTTCAAGACTCTCTCAATCCCTGCTCTAATTAGCCAGCATATTTCCAAATTGGGAAGATGTGACTTTGTTTGTTTGATTCTTTCTGGTTTTGATACTAAATGATAGCCTCCAACAGAAGTCAATAAAGGTCATAGACGCTTATTGCCCCTGTAAAATTTGAACTTCCTTTATTCTGAGAATGCTGCTCAGTGAAAAATAGAAGTTGATTTCTAAAGTACTGTAAACTGCACTGAAGTTTGACAGTGCAACTGCCACCACTGAGAGTAAAGAACAGACAGACCTGGGTTTCCCTCCTAATGCCCAGAATCACATCATAAAAATAGAAATGGATTGAGAGAACGAGTGACGAACATGTCCTTTGTGGTGGACAGTACCTGCTAGTGGTGGACCGAAGAGCACTGGGCAGCACTCCACGATGGTGGTGAGTCCCACAGCGCTGGAGAACCTCTGCGCCCCGACCAGATCCATCAGCGTCTCGAACAGCACCGAGCTGACCATGCCGAAGGCGAAGCCGAAGAAGACGGCGTACACCACCAGGCCGCTGTAGCTCTCCACCAGCGGGCAGAGGATGTGGCACACGCCGTTGTAGAGCACCGCGAAGCTGAAGAAGTACTGGATCCTGGGCCGGACCCAGCGCGAGTTAGCCAGCAGCCCCATGGAGGGCCGGGCGAACATGTCGATGAAAGCCAGGATGGAGAGCAGGAAGGCGGCCGAGTACTCGTCCACGCCCATGTCCTTGGCGTAGGCTGCCAGGAAGACGATGGGAGCGAAGAAGCCCAGGAACATGATGACGTTGCCTGACAGGTAGATGAGGAAGCCGCGGTGCTTGAAGAGCGACAGGTCCAGGTACTTGTTGATCGTTTCCCAGGCAGTGGCCTTCTCCTTCTTCGTGGTACTGACGGCGGATAACTCTTCGTCCTTCTTGACCTTGCCGGGCGGCGGCCCCAGAGGCCTCATGAGGGATCCGGCCACGCAGCAGTTCAGCAGCAGGCCGCCCAGGATGAGGAAGCTGCCTCTCCAGCCGAAGGTATTGAAGAGATACTGGTTGAGAGGAGCCAGTGTGCTGAGGAAGACCGGGCTGCCCGCCATCGCCAGACCGTTAGCGATGGGACGTTTCTTGTAGAAATATTTGCCAATCATTGTGAGCGCCGGCTGGAGGTTGAAGGCTAAACCCAGTCCTGTGAAGAGGACAGTTCGACATGTGCATGTTACAACAGTTAATATAATACATTCGCCAGGGAAGCAACAGAAAGTAATTAGTTACCATGTGTGTTATCAACAGTGTTTTAAAGTCCCCATGAAATGACCTTACGTGACCTCCACTTCCTGTCAAACAGAGCAGCTTAAACAGTGACATCATCCTGCACTAGTGGCTGAAAATCTAAATTTCAACCAGTGAAACGTTCACAGTCTTTAAAAATCCTCTCTCATCCACCTCATCCCTTCAAAATAAAATTATGTTTCTCTCCCAAGCTGAGATCCTGTTGGTTTGCACTTGTGAATGATCCTTCCCTGCACCGTGTCCTGCCCAAACTTCCTGTTTCAAATGTTTGTTATTGTTGTTTGTATTAAACAGAATATATCTGAACAAATGTCTGTGTTGTAGTGTAATAATAATTCTGATTAAATCAGAATTATGTAATCAGAGAAAATGTTATATCAGTAACTTATTACGTTAATGGGAAATTGATTAACAGGATTGTTACATAATGACTTGCAAATTATTTGTGTGTTGATTCACTACATTAATGAGAACTCATTACTTTTATAACTGCAGCATGCAAAATAAATATTTGATTAATAACGTGATGAAGTCAAGGCTAAAGCTAAATTCAAGGCCAAAAATACACTTGAGCAAAACAGGAAAGGTTTACACTCTCCATTCTGAAACAGTTTTATTTTTAACCTGTTACATGGAGGTGGAAGCTAATCAAATTAACTCTAAATGGGCTTAAGTGGATCCACTTACCGCCGACAACTCCGATGCAGATGTAGAGCTGCAGCACGTCGTTGCAGAAGGAGGCTGAGACCATGCCGATGCAGCACAAGATGCCGCCCATCATCATGATGGGCCTGCAGCCGTACGTGTTGACCAGGATGCTGCTGATGGGACCTGGACACCAACAAAACACAGCCACAGACAGTCAGAGCAAGCGTGCGGCATCTTTACGGTGGTCAGCAGCACCACGGGCGACTTAATGATTTAATCTGGTTAGCGCTGCACAAAAGCCTCTAATAATACCCTGTTTGAAGCACGACACCTCCATCTTGTTGTTTGTGTCAAACTGTTTCAGGAGGTGATCTGATGCTGCCGTCCACAGAGACGAGAACACATTAAAAATGCAGGAATTCTACGTGCAAATTGGAAAAGGAACGGCAAACAACCAGCATGTGCCTGCATGTCAGCTCCTTAAAGGTGCAAGTCACAGTTTTACTGGCCCCATAAAGATAAAATGACCGTCATATATCAAGAGAAAGAGGTTGGTATGGTTTTCGATGAACACCAGAGACCAAGCAATCGCTCAAAACTTTCCACTCTCCAGCCTGGGATCTGGTGTGAAGCAAAAACTCCAAACTTCACTCCTTCCACGAGCCACTTTCACACTTAAAACTGACATTTAAAACTGTCCAGGTAAGCTGCGTGAGACACCCGATGATGATGATGTCGCGATTCCTCTTCTGTTAAAGATGGAAGGCGATAAAAATCACAAATCATCAAGAGCCCCTTGAACAGCCTATTTTTAGAGCAGACAGTGAAGTATTAATCAGTTATAGCGAGTGAAGACGCATTAGTCTTGCACAATTTTGGGCTCAGTGGCAGTAAATTTCCTTTCTGTCTCAGCCACAGTGGAGTGCATGCAGCCACCGGTGACGTATGGTGGACATGTTCTGGTCCAGATCTTTATGATTGGATCTCAAAAATCACATCCTCTGTCAATATAAATGGGCTGCAGTGATGAAACCACATGTAGAGTTTAATAGATTTTATTCTGTGTTTATTACTGAGGTTGTAGTTTGCAGAGGTCTTGTACTGGATTACATTATACTGAGAGGTGTTTCCGATTTTTTGACCTCCCTATTTATATACAATGAGGCGGGACAGAATAGTGGAAACACCTCCCAGTGAAATGCAGTCCAGTCCAACAGCAGCACTAACTATGAGCTCAATGCCAAACATAGAAGTGAATGAACACCTCTGTTACTGTGACAACAAGAAAACCTGAGCATTATAGGCAGCAGGAGAGGAAACTTTATGGCACAACAGCTGGATTGGATTAGATTAGATTGTGCAGGTGGAGTTGATAAAGTGGACAATGAGTGTGTATAAGTGTAATATTTTGAACCAGGCTTGGCTCGCTGCCTTATGTGATGAACTGAAGTGTTGGACTGTACAGATTATATTAAGTTGGCAGTGATCTCAAGACTTTTACTTACGGTTTAGACTCTTATTTTGAAATGCAGAAAGGTAAATTCACGAGGCAAAACTCTTGCAAAATGTATATACAGCATTTTAGGTGGAAAAAAAAATCTTAGCAAAGGGGAAAAAAAGGCCCCTGTGATTAATGCAGCGCTTAAATCACTCGCTGGGAAACCATCTCAGTATCTCACAAGTGACACCGTCTCCTTTCCTTTCGCTGAATTTTAACTATAGGAGGTGCAAATTGAAAAAGAGAAAGAGGAGTAATGAAAGATGTACTTTTTTTGAAATAATGCTCTCATTACCAAGCAGAAGATGTATCATATTTCTGCCGGCCCCAGTGCAATTTAAAAGGCACAACGGGCGAGGAGTCGTCCGACTTAATTTGCTCTGCATGAATCTTTTTTCGACCTTGAGGAAAAGTTCCCCCCCTCATTTGCATCCGCAGCAGTGATCAGTATTCTCCGGGGCTCGGCGGCGCCCGGATCGGCCCGAGATGAGGAAGCCCGCGCCTGGAAAAGGGCTTATCATCTGCCGGCCAGACGCAGCGCGGACTTCATTACCCAGTGGACAAAACCCCAAACTAAATATAACCACCTAGATTCCAAAAGGGAGCGACACGTATAGAAATATGCCTAATGCTTTTTTTTTTTTTTTTTTTTTTTTTTTTTTGGGTGGTGTGCTGCTGTGAGGGGGTTTGGTAAAACCGCTGCCGATTATGTGGCGTGCCGGCGAGCCATCACACTGCAAACAGGATAAGGCTGATGGAAATGGAGGCGCACAACTTTTTAAAGGCTGTCGGGTTACATGAGGATACAGTTTATGCAGGGAGGCCGGACCCCACCTGAACCCGCTTTACTTTTTACAGTTTATCCACTTTATTTATTTTTTTTTTAGTTTAACGTGAATCTCTGAGGTAAATTCACAGTTCATGTAAATGTCAGTGGTATCAAAGTCTGGTCAGTTAAGCGTCTTTTAAGAGGAAAAAAAATGAAGATAGTTCTTTACTGGTGCACTATGTCAGATTCGACAAAGCTGCAGTAAGTGATTTCTGACCACTAGAGGGCGCTGACAGCTCAAACTGTCAAACTTCAGTTATAGATAAAGCACATTCTAAATTTATAAAATGGCCTATTATCTCAAAAAGGTTAAAGAAACTCATTTCAAAATAATACATAAGATTTACCTGGGCGCAGAATTCCTTAAAAAAACAAAACAAAAAAAAAAGGTCAAGTTTGATTGGACTCTTGTGCATTTTGTAGCTTGACAGAAGAAACGTTAGAACATGTTTTGTCATGTTTTTGGTTATATATTAAAAAACTGGTTTTCATGTATTTGTATTTATTCTGGGGCAAAAATTAGGATTTGGATTCAGGACAAATGGTTGGATTTTAACTTCAAAGAAAAATGAAATGACTTAAAGTCCTGAAAATCGTACAGTAGCCGTAGTCATCATCAGTTCGACTCCCAGTAGAGGATGACTGACAGCTCTGGCAGCCAATGTAGTGCGAGTTAGAGAACCTCAGAGCCAATCACCTGCAGGAGCTGTTTCCCTTTTAGTCGGGTTAAAAAAAATATATATATATGTAATATTAATATTACATAAAGTCGAACGTTCAGAAGGGTAATTTATTAATCAGAACGCTCTGATTCGTTACTTGCTGAATATTTGGGTTCAGGTGCATCTCAGCTGTTAACCACCCAGTTCTTCTTCTTCTGATAATTTTAATTTTCTGTTAATTTAATTTGTCTGTCAATTTCTGTTAATTTGGTTCCGCTGGCTCCGTTTTTTTTAAATCCCCCAGCACATCAGTCCTCTGCTCTGGACGGACCGGCAGTGAACGCACCACGGCCGTGTGCATCTGCAGGGTCTCCATTCCCTCCTCGCTCAAGGTCACACGCGACCCCCCGCCGCCACCGCGCACGCACGCACACACACACACACACACACACACACACACACACCACCACTCACTGGATTAGCGTCATTGATCCGCCTCTGACACACAGCCTGCAGCTCAACACGTCACTGCAGAGCGACGCCGGCTGATGTCACGACACGGCGGCTGAAACCCACCCGGACGCTTTTTCATCAGCTGAAGTAAACCCCCCACACACACACCCACACACCCACACACCCACCCACACCCACCCACACACACACACACACACACACACACACACACACACACACACACACACACACACACCATTCATCCGCTTCATGGACATTTCAGAGAATCCTGATCACCGTTTGAGGCTTTCAAAAATAAGAAAAAGATGAAAAACGATGAAAAATGATGAAAAATAAGAAAAGACCCTGTGTGCAAGTTATTTTTTAAAGAGAAAATGAAGTGAGAATGGCCTTTCCTTCATTTAACAGCGCCAAATAATGTATAAAAAATGCATTATACAACATTTTTATCATTCTTTTTTAGTTTCATATTCATTTGGTTATTTGTATGTCTTTAATTGTCTTATTAAGTGCACTGATCAGGAGCAGCCCCCCTCTAAAGGCTTTCCAGGCTTCTGTCATGATTTATATTGCATGATATAACTATATTTCTGCAGCAGAGGCTTCAACACACACACAAAGGCTGATTAATGTTGTTCTGATTCAACAGAACTTGAATCAAGAGTGTAAATGTGTATCAAGCGTGTGTGTGTGTGTGTGTGTGTGTGTGTGTGTGTGTGTGTGTGTGCTATGTTTCTGAGCCGCCAGCAGAGGGATCAAAACCTTCACACACACAACATCAACTGATGTCACATGAAAACCTTGTACATCCAATTTTTTTTTTTTTTTTTTTTGGTCAAAATGGTCGAGATGAACAGGAAGCTGGTTTTCAACTGACAATTTGAGGCGCAATGTTTTCATCAAAAGTTATATAAACACAGATATAACGGAATTAAGACTCTACTGGTGCATGATGGACATTTTCCAGCCAAAATTCACATTTAAAACTGAGACTGAGGTAAAGATTTGGCTCAGTTCCACCTCTGGGCTGCAGGGATGAATAAATACGAAGCACTGGTGGTTATTAATGCAAATAAACTAAACCTAGAGCTGCTATTTCTGTTGTCACTGTTACTAATATTAGTGTTATTTCACCAAAGCTGAAGCGGTGACGGTGTGAAGTCTAAAGACACGCGGTGCTCGGTGCTGTGGTGTTCAGGCTGGAGCTGCCTCTCTGCGGCTCATTTGGGTGAATCTGGTTGCGGTGTGACGCCGAGTGACAGCAGCTGGCGGGACGAGACACGAGTTAAACATTCAAACAGCAATCGCCTCATCAGCTGCACACACACATACACACACACACACACACACACACACACACACACGCACGCACACTCCGGCCGGCAGAGCAGCTGCTTAATGAATCACTGATGAGGCGCAGATCAGAGGAGGAGGAGGAGGAGGAGGAGGAGGGACTGTCCCATCAGTAACACGGCACTGATCTGTTAAAATGCCAAAATGTGAGCTGAGAGGCTGTGATGACAGCAGACACACACACATCACCGAGACCAACAAACCCACGGGAAGAAGAGCCGTAAATTGAATTGAATTTAAAAATATATTAAATTAAATAATTACATTTAATTAAATTAAATTGAATATAAAACATAAATTACAAAATAAAATAAAATAAATTTTTAAAAAATTTAAAAATTGAATTTAAAATAAAATTAAAACAAAAAATTAAATTAAATTAAATCAAATTAAAAATAAAATAACATGAGTCAATTTTGCTGGCCAGTCTTATTTTCTGCTTATGTTTTTATGTTTTTTCTTTTTTCTTTTTTGTGAGCAAAAAGCTTTGTGACTGGCCTGTGCCTCATGTAATATGTATATTTTTATTGTTGAAAAAGTTAAAATGAGCCAACAAAAAAAAAACAAAAAAAAAAACCCTTTCAGCTGACATGAGGCCTGTTAACATCCAGATGTTGCAAAATCCCACAGCAAAGTAGCATCTGATGAGGAGTGGCTGTACAATATGACCCGGGATGTGACATAAAATGGTTAAAAACTTCATCTGTAGCTGCTTAAGGGGAGATTTGAGGGGAAGTCAGAGTTTGAGGGGTTATTTGAGGGCTCCTGCTGGCTTCCTGGAGGCTCAGCAGTTTGAGCTGTGATCGGGGTTTCAAACCCGGGTCATGACCTGCGTCACGTGACCCCGTCCCCTCTACTTCCTGCTTCCTCTCCAGCGCCGCAGAAACCCCAAACAGGAGGAAGAGGAGCGAGCTGACGCTGACTCAGCAACTTCTGCAAAGAGGCTGACTCACTAACACCAGCTCTTTCAAAATAAACCTCCGCCGCTCACTGTTTCCTATCTGACTGTGTGTGTTTTAAAGACACGACACACAACCTGAGGAGCTCCTTCAACACCCCAAACCCTGAGGAGGCCGTCTGAACGGCCACAAACTAAAACCAGTTATCGTTATTATTATTATTATTATTGTTGTTGTTGTTGTTGAAGCCAGCAGCTCTGAGGAGCAGTGACATGCTACCATTTGGACTTCATTACCCAGAATTCCTGTGTGCTGATGTCAGTAAAGCGATCTGTGAGAAAAAAAACTCCACTGAGGGGCAGAAACAAAGTATTTCTACTCTCTTACTTTCCTCCTCTGTTTTAGTCATTTATCCAGAAATGAAACACCAGACATTTTCTGATTCCAGCTTCACCAAGACGATCCCACTGTCTTCCTTTTCACCTTTCATGACTTCTTAAAATTAATACTTTATATATATATATATATATACATATATATATATATATATATGTGTGTGTGTGTGTGTGTGTGTGTATATATATATACATACATATATATTTATTTATTCATTTATTTATTTTGGCTGCTGGTCAACAATAATGGGCTAAAAAGTTTGTATTTTTGTCTCAGGGAGGTCAAACTGCCAGGAAATTCAAAATAAAATAACATTAAATTAAATTACATTTAAAAATAAATTAAATTAAAAATTAAATTAAATTTTAAAATGAATTAAATTAAAAATAAAACTTAAATAAAAAAATACTTAAATTAAAAGCTAAAATTAACGACTCTTATAATATAATTAAATATAATATAAAGTAATATAATAATATAATTAAAGTCCTACAGTGCAGCTGTGGATTTAGCAGACACAGAGTTAGGAGTTAGAAACGGAAAGGTGGCTCACCGCCGGCGTACATGACGGCGAGCATGATGGAGGAGATCCAGGCGATCTGGCTGTAGGAGGCGCCGAAGATCTTCTGGATGTCCTTGAAGAAGACGGTGATGGCCTTGGGGAACGCGTACGAGAAGCCGATGGAGATGAAGGACCCAAACACCACGGCCCAGCCCCAGCCGCCATCTGGGGGCGGCACGGCGGGCGGACCTGCGGCTGGCGGCGGCATCACGGGCCGGGTTCAACGCTCACTGGTCACTATGACAACCAAAAACAAGCAAACAAACAAACAAACAAGGAAGAGGAGAAGACGTTAGTATGAATGGAAACATATAATGAGGGAGTACACAAGTTAAAGTGGTAATCTGCGAGATCAATTGTCAATCAAACCATGTGGGCGGGGCTTGGAGGTGTGGCAGTGGGCGGGGCTTAGCACAAACAAGCCTTTTTTTTTTTGCAAGCAAATCCAGGTAACATTGTGAAGCCTGGCGGGAAGCTCAGTCATGAGCCAAGGCGTCCGTGACCGACTGTCAACCCTGATTGGCTGTGAGGGGGGCGTGGCCTGTGACAACAGCAGTGCCAAAAAGGGGCGTGGCTTCACACAAACAGGATCATAACCTCCAGGTGTAACCTTGGTGACGGTCCGAGCTCTACTGGGGCGTTTTGTCGCTTTTAATTTCCAACCCCGACCTCAATAAATGTTTAATTTTAGAAAAATAACACAACTTATTTAGATAATGAATAAACATAACAAATAAAAATAAACAAGTAAATAAACAGGAAAATACACAATATGGAGAAAAAAATCCAACAAATAGGACATATCATTTCACCTAAAGCGCTCCACAAACCATTTGACAGTATTTAGATTTTTCTTGCTTTTTTCCAGTTTCCAGATTTTTTCCAGTTTATTTCTTATTATTTTATTCATTCATTGATGTAACGAGACATTTACTGACACTCCGGAGTTTGAAGGATCTGTTTGCCCCGTGGTTTTCTCATGCTCTTATATTTGACTTAAGTGAAAATTATGGCATTATATGTATCTTTTTTTTTTTTTTTTTTTTTTTTTTTTTTTTTTACATTGTGGCTAATTGATAGATTAATGGTTTTCTGGTGTTGTTTGCACTAGGATTTTAAACTGATTTAATCTAATTTTTAGGTAATTTTCCTGGTTTTAAAATTTATTTCTGATAATTTTTTTCTGATAAGTTTTTTTTTTTTTTTTGCAAATTTCCAGATATTTTTGCAACTTTTTTTTTTTTTTTTTTTTACTCAATTCTTGCTCATTTTCAGGTCCTCTCATGCTAATATACTCATCACATGTTTTCCCATGTCTTTGAAAAAAAAAAATCAAGTGTATTAGGCTCTTCTAACAAACCAGAAAGACAAAGCTTACATCACTTCCTGCCAGATGCCGAGTGATTAAAACAGCGAATGGAATTAGTCCATATCGACATATTTATAGGAAAATAGTGGATTATCTGTAAATTAAAGCTATAATCTGTCATGAGGAGACTGAGGAGAGGGAAAAAAAAAACACAAAATCATCAGCTGTGACTCATATTGACAGTATACAGTCGACTGTGTGGACACTACAACACCTGACCGTCATTTACATTCAAACACACACACACACACACACACTGTGACAGTCAGGTGACAGCAGAGGAAATATAGGACAAACCAGCAGAGCATACACACACACACCCCCAGAGTTAATTATCCCTGTTAGAGGACACACACTCACCTGAGAGGCCCCGCCCATCTTTCACCTTCACACACACACACACACACACACACACACACACACACACTTCCCCTCAGGCAGTAAAGTAATGGAAACTGGGTGGAGCGGACTCATAGTGGCAGTTTAAATCAGGCGTTGCTGTTGACAAAGCAAACACACCCTGACTGTGTGTGAAAAGTGAGAGCGGCAATTTTTTGGCGGACACACTTTGCTCTATTGCCTCTTGACGGGCTTACACACGCACACGCAAACACACACACGCGCAGGCAAACACAGGTGCGAGAGCCAAAGGGCGGTCGCTGTATTCCAGCCGGGCCTAATCTCATTATTTTCACCTTTTCCAAAATCCCCAAAATCCTAAATCAGCCCTTTAATGAGCTTAGGGTTCGGTTCATATCCTGGCGCCTGATGCCAGAACAACACCGAGGGGCTCAGGCGGCATCTCGGGGGCATAAACAAACAACCTCGCGGAGGAACCGAATCCACGGCGTCGCGGCGTCACAAGTGAGCGATTAGCCCGGCCGAGCTCCACGCAGCAAAGCCCGTCTGCGGATTATTACGACGAGAGCGAAATAATTTGTTATGAAGTCCGACCGCCAGCAGTTTTCCAGCTTAACAGCGAGAGGAAAACAGGATCAGCATCACATCGGTGCAGCGATCAGTGCTGCTGCTGCTGTGAGTGGCTTTTCAGGGTGTTTTTTTTTTTCTTTTTTTTTAAAGTCTCCATGAAGTGACCTCGCATGACCTCGACTTCCTGTCAAACCGAGCGTCTTGAACGGCGACATCATCCTGCACCAGCGGCCGTGAAATTCAAATTTCAACCCATCAGACCTTCACACATCTGTACAACACCCTCTCAACCGCCTCATCCCTTCAAAATAAGAGTGTGCTTCCCCTCCCAAGCTGAGATCCTGTTGGTTTGCACTCATCAAATCTCCAAAGTAAGAGTCCTTTTCATGAGGTCTTACTCTGTTCCCATGAAATGACCTCACGTGACCTCTACCACCTGTAACACAGAGGGTCTTTAACAGCGACGTCATCCCTCATCGTGCACTAGTCGGCGTAAATTAAAACTTCGGTCAGAGAAAAGTAAAGTCAGTAATCAAACAAACTTCCTGTTTCAACATTTGAAAGAAGAAAGTAAGAGTCCATCTCATTGGATCATTCAGTCCATTTTTTGCTTGAGTTGAGTACTACTTTGTGAATTTCCCAGTCTGGGATCAATAAAGATCAATAAAGTACACCTATCTATCTATCTATCTATCTATCTATCTACCTTCACTACATTTTAACTCAGATCCATTACAGAGAACAGATGATCAATGACAGACTGTGGAGCCTTTCACAATAAAAGCTCAGTCAGCAAAGATGAGAAGAGGAACCTGCTTCTACTTTGTTGCTTCGACTATGAGTCATTTTCCAAATTTCACAATAAAAGCTGCACCGTGAAAAACTGCAGTGAGGACCGTTTAGACTCAAGTCTACAGGATCCTCGCTTCAGTTTGAGTGTAATGTCCCTTTAAAAGCATGTAGTGTGCAGCGTGTTCTCTCCTCCTTTTCTAACTGCAGGGAAAAGATCCCAGCGAACACAGTTACTGTTTGGAAAAAGGAGCTCAGTCACTTTTACTGCCAGGACATTTGACATGAGACACTTTGGACTTTTACTGCAGGACATTTTTACTGCACTACTTCTACTTCTACTGCAGTCACAGAAGAACAGTACTTCTTCTTCTTCGTTGGTAAACTATCAGGGCGTCGGCGGTCGCTCGAATGTTTTAGTCTCTTTGGTGATGCTGAAAACGGCGGCGCTCGTTTCACAGCAGCGACTTAAACTGAGCAACATGAGAGCGCCGCGGGGGGAAAAACAGACGCTTTAATCTCCGGAGTGTCAGTGAACGCCCCGTCACATCAATAAATGATGCCGCTCCGTCGCTGCTCTCCGGCTCGGGTTGCCATGTTGAGGCTCATCCATATTCAGTCCTGATGTGACTGTCGACAGGAAGCCCTGAACAAAACAAGCCGCCGCTCAGCCAGGAGCACATAAATACACGTATTTATACCTTGTTTTGTTTTGTTTTGTTTTGTTTTTCCAGATTAGAATAGAAAACAGACACATTGTTTTTCTTTTCTCTCTCTGCAGGTTGAAGGTTGAGGACATAAAGTGCAGAAAGTGCCTGTTTTTACGAAATCATTACTGTTTCTCAGCTGATCTCACCTATAAGCTGCTAATTCATGCACCTTCTCAGATATTAAAGCGATGGTAAACTAAACTATTATTTTTTCTTTAATCCAGATGAAACGGCTATTGGTTTCTGCAGTATCCAGCTCCTGTATGGTGTCATATTTCTGACTGAAACAGTATCCAATCACTGAAAAATTCAGTTCTTACAGAAAATCTCCAAATGTCTTTTTGACATCAAATCAAAGCCTGGATTATTTTAGGGCTCCTCAAGGTCTTGGTGTCCTCATGTGGCATTTGACCATTTTTATTCATTCTCCAGCGGCCAAAAATGGTTCAATTTTGCACCAAATCTGTGTAACAAATGGTATCAACATAAAAACTGATGCAACAACTTATGAGACATAATTGAACATGTGAATGGCACCCATCATAATGATCTAACCCTTAGACACTCTAAATAAATCAAAAAATAAACAGGTGCCTGACCAAAGCACAGTGTTTATTCCAGATTTATGTCTATAAAAAGTCGACACACAGAGCTGATCTGCATCTCAATTTAATCTTCAGGTTCCCAGCTTTCAGACCATGTTTATCACTTCTACTTGACTTCTACTGTTGACCTTTGACCTCCACCTGAAAACCCCTGGTCCCCTCTCTAAAACGGGTCTAAAAAGGGGCAAGAATGATAAAAAAAAAAAAAAAACTCATTCAAACTAAACTGGAAATGAAAACAAAAAGTCAAAACGAAATGAAAATTAAAGTCTGAGGCGACAAACAACCGGAAACACGCCGTCACACCGCCCTGCTGCTAGCTAACCAGCTAACTGTTAGCCGTTAGCTCTTTGATGCTTTTTTATACTCGAGTACAGACAAATTGGATTTTTACTACTACTTTTATTCATTTGCTTGTTTGGATATTTTTTATTCACTTTTAATATTTGCATACTTTTATTTTATGCTCTTCTTAAATTTGCTTCCTGTTTTGTCTGCTTTTTATTTACATATTTCTGTTGTGCTGTTACATTTGGCCTCTATTTTCTTCTTTATTTAACCCATTGCTGTTACATACAAAGTAGAGCCATATTTACTTTTCTTTAGTATTGAATTTATGTATTTCTTTTTGAATTTAATTTATACTGTATATAACTCTATGTAACTTCCCCCCAGCTTGTCCGACAGCCAAAACACTCCGTTAACAAAAGTTTCCTACTTGGCAGATTTCTGCTGAATAATTTACAGTCCCTCTCTTGTCAGGCGTTTGTCCGGACTGAAATCGGGCCAGCGTATGAAAATATAATCCCCTGTGCATATTCTGTGTATGGCCCCTTTAATCAAACTTAGAGATTACGCCTATTTTTTTTTTTTTTTTTTTTTTTTTTTTTTTTTTTTTTTTTGCGGGGGGGATACATACGGTGGATCTAATCCACGCTAATCAGATTAGCGGCTGTCCAGAGCAGCCGAGCCCGGGGTAGATATTGGTTTTGATTGATTGAACGTGACGACAATACACACACACACATGTGCACACACACACACACACACACACACACACACACACACACACACACACACACACACACAGACACACACGAGCCTCAGAAAGTCATAAGCAGCTTAGCTTTGACGAGGCTCACCAGAAAAGTGCAGCTGAGGGGAGAAGAAAGAATTAAAAAAAATGGAGTGTGTATTTAAAGCTCAGTCAGTGTTCAGCTACTACAATAACACGCACACACATCACACACTCACACACACATCACACACACACACACCCACACACGGTGGTTTCTCCTTGATTTGGAGGCTCAGATACACTCGTCATGTGTTTTCCTCTCGGTGTTTCGTCCTTCATCTGACATTAAGGAAGCAGCTGACCGGGAGGCCGAGTCCGCCTCTCCACCAATCAGACGACACGACCGGGCGACACACACACACACACATACTCTCCTCTTTCTCTCTCTCTCTCTCTCTCTGTGTGTGTGTGTGTGTGTGTGTGTGTGTGTGCTCTGGCTGCTCTGCAACATTTTCCTTCGAGTCATCAGCTGCTTCACCAGGTTACAAAAACCCTCCGTCACGCAGCTTTTCCCCCTCAGGCACAAGTGTCCTCTTAGCCCCGCCCCCACCCTCGCCTCCTCCTCCTCCTCCTCCTCAGCTGGTGAAGTCCCCGCCCCCACACACCTGTCAGTCATCCCGATGATGTCACCGCTCCTGAGGCTAAAGCTGAGATTACATTTGGTTGTAGAAGGCAGAAGGAAACAAAACTAATTTACTGACACGCTCCGATATCGTGACCCCAGGTAACCTCATTTAAAGCGGCCATGACCGAAACTGCAAAGTGTGCAATTTCAGTGAGAACTGATTAGACTCAGCTGATTAATATGTGGTATAAGCCCCTAAATTAACGTTTTGAGCCAACATGGCTCCCACAGCCGGCCTGACTCTTTTGTTATTGACTGCTCGTTACACTTTGTTTCTTCCCCCCGCCTCAGTCTAAATGGTCCTCGTTGTTGTTTCTCTGCAGCTTTACCCTCCTCTGACTCCAAATCTCATGGACCCTTTTGCTGTTGCTTATTTATTTTTTGAAACTTTAGACTCAAAATCCCTTTGTTTTCAAAAGGCTTTTATTTAAAGTCCCTGTGAAATGACCTCACGTGACCTCGACTTCCTGTCAGAGCATCTTAAACAGTGACATCATCATCCTGCTCTCGTGGCTGTGAACTAATTTCAACCCATAAAACCTTCACAAATAATAATAAAAAAAACTAACCAAATAAATAAACATCCTGTTTCAACAGGAACTACATAAAATCAAGAGTAGAGAATAATAATTTAAATAATTTAATTAATTTAATAATTTAATTAATTGCAATATTTTTATCTTTTTACTTTATTATTATTATTATTAATTTTTAAATGCTGTGTATGAAATGCTGTGCTCTAAATAAAATTGCCTTGCCTAATATATATATATATATATATATATATATATATATATATATATATATATATATATTTATTTTTTTTTTTTTATTATTATTTTTTTTTTTTCCTTTATACATTGCTTTGGACTCTAAAAACCATAATGTGTCTGAAGTTGCCATCATGTTGTGTCGAATTGAATAACTGAAGGATTTTCAATTAAATCAAGAAAAAAAATTTAAGAATATTCCTTATGGCCTCCTGTTTTTTTTTTTTTTTTTTTTTTTTTTTTCTTGTTTTATGTGTGTATTTTGTTGTTGTTTTATGTGCTGGGTGTAGAGCACTCTGTCATGCTGTTTTTGATAAGTGCTATATAAATAAACTTTAGCATTATTATTAGTATTAGTCATAGTAGTAGTAGTACTGGTAGTAGTAGTAGTAGTAGTAGTAGTAGTAGTCATGTGTTTTTTATTTACACCCCAAAACATCACAACATCAATGAAAAGCCAACTTCAGGCAAATGGGAGGGGATTCAAGTATAAGAACTGATAACGTATAATATAACACAGTAATTTATAGTTTTGTAGTTATTTGATTGTGAAAGAGGCTCCATATTGCAGCAAGCCTGAAGGCTGCAGGGTGAAGTCCTGCCAGCCGTCACTGACACAGCAGAAACCCGACACACTCGCCTCCACTGCCCAAAATCACAAAGTCACTTCCTGCCACCGTGAGCCGGCTCATTGTTTTCAGCTCGAGGTGCGACCGAAGCGTCGGCCCTTGACCTGAACCCCGTTCTCCACCTCGTCCCGTCACACCGGCCCGCACAGAGACACCCGGCAAGACGAGGCCGCGGGAAAACAAACAAGGAAAGGAGGGCCATGGATAGCCGAGGTTATGCTGTTAATGCATGAAACCATCCACACACACTCACACACGCTGCAGCAGCCGGCATGCCGTGTGTTTCAGTCCTGCTTCCTCCTTGGAGGTGAGTCGACTGGAACAACAGGAGCTCGGAGCGAGAGCAGAGCGGGAGGCCAGGAACCAAAATAGTACTTCTATAATGAAATCATCCAACCGGCGCAGCTCATCAGACCGAGTTACACGGCCCTGGACTGCATGAGTAACCCTGTGTGTGTGTGTGTGTGTGTGTGTGTGAGTGTGTGTGTGTGTGTATGAGGGTCATTCCTCAAAGGTCACCGGTGGAAAACTAGCTTGGCAGAAAGCCTAAAAAGCTGCATTCTTGGTGGCTTGTGCAGACACGGGCAGGAGCCAGGCCCAGGGTTGGATTTCAGGTGAGGCCACCGAGTGCAGGGCCGTAAATGTGTGTGTGTGTGTGTGTGTCATACATACATGTTTGCTAAATGCTAGCGGGTCACTCATGAATTCCACTGATCCAGGTGATTGTGCTGACCTGCGGGGCTTCGGGAATGAACAGGTGAGGTCACGGGGTCGGGCCTTTCACACTCTTGCAACTCAGAAATGTCAGAAATGTGAGATATCCCACTCTAATAATCACAGGACCAGGTCAGGACCAGGGCTCGGTCACGCCCCTTCCACGTCGGACGCCGATGCAAAAGGCGGCCATGAGAAGCCCGAGGATGGTGACGTGGTATCGAGAGCGAGGAAGTTCACAAACTGGGGGGGGGGGAGATCACAGGATCTTCACGCACGAGACCCAAGATCAACTCCTGTTTCCGGCGAGGCCTTTCGAGTGTGACCGAGACCGTGCCCTAACCTGAACCAAGTGGTTTTGGTCTCTAAACCCGAAAACCTAACCCTTTCCTTAACCTTAACCAAGTGTTTTTGTTACCTAAACCCTAAACCTAACCTTTCCCTACTTAATCTAAACTTTCCTTAACCTTAACCAAGTGGTTTTGGTGCCTAAACCCTGACCCTAACCTTTACCAAGTGCTTTTTTGTCTTAGCCTAACCCTAACTCTAACCCTTTCCTTAACCAAGTAGTCTTCATGGATAAGCCTGGCATTTCCCTAACCTTAACCAAGTGTTTTTATAATGCCTAAACCTAACCCTTTCCTTAACCTTAACCAAGTGTTTTTGTTACCTAAACCCTAACCCTAACCTTTCCCTGCTAAATCTAACCTTTCCTTAACCTTAACCAAGTGGTTTTGTTACCTAAACCTTAACCCTAACCAAGTGCTTTTTTTTTGTCTTAGCCTAACCTTTCCTTTACCTTAACCAAGTGCTTTTCATGCCTAAACCCTAACCTCTAATCTTAACCAAGTTGTTTTTGGTGCCTAAACGAACTGTGTGACACTGACATGTGATAAAAGCGAGAAAAGCCGATGCGTTCACTGCTGAAAGGAGCCTCGGGCGCTGCTATCTGGTGTAGAACGGGCGTGACCGAGCTGCGGCGCCTGATCACCTGGAAATGAGAATGTCTCTTTGCCCAGGGCTAACTAAACCCCACCTCAGAGCAGGTCAGTCCGGATTTTCTTGGGATATTCCCAAAATGCCAGTCAAAGTCTGTAGTGAGAATTGAGGTGTGACACTCAAGGTTAGAATTAAATCAATCGAATACCTCTTTAAAGAAACAGAACGTCTGCTGTCCAATCAAAACTGTGCGACACGTGTCTGAAGACTTTAACCCGTGGCTCTGATGTTCAACTGATTTGAACTGCGAGCCTCAGAGCGGCTGGAGGCTTTATTTTTTCACTCAGACGGAGCCATGCTAACGACTCCCATAGGCTTCAAGTCTTTATGCTAAGCTAACAGGAAATGCTACAAATAGAAACTGAAGCGAACTGATGTCTATCTACGTTTTTGGATGAACTGATTAATCATTTGAAGTATAAAATGTGAAAATCAAAGCCTGATGGGAAGTGATCAGAGTCCAAAATGACGCCTTCAATTGTCTTCTTCAGTCTGATCAGCAGCCAAAAAACTCAAAGTACTAATTTGATAAAGATATGAACAGAGAAAAGCAAATGACTAAAACCATTCATCAGTTAATCAGTCAATTAATTTTCTGTCCATCAACCAGTCATCACACATCGAGCACAACAACGTGTGAAGTAAATAATAAACATTAAATATTCTGAGAAAATTTAATACAAACACTCATTTAATTAGTGCTAATTGTGATTTTGCATTTGATTTGGATGAATTAAAGGTGACGGGACATTTTACACTGCAAAAAGTCAAAATCTTACCAAGATTATTTGTCTTATTTCAAGTAAAAATGTCTTATTTCTAGTCAAAATATCTCATTACACTTAAAATAAGACATGATCAGCACAGAAATCAATCAATCAATCAATTTTCACTAAAGACAAGTGATTTCTGTGCTGATCATGTCTTATTTTAAGTGTAATGAGATATTTTGACTAGAAATAAGACGAATAATCTTGGTAAGATTTTGACTTTTTGCAGTGTAGATCCTAAAGCAGGCAAGCTGAATGTCCTTCAGGAAACACAGGTGCTGAGACATGACCTCCAGAGCCAGCATACCAGCACACACACACACACACACACACACACACACACACACACACACACACACACACACACACTTCAGGTTATGTCAACGGCAGATTACCTGCTGGTGATGTTAATGTTAGTGACTTTGCTTTAGAAATAGTTCATCATTAACTCGATCAGCGAGCGCTCGTGTTGACCGAGCCGCTCGCCGGCGTCCGCTCTCACGCCCCGCTCGCTTTATCAGGGCGGGAGCTAATCTCCGGGCCACAGCGGCGGCCCCGTAAACACGGCCGCCCTCGCTTCGCCTCGCAAGCCAACAAAACCGACCGCCGCGTCTCAGCAGAAGAAAGGCCGAGGAGGAACAATGGCTTCCCTTTGAAAGCCGCGTTTTGTTCATGAAAGGTTAGCAGGCGGGGGTCTTTCCCTCCAAACAAACGGCGGGCCTGACACGCCGTCTACTCGATTGTCAGCCGCGACGCTTTGAAGTCCCGCGGCAAATCCCTGCAGAGAATTAAACCAAAAACAAAAAACTCAAGGTCAAATAAATCTGGGTCAACATGGCGAAACAAATTTGAGGCAAATTGAAAAGCTGCACCCTCTGTGATGATTCATTCATCAGTTTAAAGCAGCAAGTGAACGCAACACCGTTTGGAAGTCCCTGAAGTCGGGCTTTCCCACCGGTACTTAAACACACCACGAGGGTTTCTGGCAAAGGGAAAACTAAATCGTGTTTTCATGGAAATCCTGGTTTAGTTAAATCATTTTTTGATATTTTTTTCTGATAGATGTGAAATAATAACTCAAGAGGTCACATGAATCTCGGTCAAAATACCAGGATGAAAACAAACGACACCTGAAGATATCCAATTTGCAAACCTGCAGCCTCAGTAACAGTTAGTTTATCATTTATTTCCTCAGCATTTGTCACCTGGGTTTGATTTTCCAACAAAACAGCATGAGAACGCAGCACCGCTTAGCATTCAACTTGGAGGTCCCTGATGTTGGGCTTTCCTACTGGCACTTAAACACAACACAAAGGAAAACTAAATCGAGTTATGATGGAAATCCCAGCACCGAGATCAAATTAGGCCAAGAGCGTCAAAGTTTGGTCAAATCAGATTTTTGCAGACAGATTGATTTAAAAAAAAAAAAAAAAACTCAAGAGGTCAAGAGGTCAAACCTGCAGCCCCACTAACAGTTTATTTATCCTTTACTTGTTTATTATTTGTCATCTCAGCTTGGATTTTTCCACTAAACAGCACGTGAACGCAACATTTAAAAGCCTGACTCGGAAGTCCTGGATGTCAGATTTTCCCCACCAGCACATAAACGCAGCACAAAAGTCTGACATTGGAAATCACAGACTTGATTGTGGTGAAGATCCACAATCAGATCAGCTGATCCCACGATCGACCCGGCCGACACGTTTTGGTGGAAAGAAGGATGAAGAGAATAAGCTAAATTTCCGGAGAGATGTCGTGATGCCCTCAAACGCACCACGAGGTTTGTGTGGAGGGAGATGCTGGGAAATCTGATTAACAGTCACTTTCTGATTTTGGATTTCTGGATTTTGCTCTGCATTTTCAAAGTGAAACGACTTTCAAAGTGACCATAAGGCTTTTTAAATAGCAAATACACCAATATGGACTTTTAGGGCTGATAATCAGATCCAGCAATTATGTTTGTTGTGTCCAATACTGATGTGAAAAAAATGGCTCTTTCATTTGCAAAAATGTGAAAAGGACAGTAACAGCTACGTTTTCCAATCGTCAGCACCGTAAATAAACTGCAGTCAACACAGGAAGGAAAGTCTCATTTTACTGAGCAATATTTCTCTTTTTCGCTCTTAAAGTGCAAACAGGCAGTGATGCCGTGCCTGTGAATTCAAGGAAAAACCATGTCACATTCAGCAGGACACAGAAAAACAGCCAGACTACACTGCCTGTTTAAAATAACACTGTGTATTCAGTGAGGAAAGAAAAATCCTCTGCATTATTAGAGGTAATTATCACCTGAAATTCCAATATCAGAACAACAACAATAACCGAATTTTCTCATTTATCACAGGATGATATATCAGCCATCACTATTTTTTTTTCAACGTTTTTTCAAATTAAAGTAAAGAATCTGCATCGAGACGAGAATCAGATCCGAATGAAACCAAAACACGGCTGATCCTCCACCGCTCTGCCACGAGACTCAAGGAATTTCTCAATGTTTGCCCTGGAAATGATCCAGGAAGCGCCGGAAACATATTTTATAAGAGAGAGAGAGAGAAAATCAATTTCCTCCCCTGGTGAGCACGCTTAGGTGTATATAAATATCCCTGCGCAGATATGGTGTATATAGGTGTATTTTTTATTTTTTTATTTTACAGTTTCTTACCTCTGTATTTATTGTTGTCATATTTTGTGGGATTAACTCACATATTGAGACATAATGCACTTTTTTTTTTTAATTTGCAAGGCACATGTTTTAATATTTCTTATTTCTTTCTATTTCTTATCATGTCATTCTTTTCTTGAGAATTTGAGCAACTGCAACCGACCCAGGTTCCCCTCAGGGGTCAGTCAAGTATTTCTGCTTCTGATTCTGATGAAACTGACCAAGTAGAATTATGAGATTAATTATAAAATTCAGTGAATTAGTAGCAGTCAAAATAAGCAATAAGCGTTCTCAGTCTGCCACGTCTGTTTTAATGCTGTATGACATCTAACTTTGTTCTTATGCATCTTTAATGAAAAATGAATGAATGAATGAAAAGATTTAACCGCATAAACAGGAAAACCCAAGCCCCGCCCACTCTGTTTGATTGACAGGTGATCTCCAGTGATGAAGACGATGGAAACACAATAAACGGCACATTTTCCTGTATTCCCTCTATATTCTTCACACATAAAACTTTTTTGCAGCTCAGTTTTCATGACATGAATTCATTCTGGGTGAGGAAGCGAAGAACACGCAGACGATGTGAACGCCACATGCTGCTGCGGTCTGACCGTGACAGGCAGCAGAACGAAGGCCGGCTCTTCCCGGTATCACTGTTGGCATTCCCAGCAAAACAACACTGAGGGGAATGTTTCAAATATCTGCAGGTGATTGCCGAAACATGAGAAGTTTACAGGGGGAGAGAAAAATGTGCCACGACCTTTGAACACGCACGGCAGAAAACTGTGGCGCTCGCCAAGTCACGCAAACATGACGCACCGGACCGTCACCAAGGAGGCTGCGTCTGCCGGGAAACAGCTGATCTGATCTGAGACGTCTGCTGTGTTTAAAGTCACTTTCCAACCCAGTAATCCTGTTACATGGCCCGGACTGACCAGCCGTTTGATCCATTATTACTTTTTCATTTAGTCTGGTTGCTTTCACACAGCATGTAAACCAAAGTGACACGCTGCTAAACACTGTGCATAAAGAGAAATGGTTCTTTTCTCACATTTTGGCATCTTTTAAAGGAATACTCCGGCATTTTGGGCAAAATATCCTTTTTCTGACTTGAGACAAGATGTTGGACACCATTTTCTCCTCTGTATGTCCAGTGGTTCAGTTCCTATGGGTAGCATTTCCTGTTAGCTTAGCATAAAGACTTGAAGTCTATGGGAGTTGTTAGCCCAGCTCCATCAAAGTGAAAAAATAAAGTTTACAGCAACTTTGAAGATGTCTTATTTACACAGAGCATCATGTGGATTCTGAGGTTTGTTTGTTTCACTTTGACGGAGCCAGGCTAACGACACCCATAGACTTCAAGTCTTTATGCTAAGCTAACACGAAATGCTACCCATGGGGGGTAGAAATGGTGTTCAGCATCTGGTCTCAGTCTTGGGAAGGGTTAGGAGAGGTTAGGTTGGAGTATTCCTTTAAGTGAAACTAATAAAACAAGACAATGAAAGCCACCTCTTCCAGTTTTTCCTACAGCACCCGAATGCAGCATGAACCCAGCAGCCAGCAAATCATGGCTCAGTGTATGAAATATCGTATATTTTGCCTGAGCATCAAGGGAAGATCTAGATTGTGTTCACTGACCAGTTCAAACCACAGTAAATTTAAAGTGTGTTCTTCTGTGTGTGTGTGTTTGTGTAAGTGATGGGAGTGTGTGGTGCGTTTACGTTCCTGTCACAGGTGTTGTTACGGTTTGAGCTGAGATAAAACAAGGCAGGATGAAGCTTCAGCAGCTCCTGAGGGGAACCCGGATCTGGTTAAACCAAACCAAACCAAACAGGGCGTCACAGGTGCTTCATCTGTCACCTGACCATCAATAAATAATAAACGATGTGTTTTTACAAGATGTTTGCGTGATTGCTAAACAAAGCAGCCCGTCACAGATCAGCCAATCAGCCTCTCCGGTGCATTCTGGGATGGGACGAGGAAGCGCCATAGACTCCAGTGTTAAACGTCTGCGATAAAAACACTATTTCAAGAGAAGAGTTCATCACAGTGGCCGCTGGAAATCATCTCAGCGGCGACAATAAAACATTTCCCGCGGCTTAATTATGGCTTCTTAATGTTATGCTGTCGCTTTAGAATGAATTAAAGTCAATCAGCAGGGCAGCCAATCACCTCCTTTCATTTTACATCATGAAAACGACTTTTCATGAGGATCTTTACGTCGTTTCGTTCGATACCGCTCCTGAGATTATTTATTTTTATAGCTTATTTTTACACCGTTATAGTTTTAACATGGGAGTCTATGGCACTTCTGCCTCTAATCCCATTCATGGCATCAGTGGACTTTTCCACAGCGGCCATTTTGACGTGAAATTGCAGGGTAAACACAGGTGTCACGAGTAATATTAAATAAGAATCCATCATGTTTCAGGCTAATGTTATTAATAATGCAGGTTCAGGCTGGCTCACTGCAAAGGATTTCTCCATAGAAATTAAATGGGAAACTGATTAAGGTCATTAGTTACACCTGTGTTTACCCTGCAATTTCATGGCGGCAGGTGGGACCGGACAGGAAATCTGCTTTGTGTTGCTTTACGCCACAAGACAGGGAGAGGGCGCTGTTCTTCCAGAGCAAACGGAGCTTCAGCTTTCAGAGTTTCTGGGGAAAAAAAATCACTTCCTGTCAGTGCACCAAGGCAGCGATGTTACTTTGACGTCTTTAAAGGGATAGTTCAACCAAAAAACAAAGATTTTTTTTCCCGCTGGATGGGATTTTGAGCTCAAACCAACCAAGAAGAGGAACATCTCGAGCAAACCTGAACCTGTCTGCACGCATCTCTGAATACCTGTGAGTCTCTACAACCTCCTCGAGGGCGGACAGATACCATTTACTGCTGGAAACAACCCCCGACAAAACTCTGCACCAACTGAGGATTATGTTGGGTAACCCAGTCTTTGCTTTTGGATTTTTACTTTTTTTTTAAACACATTTTTTCCCATATTTCTGACAGTTTGCGTTCCATAAAAAAAAGCATCCCCCCCAATGCAGATTGAAAACCTCACCAAATCACACAGAGTCTATCTGGATGGAAGGACTGCACCAAGAGGAAGGGGGATTATTTGTGTGTGTGTGTGTGTGTGTGTGTGTGTGTGTGTGTGTGTGTGTGTGTGTTTTGGGTGAACTGTGCCTTTGTAGTTGTCAGATCTCTGCGTGTGTGTCGGTGTAATGTATTGACAGGGTTTGGGTCGTGCCGCATTGTTTGGCTTTGCCTTGTTTATATGGAACGGGTTTGTCTCCACAACAGACGACAGGGAAAGGAAACCTGATCCAAATCTGAAAGCCCATGGAAATGCATTCAAATCCACGAGGTGCACGCCGAGCAAGGGCCACGCCCCCCACCCCCTCCCACCCCTCCCGTGCACGCTCTGCCCGCGCTGGATGTAAACCCGAGCCTGAGCTGAACCAATAAACTTTACCTTTTATCAGCTCGGTGACAAAGCGCGTCGACGCCGCCCGCCATGAGATTACAGGAGCAGAGGCAGGGCCGCCGGTTTATCCTGCCGCAAACGTCCTTCAGCGGCTTTGAAGCCCTGAGCTCGTGTTCCTGCCCACATGTGCCGGGAGGGAGGAAACACCGCGTGTGGACAATGACAACCAAACAATGTTTAGAATAGCCACAGAGCAAAACTACGTGCAGCAACACACCTTCGACCTGGAGGCAGGCAGAGGAGGAAAGTCAGTAGAGACGGAGCCGCCGGGCCCACCATGCAAATCAGGCAGAGCAGCTCCAGCCCCGCCCTCCTCAGCCAATCACACGCATGTTTTCTTTTTTTTTTTTTTTTTTTTCTCTGGACAGCTCATTTGCTTGTGAAAGACAGAAGCATCTCAACACAAGAAATCTGATATTCAACAAGCGTCACTGATCTGACCTTTAAATGTATCATGTTAATAGTTATGAATATTAATTTTCGTGCCTTTTTATTTATTTGTCACATTTTTCACCATTGTTCCAGTAATTATTTGCTCATCGCCTTTTTCATATGTTTTTTGGAAGAACAATATTGTATTGGGAAAAGGTCATGATGCAAATTAGCAAGAAACGACCCTCCAAAAAATATAGCAAAAAAAAAAAAAAAAAAAAAAATGTAGAAGATGGCAAATATAAAATAAGCAAAAGAAATATTCAAAAATCTACAAATTTATCTACAAATCTACAAAATTACAAGAAAATTATTATTAAATCCGTCAAAAATAAATAAATAAATAAATAAAAATACAAGACAGTTATCAAAAACAATGCAAAAAACAAAATTTTAATTATCATGATTCTAAATGTAAAATTACTACAAAAAATTGCTAAAAAAAAAAAAAACTAAAAAAAAACTAAATTACTAAAAACTAAATGCATTAAATAATACTAATAACTAACTAACTAAATAAATGAATAAATAAAATATCTGCAAAAAAATGAAAAATAAAAAGAACTAAAGTCCAAAATGTGCTCTGCAGCATCACGTTGTTCTGAGACGCAGCGACAGCAGGTACTGTGCAACAGCTAGAAGATAGCGACGTAAATCTGGGACTTTTAGAGCCACAAACATTTCACTACAACACACTGAGATGGTGATGATGATGATGATGATGCAACAAGTCAGACATCATAACTCTTAACTAGTTTGGAGAAGACTGACGACCACGTGTTAAAAAAATCTGTAACTTTGCTTAAGGCGACGCAAGACAACAGGAGCTGTGATTGGCTCGTTCGGGCTGCGGCGGCCGCCACCCGGAGCCAGCGGAGGAGCGACGAGCCGAGCAGCTTCACTCATCCGTTCGCTTCTGTTTTCATCTCCGAGCTCTACGGCCCGCTGGGGGGAAATCTCCTCAGAGGGAGAAGCCCCTCGACTGACGCCGTGATCTGGACTTTGTGCTTCCACATGTTGGGTTTTCACTCAACTGGACATTGTTCCTCCTCAGCCTGCAGAGGAGCACCTGATCAGCGTGTCAGCAGCACCAGGCGTGCACCTCCTCTCTGAACCCTGACCCTGAAAACACGTCCAGTCACTGTCAGGTTTGTTACACAGCCTCGTTCACACTGCAGGCAAACCAGGTCTGTAAGACAGGCTGTCCACACTGTTATTAAGTGAGCAGACTGGATTTGCACATCCAGACATCACCAATCTATCTGCACGGGTTGCTATGGTAACTACGTATGCTGCTGCAGCATGAGAAATGTCCAAAGCCTCCCCTCAAAGTGCCAGCGCCTCTCTCTGGATGTGATGCTGCCGCTGTGCGTCGCGTTACGAGTGACGGAGAAGACGCTTTAAAATCCAATTTGAGCGTCCAAACTGAGACGCATCTGTAGAAATCTGATCGGAATCGCATTTCAAACCTCCTCCGAGGCCTCGTTCAGACCGCAGGGCCAAATCCGCTTTTTGCCAAATCCAGATTGTATCCGGGTGGATTTTAGAAAGTCTGGACGACAAAAAAAAAAAAAAACATGGAATGCGTTTTTTGCAAATCAGATTCAACGCCGGAGAGCCGCGTCACCAGCACACGTAGTTACTGACACCTACATCGTTACCATAGCAACTCATACAAACCTGATCTGATCACCTGCACATGAAGAGCGTGGACGGCCCGTCTTCAAGGCCTCGATCAGACCGCAGGCGGGTCGGATTTGTTTCTCAAATCAGATCTTTAACGCACCGTTTATCGGCGGAGGTTGCTATGGTAACAACGCAGGTGTCAGTTTATCAACATGGAGGCATGAAAATGGAGCTCCATCGTCTCGCCCTCCAAACAGTCGCTCTGTCAAGTCGCAGAATGTCTCCGTCGCATTCGATAAATTCAGCGCCGGAGGAGGCTGAGATGAATCAACGTATCCATGGCAACAGCAGCCGCTATCATGCACTTCGGTCACTTTGAACGGACATCGTCGTCGTGTGTCGTGTTGCGAGTGACGTGACAGACACTTTGAAATCCTGTCTGAGCGTCCAGAGCATCCGGACTGAAACATACCTGTAGAGATCTGACTGGAATCACATTTCAGACCTGCTCCAGGTGTGCTTTGGATCTGATTTGATTCCAAAATCAATCAGGATGCAGTCTGGATATGACAAAACACGGATTTGGGCTGGCAGTCTGAACAAGGCCTAAGATCTGATCTGAGAAGCAAATCTGATTCACCTGCAGTCTGAACAAGGCCCAAATGTGGTTTGGATTCGATTTGCAACTATCACATTTCAAGTTTTTTTTTTTTTTTTTTTTTTTCCTGTCCAGACTTTCTAAAATCAACCTGGATAAACTCTGCATATGACAAAAAAAAAAAAAAAAACAGATCTGACCTTGCAGTCTGAACAAGGCCAGAGTCAAGAGGAGGAACACTAAGGGGGTGAAGCAGCGGCTCTTCCTCACGTTCTTTCACAGCAAAAATGTGCAGCTGAAATTTTGCAACGTGTCCCAAACGTCTATTGTCACACATCTCAGATGTGGTTGCCAAGTGACAGCAGCTGGTAAAGAGTCACAAACCAAGACAGACCCGGCGTTTCTGTGCAACCGAGAGGCTGTGATGGCAGCTTTTGAGGGCAATACGCCAGAAATGATTTGCATCATGTGCCTTGCAAAACTGAACTTGGTAGTGATGAAGCCTCGTGTGACCTTCCTGCACGGCGGCCATTTTTAAATTCCCCTCTGCGGCATCACAGTGAAGCAAAACATCTAACCACAGCCTGGACCAGCGGGAGGCGAGGTGTGTGCTCTGTAAGCAAAGAGCTTGCATTTGCACAGGCTTTGTAGTAGGCCTTATTTTAGCCACTGAGCACTTTTTTATCTTGGTCAGTAAACATATTTTTCCTTCATGGACTTACTCTTATTGTGAAGTTTTTCTGGCAGTGTGTAGTTTCTACTGACACAAGGTCACGGCGGGCAGATGGTGACTGAATTCTCACTCCTTTGGTGGACTGCCCCTTTAAATATCTTCCTCAGTGAAGTCACCTCAGGTAGCCTTTTCCTAAAAACCCACCTGCCTCCCCCAAAGTGGCTGATTTTGTTCTTCCCTCGGCTTAATCGAGCCTGACGGAGGCCTGCATCGCTCAGACGCCTCTGATGCCAAACTCTTTGTCCCGTTTGGGATTTAAACGAACTCTGGTGCTGAGAACCAGAGGATAAAAGTCACCTGATGCCAAACTAAGCCCTGAGAGTCAGTCCAGGTATTCACACATCCTCAGCAAACACGTCTGTGGTGAGAGGCAAACAAAGTGTGTGCTTCCACCTGGCCCGACTGGTTTTGTCTTTATTGAGGGGGGGAATCCTCAGCCTGGTCTGCCCTGGGTGCCGGCCACCTTTTACATTTCAACACTTCAACCAGACAATGTGCCCGGGGTGTCATCTGCCGTGAAAAGCCCGGCTGGTTCACAGAGGAAAGCAGCAGAAAGAGTTATTTTTAAAGCTCACCAGCTGACCGAGGAGAGAAACATCCCCAGCTTGTGCCAAAACCCGGCTCACGGAAAAACTCCTGATCAAATCCTCGGATAATAATAGAGTGTGATCTGAGCAGCCCCGCGCCGCCTAAACCTCTTATTCTGCAAATAAATCAGCATCATTTTAAAGAGTAAAGAAGGTAAAAATGTGGCGGGCTGGAGGCTGCCGGTGCTGGAGCAGAAAAAGTGATGCAACAGCAGCGTGATTCCTCAGCAGTGCAGCTTTATCGTGTGATGATGATGATGCTGATGTAAGGACGCGGACCGGATGGAGCCGGTCACAGCGCCCCGGGCCTGCATGCACCAAACCCGGGCACCGGCTGTCTCGCACCTGCCTGGGTCACAGATGATGAATATTTCATGTCGGGCACGGCGGCGACTCGTCTCCCTGCGGGGTTTCGGCCGCACAGCTCGGCCCGCGACATCACGCCGAACACCGCCGGTTACTGCAGCGCCCCTGAACGCAGCACGAAGCGCATTAAGAGCAGCGCATTTCCAGGCCGGAGCCGCTGACACGATCCCGCCGAGCTGCGGCTCACACGCGTCCGGGGCACAAAATGCCGACGGAGGCTTCCTGTCGGATAATCCCGCTGCCTCCTGCCCGGCGCTTCTCCCGCTCCCAGCGACACAAAACACACACACACACACACACACACGCTGCATGAAATGCTCGTGTCATTAAAATAATTATTGTTAATATTTACCTTTTCTGAGGATAAAGCGGCGGCGCGGCTCCTGCAGGCGGCCCGGCTCTCTGACCTTGTAGCAGGAAGATGCGTTTTACCTCTCTCTCTCTCTCTCTCTCTCTCTCTCTCTCTCTCTCTCTCTCTCTCTCTCTCTCTCTCTCTCACTCACTCACTCACACACACAGTGAGTGTGTGTATTTAAATTTCCTGGCTGCTGACGGAGGGCGGCGCTGTCCCGTCAGCTCCGTTACTCGTTACTCGTGTCAGAGGCGTTACTGTTCAGTTTGACTGTTGTGTTTCTCCCTGCCGTTCAAAAAATAACAAAGTTCTATGTCACTGTTATTATTATTCGATACCTGAGTGAATTCACTTGATTTGTTTCAAAATAAAAACTAAAAAATAAAATAAACAAAAAATTAAAAAAAAATTAAATTATTAAATAAATAATAAAATCCATAAAATTGCCACAAAAATAAAATAAAATAAAATATTAAATTTTATATGAATACTTTTTATAGAATATTAATAGAATAAAAACAATAATAAAACGTAAATAATAGGCCACTAATAATAATATAAAACAAATAATAAAAATATAGAATAATATAAAATAAAAATAAAAAATATAATAAGAAAAACAAATTACAATTATACTACTAATAATAATTATTATTACTACTATTGTTCTTATTAAAATTTAATTATTATCATTACAATGCACTGTTGCTGTTATTGTTATTATATTTACTTTTGTACTTTATTTTATGTTAGTTACACATTTCAAAACTGTAAAAACTTAATTTAATTTAATTTAATTTAATTTAATTTAATTTACCTTCTTACTGCAGTATTTCTTTTCCCTCCGTTGTGCCCCAAACTGACAGAGGTTCACTGGTTTCCTCTGTGAAGGAGTCAGGAAACCACACAGCTCCTTTGTGTATGTGTGTGTGTATGTGTGTGTGTGTGTGTGTGTGTGTGTGTGTGTTTGGTCTCTTCAGAACCTGACAGCACGCACGTGTGTTAACCTCAACATTATGTCTGTAGGCCTATCTGCTTGAGACTGGGGGAAGTCATGTGATTACTCCTGGTGGCGTGTGTCACGTCCAGGCTGCTGATTCAAACACACACACACACACACACACACGCCTGTTAGTCCCCAGTTACTCTAATTATTTCGACTGCAGGACTTCTTCCCAGCTGTTGAGTCAGATGTTTGGCCACCAAACGCTCCCTGGGCCTCTCCTGCGTAAATCTGCCGCAGCAACGAGCCCAAACCGGGTCATCTGGGCTCAATCCAGCAGATTACAGGGCAGGGCGTCACTTAGAGCCTGACAGTAACCTGCCAGACCTGAGGAATAAATGTCAGCAATAAATCAACAGCTGAACGGGAGTTAACAGGCTTTACGTGTTAATTTACCCTTCAGGATATATAGCCCCATAATAAAGTGTTATGAATTTAGCTTGAAAAACCATTAAAAGATGAAAATGACAGGAAAGCTATACGTCTCTACTGACTCCAGTAAAGTCTCTGCTGTCTTTTGATGGAGCACCAGAGATATAATTCAAGTCTTTATGGGATTATTATAGGAATACTATAGAGATACCACAGGGAATATAAACGTCAGCGTGCAGTGATGTCACTAAACACCACAAAGTCTCCATAAGATTATTACAGGAATACAGCAGATAAAGCTCCTTTAATCTCACTACTGAGTCACTTATTATACTAATATAGGCATATTAAAGGAAATCATATACGTATATATAATACTGAGACTGATAAAGACACTGACACACTATGAGAGCCTACAGGATTAAATGTGCATTACAAAAAATAGTTGTAGTTGTAATGTTTATGGATGCTTGAACAAATTTAATGAAAATTTATTTGACACTGAAAATAAATCTTCAGCTTCCCGTGACAGGGCTGCTCATTCTTAACACTTGGATTATGTTTTATTTTATTTATTTATTTTATTTTATTTTATTTTATTTTATTTTTTTAAATCAAGTTAGTGGTTTAAACTCATAATCCTCCCCTCCAAAGTCCCCAGAAATGAGTTTTTAAAAGCAGATTAAAAGAGAAAAAAAAATATGTAGGTATATATATCTCATGACCTCCTGATTCCCTCCGACCTGTTTACAGGAGTCGTGGCCTTTTCAGGTTCCTGCTCATCATCATCATCATCATCATCATCATCATCATCATCATCATCATCATCATCATCATCATCATCACTTCTCTGCTGCTCTCTTCTTTCTCTTTGCAGTGACTTGATCAACAGCAACAAAGTTATTCATTTCTAGTGATTTGCACATCATTTCTTCCCCAGTTCCTTCGTCTATGATTTAAATTCAGTCTCACACGTCTTATTTTTGTTTATTTTTATGGTTTTAGTGCTGCACTTTTACAATGAGCATGGCATTTTAATATTTCTGAACACAGGAATAATAAATGTAAACACAAATTATAAAATACTAACTGTATTGTCAGTGGTTGAGTTGATTATAATCAGAAGTGAAATATTTCATGAATAATAATAATGGATGTAAAATGTGTTGCAGCACTGATGTATTTCCACATGTAACTTGAATATTAAAAGTTTTTGTGTTTTATGAGAAGGTCTCTGAGTGTGTGAGTGTCCTCAGGTAACACTGGAGGAGGAGACGTGTGTGTGTGTGTGTGTGTGTGTGTGTGTGTGTGATGTTTTGTTCCACGTCCTGGCAGCAGTTGAAAAAGCCGAGTGTGCAGGTTTTTCTGGCGAGCTGCTTGTTTCCTGCTGAGCTGAGAAAACGGGTCGCAGGTCAGAGCAGCTGCTGCCTGCAGGTTGTCGGTTTGAATCCCCTCAGTCTTTACTACTGCTGAAGTTTCCCTTGAGCAAGGCAGTGAACCTGTGGCTGTCACTGCACTGTTCAGCTCCCACTGTGAATGTGTTAAAGGGAGACTTCACCCATTTTGAATAATGAATGTAGGACAGTTGTGTTGTTGTCTTCCTCGTTGTCGTGCCGCTGCGAGCGAGGGCCTCGACCTCCAACCACGAGAACAAAAACCATTTGTCTTTCCACTCTCGTGCCGACAGCCCTGTGGTCTCTCATGCGAGAGGGAAGTAGGCAGCGAGTGGTTAAAGTCTGCACACCTGCCACCAGCTAACTCCTGCCTTGGACTGACACCTCAGTTTTTTCAGTTTTTCAGTTTTTGGCAGACCTGTCCTGCTGTACGTTGGCTCCCCACCGCCGCCAGCTGTCACTGTATATCACATAACGTCCTCATTTCATCGAACACCACTGATTTGACATTGGACGTTGTCCTCTGTCCAGACAGCGAGCAGAGCCCTGATGTCCTCATTTGACCAGGACTGCCACTTGTTCTCTATTTTTCTTTCCTCTGTTATTTTCCTGCCACAAAGCGAGCTGCTGCGCTGACATCTGCACTGATCAGCTGCACCGTCGCCCCGCCCACAGCCAGGTAAGCCCCGCCCACGAGCCTTAGCTCCGCCTCAGAGCTCGGTTAGCCCTGACCGACAGCCCCACCGAGCCGCGATCAGAGACTGGAAGTGACAGTAGAAACCCAGTTGGCCTCGGCAGCAGGAGCACGCCGTGTTTGGTGTGACCGTGGAAAAGCCGACGAGTGTTACTGGTTGCTGGATAATGGCTGGATGCTACAAATGCTGACTGTTCAGGAGAGTTCAGAGCAAACGCAAAGTGTCTTTTCACATCACAGAAGTGCACCAATGTGGCCGTAAAATTTTTTATGAAGTTGAAAAATTTCAACTGACATGAATGATGCAAACCCATCACCCACGGTGAATTTGCATCTACTTGCGTCTTTGCATTGATTTTGTAATTGTGTCGCGTTAAAAACTTACCTCACATTTGGTCTGAATGCACCTTTAGCTTCATTTCCCTGCCTTTCTTAAAATGCGTTAATCCCCTGAAATTGTTATTTTAACAAAGCGTGTGTTTTTTTACGATGAAAAGCAGAATTTCTACCACCTGAAATAATGGACACTAGACAATACACAAAAAGGAAAGAAAAAATCAATGGTAGAACTTCCACACTTTTACCCACAATGCCTTGTGTGTCCTGTAGGTGGTTGCGGTCCCTTGTTGGAGGACTGAGACATTCTCAGGTCCAGGTGACGTTGCTCTCACCTGGACGACCCAGCTGAACTGAAGCAGGATCAGTGCTTTCACAGACTGAGAGGGTTCATTCTCAGTTACATTTAGAGACACGCCGTGTACAAGCCAAATGTCTGGCCTGAGGGTGGCGCTGCAGGAAGGGTCAGGATTACCCCTTTTCCACCAAAGCGGTTCCAGGGCTGGTTTGGAGCCAGTGCCTGACTTAGCACCAGTTCTTTGTTTTTCCACCGCCCAAGCACCGGCCAAACTGGTTCCAAACTGGTTCCAGGCACCAACTTGGAGCAGGAGCTAAACAGGAGCCAGAGAAAGAACTGATGACGCGGCCCACCACGTCATTGGTGGGCGGGGTTACAGACCCAAACGGGAACAGCAAACGCTATAAACGTAAAGTTAAACCTAGTCGTCGTTCGTTCCGGCCACGAATGCCTCTGGGCTGCAATGTAGGCTTGTAAAGACACTAGCAGTATTTGCATCGCTACAATGGCTCATCCATTTGTCGTCCATGTTTGTTATTGTGATTCCGAGCGAGCGTCTCACACACCCACGTGATCACGTTTTCCGCTGACGTCATGACGTGGCTCTGACTTGGCTTTGCTTGGCTCTTGGCCGGTGGAAAAGCAAACCAGTTCTTTGTTGGAACCAGTTAAGCACCGGCTCTAGCACCAGCACTGAACTAGCACCAGGTTCTCTTTGGTAGAAAAGGGTCGAGATGTCACCAGAACTGACACGGTTCATTCTCTGGGTAGCATGAACGTGCTTTCTAAATGTTCAATGCAATCCACCCAGCAGATTTTGAGAAACGTTGCCTTAAAGTGTTAACCCTAACCCATAAAGTGTTGAACGGAAGGTGCAACTTGTTAAGTGTAACGTTATTGTCCCATCACGGTTTTTGCTCCAACCGGTGAAGAAACCTGATTGGCTAAAAATAGATCCGACCACCTCATCAGACAGACAGACAGACAAGGAGTTACAATAGTCAGGGTTTGGCAAAATACAAGAAAGGATCAGCTGTTTTTCAGGTCTAAATAAATTTAGGTGTACTCCTGTAAAGTCAGGGTGTGGGGTGGAGGATGACCTCGGTGGAGTTTGATTCAGGTTTACGACTCGTTATCTAACACACGGGAAGTTCACTGACCTTAACGTTTACAGCAGAACAAACTCATTTAACACAGTCTGACTGAATGAGAGGAACTGACACACCTGCTGTTAACAACCGGCCTGAGAAATACAAGTGGACAGCTGTCAGTCCACCTGCATCTCACCTGCCCTCTTGTGATTGGATCTCACTTTCCCGCTCTATATGCAAATAAACGTGTCATTTCAGAGAGAGAGACAGATGAAATTCCCACTTTGCTCGTCCTCCTTCGACGCAAAAAATAAAAATAAAGCGGTGTTTAACAGGCAGCAGGTCTTTAACAAAAGGAGACGTCCTCGCTCACTGCAGCCGCAGTTTAATGAGCTGTCAGTCACTGAGGACGCATTTCACAGCTGTCACAGCTCGACCCGATCACCTTCAGCTCAGATTATTGAATTATTCCTGTGGCTCTGAGAGGGTCGGGTTCTCCGGTGAATAAATCAACCTGTAATATTTTTGTGGTTTTCCTGTAGTGATTGCAACGCACACATATGCATGGCCGCTATAATATTTCTATGGTATTCCTGTACTAGGCCTAATTCTATCTCGTCTGGGATTAGAAAGAGTGTGTTTTATTTAAGAGAAATTTGGGAACTGCCACCACCTCCGAATTTTACATGGAAGAAAAACCCTGCATGTCTTCTGTTTTATTAAGGGAAGATATTTCCTCTGTTGGTAAAGTGGCGGTCTGGCCGGTGTCAGGGTGTTTTTGTGGGACAACACAGAGAAAGTCAGGTGAGTGGGCGTTCCTTCAAACCGTCCCAGGACACCTGTCTGTTTACACCTCTAATGCGATGTGGAACAGACTCCTGAATGCGTCCTGAGATCCGATCAGTCAGGACGCATCGAGGACGCACTGCTGCTGTTTACACCTGAACTCAGAGGAGTCAGCTTGGCTTCAGATTTCTCAGGACGGATGTTAACGCCACGTGGAAAAAGTCTCACAGAGCATCCTGTTGAATGATGTAATTAACCCTAAATACACTACTCACAAAAAATTAGGGATATTCGGCTTTCGGGTGAAATTTCAGGATGAACCTAAAATGCATTCTAACCTTTACAGGTGAACTTAATGTGACCTTCTGTAAACTTTTGAATGCACATGTCCAACTGTTCAATGTTTCAGTACTTTTTGCACAAGTTGCTGTTCTCTAACAAGGAGTTTAACGGCAAAATTCCCATCAGGTGTTTGATGCTCCAGCTCATCGAGGTCGTATCATTAGGGAACGGCTGCTGGAGACTGGGGTACCTCAGATGGAGTGGCCTGCACTTTCTCAGACCTGAATCCCATAGAAAACCTATGGGATCAGCTGAGTCGCCGTGTAGAGGCTCGGAGCTCTGTACCCCAGAACCTCAATGACCTGAGGGCCGCCCTTCAAGAAGAGTGGGATGCCATGCCTCAGCAGACAATAAGTCGACTTGTGAACAGCATGAGACGTCGTTGTCAAGCTGTAATTGATGCTCAAGGGCACATGATAAGTTATTGACACTGACATTTTTTGTTGTGGTATATCCACCACTGTTGTTGGCTTTTGTTTCAAGAAATTGTTTGAGATGAGGAAATCACCAGTGTATGCTTCTACTTAAATGCCCTACTTTCATGATATAATATCACTGTAGCGTGAACTTTTTATATTTTCCATAAATTTCACCCAAAAGCCAAATATCCCTAACTTTTTGTGAGTAGTGTATGTTAATGAATATAATGTGGCTAACAAAGTGCTTCACAATGTCAAAACATCACAGACCAGCAAATCCAAGTGTACAAGTGCATTTCAAATTCACAGGATCCAGGATGTTTAATTGCTGTAAGGTTTATTTTTTCACTTTGACGAAGCCAGGCTAACGACTCCTATAGACTTCAAGTCTTTATGCTAAGCTAACAGGAAATGCTACCCACAGGAACTGAACCGCTGGACTTGCAGAGGTGGAAATGGTGTCCAACATCTGGTCTCAGTCTGGGGACGTTGGTAAAAGGGGATTTTGTCCCCAAAATGTTGCAGTATTCCTTTCACCACAGCCAAAGCCTGGGAGGTAGCGCCGCCTTATGGCGTTTTGTGGCAAAAAACACAGGAAGTGGCAGCATCCAGGCTTCTTTCCTCCCCCTGGTCTTCCTCTTCCAACCATTCATTCATACCTTAACTCCAATGCTGTTTTTGGACACGTCTGTCATTGTGCTGTCTCAAAGCAAAGTTGGATATAATATAACTATACATCAGAGTGCTGTTGTAGTGAATATCAGCACTCCTGGAATACCTCTCGTCCAATCAAATCACTCGGTTGCACCAATAACACCCTGAACGCGGCTGTTCTCCAAGATTATTTGTCTTATTCCTAGTCAAAATATCTCATTACACTTAAAATAAGACATGATCACCTCAGAAGTAACTTGTTTTTAGTCAATTGTCTCTTGTTTCAAGTGAAAATTTGCTTGAAACAAGTGAAAATTTGCTTGTTTCATTGGCAAAATTTGTTTCTTGTTTCTAGCTAATTTTCACTTATTTCAAGTGAATTTTCACTTTTTCCACTGGCAAATTTTGCCAATGAAACAAGCAAATTTTGTCTAAAAATTGTCTAAAAACAATTTACTTCTGAGGTGATCATGTCTTATTTTAAGTGTAATGAGATATTTTGAATTGAAATAAGACAAATAATCTTGGTAAGATTTTGCGTTTTTGCAGTGTGCTCTACTTTTATTCAGGAGGCAAAACTTTTACTTTAAACTGAGGCTTTTTCCATGATGACACTTTTACCTTAGAAAAGGATTTGAGGACTTTCTCTACCTGCAGAAATAAACGCATGCAAGCAGAGTTGTGTCATAACCCCCCCGACCCCACCCCGCCTCACCTTTGTCCCATTTCCACCACCACAACAATACGCACCGTCGCTTAAAGGGATTCATACGATCCCCCTGGTTTGAAATTATAGCTGAAACAATAAGCTTCTCGGGCCGCGGACGAAAACAAAAACGTGGGAATTCAGACGATGGAAGCGTGGCGCTCCCAGAATCCAAACAACAACACGGCCGGCTCGCAGAGGTGTGGCGTTCGCTGCCGGCCAAGAGAAATAAAGCTCCTCTTCACACGGCTCGGCAGAAGTGGAGCAGAGGTGAGCGGACGGGCCCACGAGACCAGACGACGTCTTCCAGGGAATGATGTCGGAAATGCATCTTCATCATCATCATCATCATCATCATCATCATCATCATCATCATCATCATCAAGCTGAACCCAAAATCTGCTTTTTTTGTTCTAAACACACCGATTTGTTTGGACATGTAAAAACACATTTCAAAGTAAAACTCATCATTGTAATTATTTGAATTTGCCTGTCCTGTGCACCTTTAACATTATTATTATTATTTTATTAAATTTTATTTATTTTACCAGCAAATGTGAGATCTCTTTTACAAAGGAGCCCCAGTTTGATAAACACTTTATTGTTTTATTTCTGAAAGGTCACAGCAACCAAGTTAGTATTCTCTCTTTTTTTTTTTTTTTTTATTATTATGGTTTTATTGTAGTTTTACTGAAGTTTTATTGTTTCTTGTCTCTTCCTTTTATTCTCTTTGTGTGAAGCTCTTTGTAACTTTACTGAAAAGGGCCATACAGATAAAGGTTATTATTTATTACAGTTTTTTTTGATTGCTTGAACTCATTTTACAAATGCTTTGCTCACTGTGCCAAAACTCTAAACACAACGCAAATAAGACACAACACCTGGAAATAAACCATACACATTTATGGCAAACTGAAACTCAGTCATCAAAACTTAAAAATCCTTTGTCAAAATGCAACTCTGATAACAAAAGGATACACATTTCTATAATATGAACACACTTTCACAGCAGCAAGCAACACAACAATATACTTAACACAAAACACTGCAGTTTTTACTGCTTTTCATTTATTTCTTCAAAAATAATTCTGCAAAGCTCAAAATAGAAATTAAGCACATTTTTCACAGTAACAACTGTTTGCAAAATAACCAAAAAATAAAAATAAATAAGAAAGGTGTAAATTCAAAACTGAATACAGTATAGAGTATACTGTACTTTACAGTACAGTTTTTTTCAATCACTTTTTCCAGTATAATGAAACTGGGATCCACTTTGCCATCATCTTCACCTCCAAACCACAGCAGAAGTTTTCTTTTGCAAATGTGTTCATACCTTTTCATTGGATTCACACATTTTTCACACTCTTTTGCACCTGCATCACTGTGAAATCACTAGTGCACCTGCATCACTGCCCTTTCCACAAAGCACCAATCAGTCAGTATGCACCTAAAAAAAAGGGGCCTATAAATTGTATTCTGTATTTTTTTCAACTCCTTTGAGTTTTTCTGTGTAATACTGTATGTGAATTACAGTATTTCAGTTTTTGCCATAAATACAGTAAAAATTTCACTTCAAAGTCTTTTTGAGTTTGGATGCAGTTCTTTACTGTAAATTCACATTTGAATGTGTAGCTCACAGGAGAACCTTGTTCAAACTGATAGCTGTATTTTGTTTTCTGCTGTCAGCTGTGCAGTAGAGCTGACTGAAGGAATCTACTCATTTGGGCAGAAGTTGAGTTGTTTGAGGGAAATATTGGCTTTTGCTACTTGCTTTACAATATGTAACTATGCAAATTGTCAAAAAAATATGACTGCATACACACAAGAAAAAAGTAAGGTTGAACCTGCTCAGACTGAAAAGGCTGTGTTGCATTCTGGTGTTGAGTATGAAGTGAGTGAGTGGCTGGATTAGTTGCATTGGGCGCTGACAAAATGTGCTTTTGCTGCATGTTTGAAAGGTTTTGTCATGGTAAGAGCCTTTTGACAAACATAAATAAACATACATGCATAGTATGTAAAGCAAAAATAAAACAATATAACAAAATCAAACTACGTACAGCTACAAAATCTCATCCACATCACATACGATGTCTTCCTGTGCCTCTTTCTCTCACCGCCTCCACGCAAAGTACCCAACATGGCTGACCTGGGGTCTGTTTGTAGTGCTTAGGCCCTGACTGATTGGTGTTCAGTTTTCTAAGTAAGTGCTTTCATGTGTGTGTCTCGGGTTTTCTAATTACCCGATGTGTTTTGTATTTTGAACATAAGTGTTTTCCCAATTGTAACCACATGCTTTCATTTTTGAGCGAGGTGTCTTTAGTATGAAATAGTGTCTAGTTTTAAGGAGGAAGTGTGTTGTAGAATTGCAAACACAGTTTAAAGCAGCACTTGTGTCTAAGGTATGGCCACGCTGTGTTTAAGGTTTAGTTACAATGACTTCAAGTTTTGTCACATTGGTTTAAGTGTATGTTCTTAGTGTGTAAGCAATCGAAAAAAACTGTATTATTATTGCAGTTAGCAGCACTGGTGAAACAGCACTACAAAGGGAAATGTATTATTTTATTAACAAAAGTTTTGGATTAAAATACTAACTATATTATTGGTGATTGAATTAGTTGTGGTCAATAGTAAATGAAAAAATACTTCAAAAATAAAATGTGTTGTGGTTCTTTGTGTAACTTGAATATTGAAGGTTTTTGTGTTTCATGAGAAGTGTGTGAGTGTCCTCAGGTAACACACAGGGGGAGGAGACGTGTGTGTGTGTGTGTGTGTGTGTGTGTGATGTTTTGTTCCCTCTTTTGGCAGCACTTGAGTTGGTGTGCAGGTTTTTCTGGCGAGCTGCTTGTTTCCTGCTGAGCTGAGAAAGCGGGTCGCAGGTCAGAGCAGCTGCTGCCTGGCAAAGGTTGTCGGTTTGAATCCGCTCAGTCTTTACTACAGCTGAAGCTCCCCTTGAGCAAGGCAGTGAACCTGTGGCTGTGTTTGCACCATTCAGCTCTCACTGTGAATGTGTTAAAGGGATAGTTCACCTATTTTGAAAAAAATGTGATATTATTTCTCGTCCTGCAGGTGATCATGTGATCGCTGAGCCTCTGTTGTCCCGTTTACGATGAAAACTGTTGGAAAATTGATGGATTTTGCTCACAGGGTCCAGCATTTTGAATGTAAACCTGCTTGACCCAGCACAGCGCCACCACCAGGCCAAAGAGTCTCCAAGCTTCAACCAGCAATCTCTCAAGCCCCACACATCACACACACAAAACAAAACCATTCACCGAAAACAATTAAATTAGGGTTTATTTATCACACTGGGAGAAATGAAATATTAAAATATTAAAAAATAAGACGGAGGAAGCGTGTTTATCCCTCAGGGTCAGCAGGTCAGCAGATGGATGTATGGAGCAGAAATTATAATGACTTATAATCACGTGGTGTGATTGGTATTTGATGTTTTTCCATCGCTGCAGGTACGAAGGTGAGCGGCCTCTGATTCGTCCCGAGGCCGGCAGGCAGGGGGCGCCGTCCCGACCGCGGGAGGCGCAGCTCCGTGTGGGACGCCATCCAATCTGGAACATGCGCCGCTCTTCTCACTGTTGCTTTAAAACCAAGTGATAAAAAAGAGAAAGATAAACTCTCAATAAAATAATAAAAAAATAATCTTGTATGAAGGTGAGGCCTTCCTGCTCTCTCTTCCTGCCTGAATTTAACTGTAAAATGGAACTAAAATGGATCTATTTTAAGAAAACTTATATGCTTAACATGCTTTTGTTTAACGTATGATTAAAATACCTGTCAGTGTCAATTAATTTTTTATATACATTTATATAAAATCTAACAGTGAAAGATTGAAAATACATTTATGTTAAGCTATAGAAGTTTATTTGAGTATTCCCAGTTGAATTTAAAGGACCAGTTCACTATTTTTGGAACGTAGGCACCGTCCTCAGACGTGGAGAGCAGCAGCATTTCACCGATCACTTCAGTATTGATCCTGATATCGATGAGCTGCAGGTTCAAAAACAGTGAACTTGTCCTTTAAGTGTAACTGAATGCTGAGTGTGTTATAAGGGAATGTGAATGTACTGAAACATTAATGCACAATCCAGCCATTATCCATTACAGGGCTAACACACTGTGACACACACACGCTGACACACACACACACACACACACACACAAACACACACACACACAGTCACACCTGTGAGTTAGTTAGAGTGTGCAGTTCATCTGACCTGCATGTGTTTGGCCGGTGGGAGGAAACCGGAGCTCCATGCAGAAACACACACACACACACACACACACGTACACACACACACTACTTTACACCGTCTGGGTTATGAGTGATGGAAGCTGCTCTCAAATCCCCGACCTATGTCAGGCGTTCTCAAAGTGTGGCCTGCGGTCCAACAGTGGCCCTCAGAAGTGTTTCTGGTGGCCCGGCTGAGTTAACCTGAAACCAGTGGACCTCAGGAGCCCACTGGTGCCAGCTGCTGGGTTCACTGGGCAGCCACGGCTCTCCTCTCTGCAGACGTGTCCACCTCTTTCTAATTTTTTTGTGTTTTTTGCAAGCTACATCTCACACAGAACTTTATTTTTAAGAACGGTAAAACTGCATCTCCTAAGCTGTCAAGTTAGGAATGGTTGCATGGCAACAAGGCGTCTCGCGGGCCGTGAGTGACTCGAGAGGCAGAGACGTTAGTGAGGCAGAGGAGCCGGTGCCGTTGTGCAAAAAAAAAAAAAAAAAAAAAAAAAAACGTCAGTGAGGAGGAAAGGGAGCTTCAGGTGAAATGGAGCAGCTTACTTGGCTGCACCACACACACACACACACACACACAGAGAGAGAGAGAGAGAGAGAGTTTAACATAAAACACTATCATGACACAAATCATGAAATATACGACGAGCCAGACAGTTTTCACAAATATATTTAATCCTCATTAACTACAAATTGTGTTTATGTTATATGAAACCATTTCCAAAGCATAAAGTGCACACATGCGCCTTTGTCATTCAAACATCATTTGTATCATTTATTTATTTATTTATTTTTTCTGTATTCAGTATATCTCATTGTATTCTAAAAGCCTGACCAGGGACAAAGACTGCAAATTAGCTGAAGCTAGACGTCTTATATACATCACATTTTCCCTTATTTGTGGCAATGATGTATGTATCGCCCCTGTCAAATAAATATTAAAATAAAAATAAAATCTACAGATCAACAAATGGGATTTTTTTGGGGCCCCATATTGGCCCTCAGGCATCAAAGTCTTGAGAGCCCCTGATTTGTGTAAAAACATCATATTAATGTTAATGATAATAATAATGATAAACTTTATTTATTTAGCACTGTTATGAGAAGACATAGCCTGAGCCAGCCTGATCTCTTCAGGCAGACTGTTTCAGAGTTTCACCTTTTGTCCTTCAATCTGGGATTAGGAGCCACCAGGAGAGCAGGACCTCGAGGCCGTGACGACACATTGGGTCATAAACACAGCCGGGGGTCCAAACCGCTCGGGGCTTTAAGGGTGATGAGAACATTTTTAACATCAGCCGGGACAGGTGGAACGTGCTCTCGTTTCCCTGCTCCTGTTGAAATGCTGCCTCTGACTTTTAGCTGCAGATGGAGAACAGATCATGGTGGAAAGTCCTGCGCTGCAAAAGCTCCTCAGTGAAAGTGCAGCAGCGTTTTCAGTGAAAGCAGTCGTTGTTTCAGAAAGATAAATTATTGATGCATGAACCTGTAAGAGGTGTTTTAACGCTGCACGCATGGAAAAGCTTCTTCTGCACAGTAACTAGTGACCCCAGCTGTCAGATGAATGCAGAGCAGGAGAACAAACAAACAAACAAACAAACAAACAAAAAAAGCAGAAGATTTCCCTCTGAGATGCAGAAAGTGTCAGTGCAGGAAACCGGCTGAGTGCTGGAGTCACACTGACAGCTGTGGCCAGCAGGGGGCGGTGTGTGGCAAGTCAATCCCAGCTCAGATGAATGAGGCAGTGTTGGTTTCCTCCTCCGGGGCCACAGTGGAGGGTTTGTTCAGGGAGAGGGGAGGAGACGTTTTGGAGCAGGATGTTCTTCTAAAACACCAAAACCTCCTGCTCGTCTTCATTTAAACACCAAGGCTCGCCGCTGCTGCTGCAGGGAATCAGTCCAGCGAGCCGACTGGTTCCACTGGGATGCTGGATTTAGTCTCTGAATCGTCACATGAAACAAACTTTAACCTGGTTCAGAGCACATTCCCACTGTCAGCGTTTGTCAACTCTTTCAGGAACTAAAATGAAAAACCATCTTGTTTTGGTTTGACCACCAGGCACTTTGACTTTATCCATCCAGAGACGATCTTAAAAAGTTTTTAGAACCAGGAGTGTTAATTATTTCATCAACCAAACTGTCAAGTCCAGTCAGGTAGAACTTTTTCTGTCCCAAGAGGAGAAATTAGTCTTCCAGCAGCTCAGATTATCAGTGATACAACACAAGAATCACACACAAAAAGCATTTAAAAGCAACATGAGGTGGATGCAAAAACAGAGTACATAAATTCAGATCAAATGAATTAAAGTAAAACAAACAAACAAACAAATAAAACAAAACATAGAAGTGATGTACATAGAAGTTAAAAATAAATTAAAAACCAGCGGTGCAAAGAGCTCTACTCCCACAATCCCTCTTCCAGTGAAGTTTCACTGGCTTCAGGATTTTTTTCGCTAAAAACAAACGAACAAACAAAGAAACAAACCAAAAACAAAGAGTAGCCAACTTGTTTTTAGATTTTTTAAATATATATATTTTCATTGCGTATAAAAAGACAGGGATATTTTGTGTTTTCAGGCCAATGAACATGAACAGTTAAGCAGAATGCTGCGCTGAAAACAAACAAACACACAAACAAACAAACAAATGAATAAATAAATAAATTTAAATAAAATAAAATGAATAAAATAACTAACTAACTAACTGACTAACTAAATAAATAAGTAATAAGATAAAACAATATCTTAAAAAACAATTAATTAATTAACAACAAATTATTCAGATTCATCCACAAAGTTCAAATCTAGTTTTTTTTTTTCAAAGTTAAAAAAAAAAAAAAAAATCTGCCAGTACGATGAGATAATCCCACTTGTTTCCAGTGCAGTTTCACTAGTTAGAGAGTTTTTTTTGTTTGTTTGTTTGTTTGTTTTCTGGGAACAAGTGTAAATGTGTTGAAACGTTGCAGAATGAGGCAGATCAGCCACCAGGATCAAGAAAATGGCGCTTGACTCAAGAAAATCCTGGCAACAAGTCGATTAGCGCTGGAAACAAGTGGGATTATCTCACCCCTCTGGTGGATTTTTAAACTGGTTTGTAGAAAAAAAAAACAGATTTGAACCCTGAAGAAGAGACTGCGTGACATCATCAGTCCTCCAGCTTGATTTCCCTCCTCTTCCTCTGCCGTTAGAGGTCGGTCCTCAGCAGAGCTCAGCCGGGAGGAGGTGATCCTGTCAGCGACCTCCTGTGACCTTCAGAGAGGCTGCAGCACCTCCCTTCCAGTGTGTGTGTGTGTGTGTGTGTGTGTGTGTGTGTGCTGACATCCCACAGCTGTACTCACACACACACACCTTCCCCCCGTGCCGTCTCCCATCATACAAACTCACAGCCGCTGCTTGACGATACTGACATTTTATTAAAAATATTATTGAAAACATCAGATATGGGCCAATCATCCGCCTGTGTGGAAAAATACAAAACATAAGTTACATTTATCCATTCAATTGCTCATAAATTGTATAAATTGTATTCTTAATTTGCTCACCAGTCTTGAAGAGCTGCCATCTCTGAAATAATTTCATTACTAATTATATTATACTTATATTAATAATATTACTTATTATCATTCCAAGTCTGAATTTTGGATAATGCACTGATTTAGCTCTTGTCATATGTTATTTTGTTGCCATTGCCTATGCTTTATATTCTATTTTGTTTTACTTTGTTTTTCTGTTTTTTTTTTTTTTTTTACCCCTTATATGCTCTACTACAGTGGGACCTCTAGTGGTGTGTTGGAGTACTGCAGGGGGTAGATGAGGATTTTTTTTTTTTTTTTTGCTTTTAAACCTTAATTAAAAAAAAAAAAAAAAAAAGTCTACCAGTCATGCATAATTCGTAAAATAGTTAGCCTGTGCTGTAACCAGTTCAATAAAAACTGTAAATGTCAGTGTGATAAAGCACATCTTATCTTCAGTTTTCCCTCCGGGTTTCCTGAAGGTGTCAGATGTGTGTTTGTGGTTTAAATCTGCGAGCGAGGACGTTTGTTCACTATGACCAGAAAAAAAAAAAAAAAAAAAAAAAAATCCAGAAAGTGGATCAGTGGTTGAAGCGTAGCAGCGATAACAGCTGAGAACCAGGAGGAAGAAGAGAAGAAGAAGAAGAAGCAGAAACAGAAACAAGAGAATCTGCTCAGTATCAGGTTGTTGGTTCACACTGATGGAGCTCGACTGGAACTCTTTAGATGAATTTCTTTTTGACCATTTTTTTTTTTTTTTTTGCACCGGTCAGGATGAACTTGGCTGAAGAAATATTTCAAACGGGGTGAATTATTGAAAAAAGTTTGAGAACCACTGCTTTAATGTATTTCCTTTTAAGCTGACATGGTCATATGTACCATCCGGGTTGTTAATGTTTTCCTCTTAGTGCAGACCTTAAAGCTGCATCACCACCAGAGCTGGGGTCCTTACTCAAAGTAGGTACTGTATTACTCATCACTCATTATTTTTTAAGAAAGTAATGCATTACTTTACTCAGTTTCACTAAGTAATATGTCACACTACATTACCTGAGCTGTACTGTCATGTAACTGCCAGTTAACAATAGAACAAATCCCCGTCCTCATCTGAAGGACGTCCACAAGATATTTCTTTATTAAAGTAAAAACACAATGATGATGTTGATGTTGTTTCTGCACTTTACCGGCACTTTCTCCTCCTTTAGCACAACAGACTCTCAGTAACGTCCCCAGCCCTCAGAAGTTGTAGGCTGCTCGGCCATTTTGTCCTCTGTCCTGCATGAACTCTAGCCAAAGTGTTTGTTTGGCCAAAGGGATGAGAGGATTGGCCAGAGGTCAGAGGTCAGAGGTCAGGTGACTGTTGCGTGAGCCTGAAGACACGTTAGACTGTTTTTTCTACCCGTCTAATTCTGTTATTATGCAGATTATTGAGGAACGTAAGGAACTCAAGAAATGCCACAGTTGTTTGATTTGTGTCTGTAATGAAAACTTAAAATCGCACCACCATCAGGTCTGGTGCCACGTTCCATTTGAACTGGGAAGTCGGAAAAAAGTCAGAAATTTCGACTGGAACGCCCCCTGAAGTCGGATTTCTGACTCGGAAAGTCGGAAGAACGTCAGTAACCTCGACCTCAAAATCGAAGACGGCTGCCCCGTTCCTCCACAGCAGTGAAAGCTGCAGAGCTATAATGTTTATCAGCACTTCTGTCTTATTTGTGTGGCATTAACTTATTTGTGTGTCAACCTGTGTGTGTGTGTGTGTGTGTGTGTATGTGCAGTATCCCGTGTTAATGCGTTGTTACAAAACGATGCTGCAAACCACAGCTGACCCGAGCCGATTTTCTTTTTTTTTTATTATTATTTATTTATTTATTTTTTATTTTATTTTGCTTGTGACACATAAACAACAATACAAGACAAGAACAGTGATGGTGAATCCAAACACAATACAAATACAGACAAGACCAAAACGTAAAACAGTAGTAGCATAAAGGGGTGTGTGTGTGTGTGTGAGAGAGAGAGAGAGAGTGTGTGTATGTTTTTTTTCTTTTCTTTTTTCTTCCTCTTCTTTTCCCTTCCCTTTTTTCTTGTGTTAATGTGTTAATATAGTGTAGAATGGAATAATAAATGGCATACAATACTATGGTGACAATATGTTAAATTTAACTAATAATGGTATGATAATAATAATAATAATAATAATAAAAATAATAATAATAATAATAGTATAGTGGTGTGAGAGTGGTAATGGCAGTAGCATGATTGCAATAGTGTCTTGATTCATAATCTATTGTCCAAGTGTATAATATGATATTGATATTGAGGATAGTGTTGAGGGACAAGGCCAGGTAGGGCGAGCCGATTTTCTGACTTGTTGCGCTGGAAGGCGATCGACTCGGGACGTCACTCCCAGCGCCGGCCTCCGACTTCCGAGGTAAATTGAATGCGGCGTCGGTCTCAGTGTGAACGGGTTAAACGCCATTTCAGGTCTGCATCCTGGGACTTTATCGGCTTCGACTCCGAGCAGCAGCAGAGGTGGAAAAGGATCAGTCCTAACCTCAGTGTAACTTTAATCTGTGTGATGTGATAAATGATGGACGATGTAATCCACTTTTGCAGCAGGTACAAACACACAAACTACAAAGAATAGGACTCTGCTTGCTCGGTATAAAAGCGGTTCTGCTGTGCCACCATGCTCTGCAGTTTCAGAGGCTTCTCTCCACCCGGACAAGAATAAAAATTCAAGAAGAAACACTGAGTATTTGCAGTTTTTGGCAGGGATGTGGTCAAGTTCAGTGACAGTGACGATGAAAGGTGTTGCTGAAGGCCTGAAAATACAACCGTCGGCTTTCAAACCGCTGAAGAAAGCCGTTCTTTTCTCTTCTCACAGAAAGAAGACAGCAGTGTTGGCATCGCCTGCGACCCCTGGACAAAAGGCAGGAGCCAACCAGCGTCGCTCTGCAAACAGAAAGACAAGAAGAAGAAGAAGAAGAAGAAGAAGAAGAGGGAGCAGAGGAGGTGAAGGGGGAGCAGTGGGAGATTTTTTTGGAGGAAAAAGGTGGAAGAAGGGGGAGGTTTGAATAATCCGAGTCCCTGCTGTTTGCTCTGAGGTGAATTTACACACAGAGAAAAGAAAAACCCCTTACTGCGATCTTTTGTCCTTCACCCTGCCGGCCCCCAAATCCACAGCCGAGGCTTTTATTTTTAAAGAGGCAGTCTGAGCGAGGAGAGGCGAGGGCATGGAAATGAAATCCCGCTGGTTCGAGCCCAGAATCCCAATCTCCTCCTCAGCGTCTGGACTCTGAGGAGACGTCGCCGTGACTCAGGCCGATTCAGAAAAAAACAATATTGTGATTGTAATACAGTGGTCCCTCGTTAATCGCGGGAGTTACGTTCTAAAAATAACCCGCAATAGGTGAAATCCGTGAAGTAGTCAGCTTTATTTTTTACAATTATTCTAGATGTTTTAAGGCTGTAAAACCCCTCACTACACACTTTATACACTTTTCTCAGACAGGCATTCACATTTTCTCACTTTTCTCTCTTGTTTAAACTCTCAGGGCTCTAGTTTCGCAGACCAGGCGAGGCGGGGGCGTAGCGCAGATGCGCTTCGCCAACTGGGTGTGGCCAGGCGGATTTTCCAAGTTTGGCACGCCGTTCTCGGTGGCGCAAGTACTCCGCCGTCCCTTCTACCGGCGCAAGGGAGGAGAGAAGGCGTGGAGTGGGTTTGACACAGCCGATTCACATTTAACCAATCAAATGAGTCCCTGTCCTTGCCTTTAAAATGCGCTGCGCGAAGGCGTAATGAAAGTTTACACAGCTGACATGGAGGTCTATTGCCGCGGGCGGAGCGGAGCTCAGGAGACAGGCGCGGAGCGGAGACCGGCGAGCAGTGCGGACACGTCACCAAAACCTCACAGGCAGGCTTCCGGAGTGTCAGGCACATGAACGATGCAATAAATACCGACAAAAACACTATTCAATGCTACGATCACAATCAGCACATACATATATCTCCATATCAACTGTCCCGTCACAGCTGATGTCAGATCAAAGGAGATTGGCACCGTTTGTGCTGATTGTGAGGTTTTGGTGATGTGCGCCAGCCAGCCAAACTTCCACTGCGCCGGCTCCGCTCCGCCTTGCGCTGAAAGTAGACGTGGTTTCAGATGGCGAGCTTTTGGCGCACCTCGGCGAAGCCTTTTGGCACAAAACTGTCACTGCGCCAAGCCGAATCTGTCGGCACCTCCCCCCGCTGCGCCGGCACTCCCATCTCGGCGAACCTCCGCCTGCGAAACTTGGACACTGTCCGCCTCTGCCGCTTCGCCGGTCGAAACTAGCTCTGCGCAGGGTTCGCCTCACTGCGCCACCCTGCGCTGCGCCGGGAAACTAGAGCCCTCAAAGTTCAAACCTTCGTAGAAAAATAAGTCCAGAGAAAAAAAAAAGCATGGAAAATTTCACTAAAAAAAATCTGTGA